>NC_060126.1:115348731-115666231 GCF_021461395.2 Schistocerca americana
CTTTCTCTCTCTTTCTGTCTCTCTTTCTGTCTCTTTCTCTCTCTCTCTCTCTCTTTCTGTCTCTCTTTCTGTCTCTTTCTCTCTCTCTCTCTCTCTTTCTGTCTCTCTTTCTGTCTCTTTCTCTCTCTCTCTCTCTCTTTCTGTCTCTCTTTCTGTCTCTTTCTCTCTCTCTCTCTCTCTTTCTGTCTCTCTTTCTGTCTCTTTCTCTCTCTCTCTCTCTCTTTCTGTCTCTCTTTCTGTCTCTTTCTCTCTCTCTCTCTCTCTTTCTGTCTCTCTTTCTGTCTCTTTCTCTCTCTCTCTCTCTCTTTCTGTCTCTCTTTCTGTCTCTTTCTCTCTCTCTCTCTCTCTTTCTGTCTCTCTTTCTGTCTCTTTCTCTCTCTCTCTCTCTCTTTCTGTCTCTCTTTCTGTCTCTTCTCTCTCTCTCTCTCTCTCTCTCTTTCTGTCTCTCTTTCTGTCTCTTTCTCTCTCTCTCTCTCTTTCTGTCTCTCTTTCTGTCTCTTTCTCTCTCTCTCTCTCTTTCTGTCTCTCTTTCTGTCTCTTTCTCTCTCTCTCTCTCTCTCTTTCTGTCTCTCTTTCTGTCTCTTTCTCTCTCTCTCTCTCTCTCTTTCTGTCTCTCTTTCTGTCTCTTTCTCTCTCTCTCTCTCTCTCTTTCTGTCTCTCTTTCTGTCTCTTTCTCTCTCTCTCTCTCTCTCTTTCTGTCTCTCTTTCTGTCTCTTTCTCTCTCTCTCTCTCTCTCTTTCTGTCTCTCTTTCTGTCTCTTTCTCTCTCTCTCTCTCTCTCTCTCTCTTTCTGTCTCTCTTTCTGTCTCTTTCTCTCTCTCTCTCTCTCTCTCTCTTTCTGTCTCTCTTTCTGTCTCTTTCTCTCTCTCTCTCTCTCTCTCTCTTTCTGTCTCTCTTTCTGTCTCTTTCTCTCTCTCTCTCTCTCTCTTTCTGTCTCTCTTTCTGTCTCTTTCTCTCTCTCTCTCTCTCTTTCTGTCTCTCTTTCTGTCTCTTTCTCTCTCTCTCTCTCTCTCTCTTTCTGTCTCTCTTTCTGTCTCTTTCTCTCTCTCTCTCTCTCTCTCTCTTTCTGTCTCTCTTTCTGTCTCTTTCTCTCTCTCTCTTTCTGTCTCTCTTTCTGTCTCTCTCTCCCCCTTTTTTTCTCTTTTTCTGATTTTGTTTTTCTCTCTCCTCTCCCCTCCCCTCCTCTGCATTTAAAAGGGGAGTTCCCATTGCACTCTCAGTGTTACCACTCTTGCTTTTAATTTCACCAAAGGTTGTTTCCATTTTACTATGTGATGGTTTAGTCCTTCCGACAATCCTTTCTTTTCCAATTTCTTCACTTTTCATGCCACCATTTCTTCTTAGCTTTCCTACACTTCCTATTTATTTCATTCCTCAGTGACTTGTATTTCTGTATTTCTGAGTTTCCCTGAACATATTTGTACTTCCATCTTTCATTGATCAATTGAAGTATTTATTCTGTTACCCATGGCTTCTTTACAGTTACCTTCTTTGTACCTATGTTTTTCTTCCCAGCTTATGAGTGCCCTCTCTGTCAATTTCATTATTGCGGGCTACTTCATAGCAGTAAAGTGAGAGAAAGAGGTTTAGTTGAACATACAATTATTTTACTTTGTGGCAGGTGTGCTATCAACTCCCGCATGGCATTTACTGAAAGACGTAGGCTTACTTTTCACATGTACACAGCAAACTGAGATGTTAATTGAAAGTTAAATATTTCATATTGATTAGAAATCTTATAGAATAAACTGGAATGAAACATAGAAGAATGAAAGGGGAAGAGGAATTATGGGCATTGTTGGGATGAAAACTGATAAAGGTCACAGATAATGGAAAAAGGTGCATGAAGAAATGTCTTACTTTCACAACTAGAAACAAAATTTCACATTATGATATCTTTCCAAACTCCTTCAATTTACACTAAAGAAAAAAGTGTGCACATAAAATAATCCTAACCCTAGTCATTTTACATTGAGACTCAGACTAATAAGAAAGCACAACAAAGTATAGTATGTTTTGCTGTATTCTAAGAATAAAGCATCCACACACATTCAGGATAATTCATACAGCTAAAAAATATTGTATCTCTGAAAAGTGTCACTGTTGTACAAAGCCTGATACCGTTACATAAGTTTGTTAACACAGACTTACTAGATCAGTGGCTCATTCACAATTTTTTTATACATTTTGTGTCAAAAGTAAAGTCTTGATTCTAATAAGTTAGTGGCTACATAGTATGAATGAATGAATACAGATAATAATCCATACAGTTACAGAAAGTTCAGTTCTGTGCAATATTGCAGTGCATTTTGCCAACATAGAAGTGAAGTGGACAGAAAAAATAGCATCTAACTCTGTATTATTCTTCACTTGATTTTCCTTCAGAAAAAAAGCAGAAGAAAGTGACTGAAATAGTTTTACTTATTGCAGGTACTACTGAAGGCACAGCATTTATTGAAAACATAATGGAGCATATTGCAAAGAATCTTGAGAAAGATCCAATTGATTTGAAAATGAAAAACCTTGTGAAGGGTGATACATTAATTGCTGATATGGTCAGTTACTGGAAGACTGAAACAAATTACTTGGACAGACTAGCAGCTGTCAAGAAATTCAATATGGTTTGTTCAATAATGTTTAAAACTTATTACTGTAACTCCTGGTTCCATTGAGATCCAAACACAGTGCAATAGTATTCACTGGTGTAAATAATTTACTTGGTATTCATGCTGATAGTGAAAAGTAGAGAGCTTAATATATGTAAATTAAAATTGCAAATAATTTTGATTTCAAATTGCAGTATCAGATTTCTAACAGAAACATACATTCTATATTTTTCAAACCAACAGGAAAATCGTTGGAGGAAGAGAGGAATTGCAGTTGTCCCAATGACATACGGGTTTCAGTATTTTGGAAATTTCTATGCCCATGTGTCAATTTATGCTCGTGATGGAACAGTTTCTGTGGCTCATGGTGGAATTGAGTGTGGGCAAGGAGTAAACACAAAGGTAGGATGTTCTTCAGGGATTAAATGTCAAAATAAGAATTTGACATTAAACCTTCCTGTAAAATTAGCAGAAGGAAATGAAACAAGTCAGCAAATTTTGATAATATGTTGAGGACTACTTATTAGTTCAAATTTTTCCAAAATATTTATGAAATCTAGTAACTAGCCTGATACAATTTAAAAATATTAAAATGCAATATCACCAATGATTTAAATTAGTCTAATGAGTACAACTGCTCTAGTAAACTTCCTGGCATTTAGTTGATTGAAAGAGAATGAGCTTACAGTAAATTTATTACAAAAGGTTGTTGTACTAATAAATCTCTTACAAAAATGAAAATTGTTCTGGAAGAGGGATGAACACTACACAGAATTGGACATCCGATACACCTCTGGAAGCAATGGTGTTCCATTCTAGAGTCAGCTATTTAGAGAATAATCTTCAGCTGTTGTCTACTTAGAAGCTCTGTAAATCATTGTTAGGTGCATACCAGAAAGTAGGATGCTTCAAATTTTAAGGTTTATCATGGTTTCTTATCACATTATTTATGAAGAGTGAGATAAAACATTACTGAAACACCTGTGCACCTGCTGTATTTAATTTGTTAGTGTAGGGTAACCATAATGACAATGAAGAAATTCAGAACTGATGTCAGATGTATTTTATAACAACAAAAACACTGTCTCACAGCCCAAGGAAAGTGATAAATATTTATCAGTAAAAAAAAGGTTGTTGTTGGTTGTGGATGCCACCAAAATTCAGGAAACAGAATAGGATGTTCTGAACTGTGGTATTACATAAAACAAATAAAACTCACACTTGATGCATAAATCTGGTGAAATAATCCTTACACAGTATTTTTTATCCTATTTTTCGAATACAAGCATTGAATGAGATGTGGGTGAAAATCTGTTAACCATGGTAAGTGTAAATCAATATCCTTATTTGTCAACCCAACACTGATGACTAGTCAGTGTAGCATGCAAAAGAAAATAATCCAAATTGATGCCACACAGTCAACTATTAATTCATTCAGATCTACAAGAACTAGACAGTGTAGATCTGTTAGCTATGTTTCTCTTTGAGTTAACAACATAAAGGTTCACTGAGATTTTTAACTGCCACTGTTACTTAAAGTTTGTCATTTAACATATGCTCTGCCACAGTGTAAGAGGGTCATTTTTAAAGTAACTACTGATATGGAGTTAGAGAAACTTTATTTATGAATGTAAATTGTATCACAAACTACAATAGGCACATTTCTTTACTTTTCAACATAGTCACCCTGAAAATTTAAAAATTTGTCAAGTCACAGCACCACATTTTGCATCCCATCATCAAAGCTCTCTCCCACCTGACTGTTAAACCAGTGAATAATAGTGTCTTTCCACATGTCATTTTCCAAGCACTTTCCACCATGAAATTCCTTCTGTTGTGGAAATGGATGAAGGTCTGACAGAGTTAAGTCAGAGCTGCATGACGGATGATCCAATAAATCCCAATGAAATGTCTGTGCTGCACCTTGAGGCCGAGCATTGTTGTGAAGCAGGACGACATGGCTAGAGAGCAGTCCCCCACTGGCGATTTTGAATAGCATGTCTCAAGTTTAATAATGTTCACGGTATATCTCAGCATTTATTGTTACTCCTTGTGGCAAAAAGTCTAACAGAAGACCACCTTCTTGTCACAAAAAACCATGGCCTTTATTTTCTATGTTGAAGGTTCTTGCTTGAATTTTTGTTGGGAGCGTGACTGATGCCACTTACTGAATTCACATTTATTCTCTGCAGCATAGTGCACAATGCATGTTGCATCAGCAGTCACAATGTGATTCAAGAACTGGTAACCATCCTTCTGATAGTGCTTTGAAATGGACAAAGAATGTGTGATTCACTTTTTGTTCAACATTTTTGCCACTCGTCTAACATACATTTTTTGTAGTGGCGTTTGTCAGTAGCAACGTGATATACTGATCTTGAAGCTTATGGAAATTTCTGGTGCAGCTCGTCAATAGTGAAGCACTTGATCTGGCAAATCATCTCATCTACTTTTTGTATCATGTCAAACTATTTTCCATCATGTGCCTTTGTCTTTACTTCATTAAATAGGCTATAATATTTATGCCCATTTCCATCATCCATTGCACCTGCACCATAAACTTCAACAAGCTGCCAGTGAATTTCTACAGGATGAACTTGTTTCACATTTAAGAAACAAATATCTGAATGCACTTCACAATCAGTGGAATTACTGATTGACAAGGTGACAAAGCAGTATAACCATACAAACAACACTGGGAGAGACTGGCCAAGAGTGGCCAACTGTAAATGGACGTCATGTGACGAGATGCGTGGACATGATGTGCTATCAGTTCTAACTTTATAAATGACCCTCATAGGTCCCTTGTTAGATAATTCTCAATTATCTTGCTGTTTTTTTTTTCCATGTACAACCCCCCCCCCCCCTCCCCCCCCTAGCATTTCCACCCTTAAAGAACACTGTGGCAACTGATATGTAACAATAATTAACTCTTTGTATTAGTTAAAACTGACAATGGGCATGCTTGCACTAATCTCAAATATTTGCAAGTATAATATGTTGACAACTACAACTAATAATTTTAGATAACTTGAGGACCAATTAAAGCTGCTCTGTCATACGTGAGATATGCCAGTCTTCCTTCATGCAGTAACTTTCTACAGTCAGTGAAATATATAATAATGGAAAAATTGCTGTGGATGTGGAAGATGCTTTCCTTATATTTCTATGTTTAACTAAGTGAAGTCATGAAGACAACCCATACAGCAATTTTGGGATCTGGACTGTGTAATCTACTCCCTCCTTCCTAGTTGCAATTATTGTTCATATATGAGCAAAGTGTTTTCTGAAGATTTGAGTGGAGTAAGATTACTATATACGTTTTAGTTTACTTAACTTTTCTTGTAGAGTTGACTGCAGTTGTTCTTGTCTAGGGGTCTGATTCTCACATTTTAGGTCCTCATGGCTGAATTGATCTAAATAACTTTGAAGATTGTTGTTTCAGAATTTTTGTTTTATGTTCATTTATTCTGCCATGTTGTAGTATCACATGGTGTTTCGGATTTTCACATTAAAAAGCCAAAAGTACATTGTTCACCCAAAATACAAAAATACTTCTGATTGCATCAGTGGCATGCTTAGAAGTACTCCACTCTGCGGTAATAACAATATTACAAAGGGTTTACAATTTTTCTTGACAAATGAATTTCTATTAGTTTTGATTATAATTTTATAAACGAATCCAGAAATAAACATAATCAACAGTGCTAGATTGTATAATTGGTAATACAAATTAAGTGTGCTAAATAATTTGTAATTTTCAAATGCTTCTAAAAACAAATTTTAACTGTACATTCAGAGCTAGTACATATTGATTGTAACATGGAAAATAAAGTAATACCTTTTCAGAAATTTTAGCTTGAAATATAACATTGTGTATAAAATTATATGAAATTTTTCAGAAAAACAATGGATATAATATTGAGATGTCCAAAATTCATAAAATATTGCTGGTATCAACTACTACTGTTGAGGATAAGTAATGCTAGAGGATGCGGTCCCATTACTATGAATTTTAACTTGAATGCTATTTCTAAATGAATTTTCATTAACTTCCCTTCTGAACTGGGTTTTGACACTTTAGCCAGACACTTTTTGTTTCCAGGTTGCCCAAGTGTGTGCTCATGCATTAGGAATACCTCTAGAATTTGTGAGTGTAAAACCATCAAATGTCCTGACAGCTCCTAACAACATGGTGACAGGTGGAAGTATTGCAAGTGAATCATGTGCATATGTAAGTCTGAGTTCTCAAATTTATGAAATTAGTTTTCATTAGCAACTTAGCACACAACTTTGTAGATGGAGGTGTTAAGGTACCAATTAACTGTGTAGATGAGATGTTAAGACATTGTAAGTGAGAGACCTCTCCCATCAAGCACATTTCCTCAATAGTCCCTGCTTGCTGCAACCTTCCTTAATTGTCTGCTCCCAATACCACCTCACCCCAGTTGAGCAACAGTACAATCATAATTAAGTTAATGGATCACTGCCAGAAGGATATGATAATTAATCATGTTTGCTCCTTACATTACATATCCATATTCTGCCATAAAGATTAGTTTTCTTGACAATTAAAATTTTACAGATTTCAAAACTAATAGCTACTTTCCTTCTTATGCTAATATGTACTTAAAATGTTAGATTAGTTTATAAATTTTGAACCCTCTCTCCAGGCAACAGTGCGTGCTTGTGAAGAACTAATGCAACGACTGGCACCTGTAAAAGCCAAACTAGAAAACCCGACTTGGAAGGAGCTTATTGCTGCAGCATATTCAGCAAATGTAGATCTCTGTTGCAGTTTCATGATGTAAGCTGGCTGTCTTGTCATATAAAATACCCCCAAATGCATTAAAGTAAAATATTATAGTTATAGAACAATGTGCACAATGTCTCTGAAGTTGCATTAAATATTAAAATGGTAATCTCTGCATGTTCTTCAGGTATGCTGGTATTGCAGACACAATAACTCCATATAAGGTTTATGGTGTTACTATAGCAGAAGCAGAAATTGATGTACTGACAGGACAACATCAGGTATGTTGGGATAACATGCAACCAGATAGAAAGTAAACAGTGTGCTCATTAGTAATCATTAGTTTCTTGCAGGAAGACTCATTTTTAAGAAAAATATCCATTAGTTTATTCAAATGTCTGCCTAGAAGTCATGCAATAGATTCTCAAAATAATTAACAGTACAAATGTTAATTTCATTTTAAATACTAAAATTCATAATTCGACGCACCTTGGAATGTTCCAGTTACTACGTGTAGATGTACTGGAAGATGCTGGTGAGAGTTTGAGCCCTGAGGTTGACATAGGTCAAGTGGAAGGAGCCTTTGTTATGGGCCTAGGCTATTGGCTGGAAGAATTCATGGTTTATGACGACAGTACTGGGAAGGCACTAACCAACAGGACATGGGTAACTTTACAGCGAAAATTTAAAAATTAAAACAAAATAATTTGTTGTATTGGAACTTCTAAAGTAACAAATAATTTTAGAATATTAAAGATTTGCACATTGTTGCATTCTGAACCAAACCGTGCATGGATCAAAATATTAAAAATGAAATGAATATTTACTTTATGACCATTGTTAAATTCCATAGAAAAAGTGAAATGCATTTTCATTTAGTAAATTGGTAATGTTTTTCTGTTTCAAAATATACTTGACATTCGGAAGCTTCAGTAACTATCTCTGTGCAAGAAAATGGCTGACAGTTATTTTTCTTTGTTTTAAGAATTACAAGCCACCTGGAGTTAAGGACATTCCAATAGACTTCAGAATACAACTAAGAAAAAATGCACCCAATCCTGTGGGTGTGCTTCGTTCAAAGGGTTAGTTACCTTCTGCTGTACAGGTATACAAACCATAGTTTTACTCAGTTTTAAAGTAACTGAAATTCTGTCCTTTACTGTTTAGCTACTGGTGAACCACCACTCTGCATGAGTATTGCTGGCTTATTTGCAGTACAAGAAGCTGTATTAGCTGCCAGACAGGATGCTGGTGGTGATGAAAAGTGGTTTGAGATGAGTATGTACCATTCCTCTTTATCTGGGAATTTAATAAGCATTGATAATAATTAAAACTTGTCTAACTATTAAACACATCATATGTTTCACATAGTTAACAAGATTTTGTTTGCAGATCCTCCTGCAACACCAGAGAGAGTTTTCCTCACAAGCAAGACTGACTATAAAAATTTGGTTCTGTAATGGTAGGAGGTACAGAATTCTGTTAATGCTGGGAAAGAGATACTGCTGACTGTTTCTAAACTCAAGATGTTAATTCCTGTTTATATTTTGTGAAATATTTTGTGCTGTATACTCACATATTGTTTGTAAAACCTTAAATTTTTCTTAGCATTTAATGTACAGAAAATGTATATCCACTGTTGAAATTTTGAAAAGATTTTTTTATATTGATTGGAGAATGTTGTAAATAAATGTCATATTATTCTTGAATATTTTTAATATTTTGTATTCTTTAAAGAAATCTGAGATGTTTAGAGAAATTTGAGATGGACCTTACTAATTAATGGGATGATAAACAGTCTTTGGATTAGTTACACCTTGTGTCATAAAACTGACATTTACAAGATTTCAGATAATCTGATTAAAATTACTTTATGGTAACTATAATTCATTAGTGATGTGCTACGAATCTGAGTCTTATAATGAGTAGACGAGGGAGGAGTGATACTAAAGGTTAATATAGGACTAGTATCTGCCCATGTGACATTTATGGTACACGTAGCCTAATGGTAAATGTTAACAAAATTTAATAGAACCTCCAATGCATTTCTGCAGTAGCTCATGCCAGTGAACAATTTTACCCACAGGTATTGAAAACCTCTCAAATCAAACCTGTTAAGTGTGGGTGAGGAATATAATGTTACTATTTGTCATTAATTTTAACCTCAAGCTTATGGGATTAAAACAATCTTTTTACAAAAGATTGACAACTTAATGAAAATTATTCACTCACAGTTTGGCCTCATAAACCAGAAGTTATTAAATACATTTGTGTGTACTACTGTTTGGTCAAACACTTCAGGATAGTAAGAAAATGAAAAGGAATATTCTTACTCATTTCATATCTCTCACTACACCATTCTTATTATGAAACATCAAAACTACAATGTACCAGTTTTACTTAATGTGTGCTCACAAAGCAACCAAAACTATGTAATGGTATAAAATTTACAGACTACAAAACCAAAATAAACTGCTTATCATGAGGCCCCAGAAATCTTAGTGATTTAAGAGCACATACGTAATTTGTGTTTTACACAGTGATCTATATTAACACGTTGATTTTGTTTTCTGTATTGTACTGGTGCTAAATGTTAAGGCCTATAAAACAGTTTAATTTTCTGATGTCTGTTAAGAATCTAAGAAAAGCACAAAAGCAAACCAGCTTGACAAACCTCCTCACTTAAACAAATTACAAATAACAAAATAGTGGCACTGAATTTCTAGATAGCAAACAATGTAATGTCAAACATCCAAGGGTCACCATTAATATCTTTACTGCAGCTGACACTGGTGTCAGCTTAATAAATTCGTTCAGTGCTGGTAAATTTTGTGTGTTTCTGTGAGTGGCTGAAACAGATGAATATATTATTGTGTTCAGCTGCGAAAGTGTTTGCACAAGCAGTGTCTCCAATAAGTGCATACAAATTTTCTTGTGCTTAGTCTATATACATCTTTCTATTGGAAAATTCAGTCCAAAGACAATGAATGGGAAGTGGATAGCTGGAATCTTAAGAATGCACAAGCTTGCAATAGCAGTTAATGTGGAAGCTGAGATCTGTTCTGACATTTCAGATTTGGAAGGCAAGGATTATGATGAAACTGATGTTTGAGAACCCACAGTAGACAAAATAAATTGAATGAGACCTGGCATAATAAGCCACATGACATGCAGTATCATGCATTTACAGGTTGAGAATATATGCTAATCCTATTAACTACTTACAGATAATGTACTTTACTGCAAAGCTGATAAGTTGAACAGAAACATTGTAGATACCTTTGACTGAAAATACAAAGGACAAGACTACTGTTCATAACTGGAAACATATTATCTAGCTGAAATGCTAGTATTCTTGGGCATTTCATTACATTACTTGGGTTAGCTTACAAGGCTCCAGGAAGAAAGATTGTGCTCATTTCTGTTCTTCCATTTTGAAACAGAAATACTATCATGTTGCAATTAGTGCATTGTTAAAAGTCCACAACCAGAAGACCCAAAAGCAATTATAGACTGTACCAAGTATAACCTTTAATAAAGTAATATAACAGAATGTATAAAGTGCATTACCAAGAAGAAAAATGGACAATTGCCATTACTTGGGAGACCAGATTGATATTTATACAGTATATACTTAAAAAGGTTTTTGTGTGTGTGTGTGTGTGTGTGTGTGTGTGTGTGTGTGTGTGTGTGTGTGTGTGTGTGTGCTGAACAATCTGCACAATAATGCTTGACAAACATGGTGGAGAATTTCATACGGAAATGGTAGATTTATTTTTACATTTGCAGGAGAGGAAATTGCATGTTTGTTGCCATATTTACATAAATATGCAATACTTTTGCAACAGCTAAAACCTTAGTCAATTTGAGATCATCTTCAAACAGGAGGCACACTCCTAAAGTAACTATTTACTCAAAATGGGTAACACTTGCATGTCACAGAAATTTTGAATCAATAATTATCAAATCTAAGTTGCTGGTATTTTCCCAAAAAAAAAAAAATGTTGGAATTACACTCCTAAAGTAAATGTAGACACACAACTCATTAAAAGAAATAATATTGTGCACTATTAATAAGGCATGATATTTTGAAAATGCACAGACAATATCTTCAGTCCAGAGACCGATTTGATGCAGCTCTCCATGCTACTCTATCCTGTGCAAGCTTCATCTACCAGTGCCTACTGCAACCTACATCCTTCTGAATCTGCTTAGTGTATTCATCTCTTGGTCTCCCGCTATGATTTTTACCCTGCACACTGCCCTCCAATACTAAATTGGTGATCCCTTGATGCCTCAGAACATGTCCTACCAACCGATCCCTTCTTCTGGTCAAGTTGTGCCACAAACTTCTCTTCTCCCCAATTCTATTCAGTGCCTCCTCTTTAGTTATGTGATGTAACCATCTAATCTTCAGAATTCTTCTGTAGCAGCACATTTTGAAAGCTTCTATTCTCTTCTTGTTCAAACTATTTATCATCTCTGTTTCACTTCCATACATGGCTACACTATATACAAATACTTTCAGAATCACCTTCCTGACACTTACATCTATGCTAGATGTTAACAAATTTCTCTTCTTCAGAAACGCTTTCCTTGCAATAGCCAGTCTACATTTTATATCCTCTCTACTTTGACCATCATCAGTTATTTTTCTCCCCAAATATCAAAACTCATCTACTACTTGAAGTGTCATTTCCTAATCTAATTCCCTCAGCATCACCAAACTTAATTCAACTACATTCCATTATCCTCATTTTGCTTTTGTTGATGTTCATCTCATATCCTCTTTTCAAGGAACTGTCCATTCCATTCAACTGCTCTTCCAGGTCCTTTTCTCTCTGATAGAATTACAATGTCATCGGTGAACTTCAAAGTTTTTATTTTTTCTCCATGGATTTTAAATCGTACTCCAAATTTTTCTTTCGTTTCCTTTACTGCTCGCTCAATATACAGATTGAATAACATCAGGGAGATGAGGTACTGGCAGAAGTAAAGCTGTGAGGATGGGGCGTGAGTCGTGCTTCAGTAGCTCAGTTGGTAGAGCAATTGCTCGCAAAGGAAAAGGTCCTGAGTTAATCTCGGTTCGGCACACAATTTTATCTTCCAGGAAGTTTCACATCAGCACATTCTCTGCTGCAGAGTGAAAATCTCATTCTGGGAACATCAGGGATAGACTACAAACCTGTCTCACTCCCTCCCCAACCACTGCTTCCCTTTCATGCCCCTTGACTCTTATAAATGCCACCTGGTTTCTGTACAAACTGTAAATAGCCTTTTTCTCTGTCTTCAGAATTTGAGAGAGAGTATTCCAGTCAACACCGTCAAAAGCTTTCTCTAAGTCTACAAATACTAGAAACATAGGTTTGCCTTTCCTTAACACTTTCACTGCAGCTGACACTTATAAGTGTCACAACAAGCCATGAGCCAGTGCGTCTGATGCTGATAAGCGTCCACGCTCACTGTCGGATTACTCAGTCTACTTGCAGCATCTAAGCGTGTAAACTTTCATTTTGTGTGGTCAGTTATCGAACGAATATTGTTTGTAATGGCGGCTAATGAACACACACATGGACCTTCCAATGTGAAAAATAGCAGGAAAAGTGTTAAATTGACAGAGGAACAGTTACTTGGTGATTTTCTGTGTAGTGAGGATGAGGCATACCACGGATATTCATTCAGAGGCTGCAAATGAATTGCAGAGTGATAATAGCTGGAAGTGCAGCTTTCGAATCTGTTTCGTGAATCTGACTACACGGATCACGATGATTGTGTGAAAATCGACGACGAAAAAGAGCCCTACCTGTTGCAGAGATAATCCAGATGAGTCCTGGCATAAAGAACCACATAATATGCAGTATCGCCCATTTACGAAGGAAGTAGTTTTGCAAATTCATCCTCCTGGCAATTCTCATAAGGATTTCTTCAGATTATTGGTAACAGACAAATTGTTGCAACTTGTAGTTGACGAAATGAACGATAACGCAGTCAACATATTGCTGAGCAAAAATACAAAAGAGGGATCTAGGATCTGTAAATGGAAACTTCTAAGTATAGGTGAATTACTAGTTTTCCTGGGTGTTTTGTTACACATGGGTAACGTTAAATACCCATGAGTATTAGACTACTGGAAGAAAGAACCGCCGATCGAGATTAGGCAGAGACCTGTATTTCATCATATTAAATTCTCTGCATTTTGCAAAAAAAAAATCCACTTTCAGGGAACACAAAACCAGACAATCTTTTATATAAGATATGACCTATATTGGATTGTTTTAACATGAGAATGTCTCAAGTGTGTTACCGGGGGAAGAGATTTATCAATAGATGAATCAATGTTTCTTTGGAGAGGAAGATTGTCATTTAGACAATACATAAAAAGCAAACGTAATAAATATGACATTAAGATGTACATGCAGATGTACAATGCAGACAGTTTCATAAATAAGTGCACGGTGAACACGGGCTGTAGTGGAGATATGGGGGAAATGGTCACGCTGAAAACGTAGTTTTGCATTTGAGCAAGAAGCATCACAAACACACATTGTGCAAAAGCAGGAAACTACTGCAGGGAAGAAGCAAGTTACGAGGAAGTGGTGTAAGAAGTGCGCATAACAAGGCAAGCTCACTGATACACCGTACGAGTGTACAACCTGCCCAGACAAACCTAAAGACTGCTTAAACTGCTGTATAATTTCCCACAAGTAACAAAAACGTGATAATATCGGAGAAATTCCGATTATCAAAGACAAGTTCCTTTATTTCTTTTGACATTGCATGGTTTCTTCCTATGGCGTGAAAAGTTAGAACTTTTTTCATGAGCACTCAGAAAATGAGGTTTTCTTTTGTATTACGTCGACTTATTTCTTATTGCGTTGTAAAGCGTTCACTTCAGTTTTTTGCAAAATAATTTGTTGTGCTAAATTTGTTTTAATAGCACTGAAATTGAAGTGATGGGGGACATGAGATAAGCCTCCAGGTAGGGTGTGTTTGGCTTACTAATTTCTACACATCCGAGCATCCCCTGGGCGTCTGTGATAAATGTAGATGGATAATTCTCTCATACCAGCAGCAAACATGCTACTAAATTGACAACCTCTATCAGAGGCAGTCTTAAAAATGCACATTTGAAGTAAATATAATTTCAAATGAATCCAGTTTCCCTTTTCCTTTTTTTCCTTCTTAAGAATTTGCATTTTCGAATCCAAATTTTTACTGAATGCAGTGAATTTGTTGCTTGTTTGAATTGTATCTTTTGTTACATTATCAACAAATCATGAACATTTGAATGATGCCTGTAACCACTATAGGTGTCAGACAGCAAACAGACTTTAAAACATGAGCACAATACAGTCGAAGCCTCTTTGAAGTAATGCATCTATGGCGTCATCAAGTCAGTGTAGAACATGATCCTACAGATCTTACGAGGTCTTGATGTCAGCCTGTAGCTCAGGTGTGCTTAAGTGCGTTGGCTGCGAGTGGTACCTGCTGTTTCAGTGTGTCACCAGCCCGCACTCGATCATTACCGGCCTGCACTCGCACGTTGCCGGGCAGCACTGGAGAGTTGCGCGCGTGCACCGATGCTGCAGCAAAAGTGTTAATATATCTTCTAAGATAAGTCATAGGGTCATTATTGCCTCGTGTGTCCTACATTTCCATGGAATCCAAACTGCTGTTCCTCAATGTCGGCTTCTACCAGCTTTTCCACTTGTCTGTAAAGAATTCGTGTTAGTATTTTGCAGCCATGACTTTTTAAACTGATAGTTTGGTAATTTTCACATTTGTCAACACCTGCTTTCTTTGGGATTGGAATTATTATATTCTTCTTGACGTCTGAGGGTATTTTGCCTGTCTCATACATCTTGCTCACCAGATAAGAGTTTTGTCAGGGCTGGCTCTCCCAAGGCTGTCAGTAGTTCTAATGGAATGTCATCTACTCCCAGGGGCTTGTTTCGAATTAGGTCTTTCAGTGCTCTGTCAAACTCTTCAAGCAGTATCACATCTCCCATTTCATCTTCATCTACATCCTCTTCCATTTCCATAATACTGTCCTCAAGTACATCACCCTTGTATAGACAGTCTATATACTCCTTCCACCTTTCTGCTTTCCCTTCTTTGCTTAGAACTGGGTTTCCAACTGAGCTCTTGATATTCATGCCAGTGGTTCTCCTTTCTCCAAAGGTCTCTTTAATTTTCCTGTAGGCAGTATTTGTCTTACTCTTATATGCCTCTACATCATTACACCTGTCCTCTAGCCATCCCTGCTTAGCCATTTTGCACTTCCTGTTATCTCATTTTTGAGACATTTGTATTCCTTTTTGCCTGCTTCATTTACTGCATTTTTATATTTTCTCCTTTCATCAATTAAATTCATTATTTCTTCTGTTACCCAAGGATTTCTACTAGCCCTCGTCTTTTTACCTACTAGATCCTCTGCTGCCTTCACTACTTCATCCCTCAAAGCTACCCATTCTTCTTCTACTGTGTTTCTTTCCCCCATTCCTTTCAATCATTCCCTAACTCTCTCCCTGAAACTCTCTACAACCTCTGGTTCTGGCAGTTTATACAGGTCCCATCTCCATAAATTCCCACCTTTTTGCAGTCTCTTCAGTTTATTTACAGTTCATAACCAATAGATTGTAGTAAGAGTCCACATCTGCCCCTGGAAATGTCTTACAATTTAAAACTTGGTTCCTAAATCTCTGCCTTGCCAATATATAATCTATCTGAAACCTTCCAGTATCTCCAGGCCTCTTCCATCTATACAACCTTCTTTTATGATTCTTGAACCAAGTGTTAGCTATGATTAAGTTATGCTCTGTGCAAAATTCTACCTGGCAGCTTCCTCTTTCATTCCTTACTCCCATCCTATATTCACCTACTACATTTCCTTCTCTCCATTTTCCTACTATCAAGTTCCAGTCACCCATGACAATTAAATTTTCGTCTCCCCTCACTATCTGAATAATTTCTTTTATCTCATCGTACATTTCATCATTCTCTTAGTCACCTGCGGAGCTAGCTGGCATATAAACTTCTTCAGCTGTGGTAGGTGTGGGCTTCGTGTCAATCTTGGCCAAAATAATGCGTTCACTATGCTGTTTGTTGTAGTTCACCTGCATTCCTGCTTTCCTATTCATGATTAAACCTACTCCTGCATTACACCTATTTTGATTTTTTATTTATAACTCTGTATTCACCTGACTAGAAATCTTCTACCTCCTTCCACCAAACTTCAGTAATTCCCACTACATCTAATTTTAACATATCCATATCCATTTCCATTTCTAAATTTTAAATTTTATAACCTACCTGTCTGATTAAGGAATCTGACGTTCCATGCTCCAATCTGTAGAACACCAGTTTTGTTTCTCCTGATAACATCGTCCTGAGTAGTCCTCGCCTGGAGATCTGAATGGGGGACTATTTTATCTCCGGAATATTTACCCAAGAGGATGCAATCGTCATTTAACCACACAGTAAAGCTGCATGCCCTCGGGAAATATTACAGCTGTAGTTTCCCCTTGCTTTCAGCCGTTCGCAGTACCAGCACAGCAAGGCCATTTTGGTTAGTGTTACAAGGCCAGAGTTACAAGGCCAGATCAGTCAATCATCCAGACTGCCCCTGCAACAACTGAAAAGGCTACCCCTTGTAAGGAAGCACACATTTGTCTGGCCTCTCAACAGATACCCCTCCATTGTGGTTGCACGTATGGTACAGCTATCTGTATTGCTGAGACATGCAAGCCTCTCCACCAATGATAAGGTCATGGGGGGAAACAAAGCTATGCAGTATAAATATAAAATGCAAATAATTAAGGGACTACCCTGTCAATGGAATTTCAAAGAGATGTGAGGAAGAAATTGCATAATTACATATTGTACAAGGGCAAGAACTAGATGAATAGAAAATAAGTCATAAGGAAAAGGGGTAGAAAATATGCCAGATGAAGCGGGTATACTGTCATCATGCTCCAAATCTATAGCATTGCCATGCAATTCATTTTTATGTGCCTGGCAGAGGGTTTTAGGAACCAATTTCAAACTATTTCTCTACTAATACAAACACCCAACTATCACCAAGAAAAGGACAAAATCACAAACAAACAAATACACAAAATACAAGAATAGAAACAACACAGCGTGAAAGGAAAAAAAGTAAAAGATGGTACACGATGACATACAACCACAAATACACACACAGAATATCCAATATTTTCAAAAAATAAGGCATAAAAATAGCACACCAAACAAACAACTCAATTGAGAAATACTTCCCAAAAACAATATGAAAAACTGACCTGTATCAGAAATCAGGAATATGCCAACTGAAATGCAACACATGTGATGGAAGATACATAGTTCAGACCAGGAGGATATTTGACACCAGATACAAAGAACATGTAGGAGCATGGAAAAATACGACAAATCATTCAACTTTTACAGAACAGTTATGTCAACACAAACATAAAACTACAACCAGACACAGTCGTGGAAATCATGAGGATAAACAACAAAAAACACCACATCCAAAAAACCATAACAGAAAAGAAACAACTCATAAATGATCAGATCAGTCTGGCAAACCACACACCCTTTAAACTGTTTGACCACTTAATATAACATTAAAAGTGCACATATAACCACAGGCTCCATTTACCAATACCATTTCCTCCCATATCTGTTCTATAATCACCATCCCTGTCTTTCCACCCTCCCCCTCCCACCCCAACTTGAAAAAGAAAGAAAAAAAACACTCCTCTCACGTCTCTACCTACATACAAGACAATCCCCCCTCCCTCCCTCCCTCCCTCCCTCCCTCCCCACTGCGGCAGTGATGAATGAAAAACAGTTAAGAAAGTCAATTGTAAATAGTGCAGTGCAGAGAATAATGCAAAATGCCAAAAACTGCCAAATGCAGAAGTGAAATGAAGCCCCCAACCAGTCAGCTCAAGACAGATAACCTATAATGACAGATATTTTTCTACTATTCAACTCTTAACAGGGCATGGGAAAAATGAACGCTTAAATCTTCCTGTGCAAGTTAAGATTTCCCTAATGGTGATCATTTCTCCCTCTGTAGGCTACCAAGAAAATATCTTCACATTCAAAGGAAAAAGTTGGTGATTGGGATATCACAGAATGATCTTGCAGCAATGCTAAATGACTTTGTTTTAATGATTGCCACTGCTCGCACCCATATCATATCTGTAACTCTCCCTTCCCAATTCTCAACTCCACAAAAGAGCTGCCCTTCTTTAGACTTTCTTGATATTCTCCAGCAATCCTATCTGGTAAGGATGCCATACTACACAGCAATACTCCAGTAGGTGACAAATAAGCATAATGTAAGCCACATTTCAGTAGACCTGTTGCATCTTGTAAGCATTCTGCCAATAAAGCTGACCTTAGTTTGCCTTTCCCACAACAGTATCTATGTGATCATTCCAATTGAGCTGTCTTTAATTCTAATTTATGGATATTAATGGAAGTGACAACCTTTATATATCTGTGATTTATTGTGTAACAGAAATTTAATGTCAATAAAGAGCAAGTTGTCTTTCATAAAAATAGTATTTCTGAATCCATGCTGATTTTGTGACAAAGTGGTTTCTTCAAGGTAATTAATAGTGTCTCAACACAGTGTATGTTCCAACATGCTACTGGGAATAGACACGAGTGATATGGGTGTGCATTTCAGCAGGTTACTCTAAATTCCTTCCTTGAGTATTGGTTGACCTGTGAAATTTTACAGTCTTCAGTTATGGACATTTTGACAAGTGAGTGGTTTTGTGATTCAGAGTATAGAATTATTACATCAGTATACTCTGACAGGGATCTAACTAGTAAACAGTCAGGATCAGAGGCCTTGCTTTTATTTAGTGCTTCAAGCTGCTTCATTTACACTGAGGATATCTTCATTTAATTTCTCATATTGGCAGGTGTTCTTTCAAATACTGAAATATTTATTTTGTCTTCTTTCATGAAGGAATAACTCTGGTTTGGTGGCACTGTCATCAATAACATTTCCTTTGCTGTGGTGTACTGAAGGTACTGGTTGCATCTTGCCACTTGTGTACTTAATATAGTACTATAATCTCTTTTGATTTTGTGTCAACTGTCTGATTAGTGATTCACTGCTGTTGTTACACCTACAATGCATGGTATATGAAGTGGATCTATCACATGAGCTTCTAAATACAGTGAATGGCAGGTACGCATACGTCCATATGATGAACCTCGGAAACAAGTTTGCATTTAATATTTCTTCAAAACAGTATGCATACTGGGTTTCACTGTAATTGTATGCTGCATATCTGCTTCCAGGGGTAATAAAAATATGGTTTCAGTATTTTATAAAATTATTGATAGAATTTTAAAATTTGATCATAATTCACTATCAGGAGGTTAAAGCCATAAGTCAAGCATTTAACTAGGAAACTGTTTTGAGACAACATAACTGAGAATGTGCAAATTACCCACACTACATCCACCCAGTATTTAAAAAATGAGAGCACTTCATGAATTCCAACAACACCTCTAATTCAAGCCATTTTGAAATTTTCTGTCACTGACATCCCCCCCCAAAATATATAAAAAATATTTTACTAGATTTTCATTGCTTATGCGTTGAAGCTTCGGTGTCAACCTTGTTGTTCTAGCACATTATTTACTTACTGCTAAATCTATATGCAACACATTTTGGAGACAGTGTCCACATATGCCACTGAATGTCCTGCAAAATTAACCCATTATATAACCCATAATGGGCAGTTGTAATTAAAGTGCAGCTGCTCATAGTGGTCTAGCGTCTACTGCAAACATAATATGGCAGTGAAACTTGGTAGATATTGAAATACATTAATGTGGAACTGGATAATGATCGAAAAAATTAGTTCAAATTTTGGTTACCAGGTGTAAATCTGGGGCTGTAATTGCAAGAAAGATGTGTAGAAATGTTTCTGTAAATAATAGATTAGGAACAGTACATCAGCAGAAAAGGCACACATTCCATATATCCACAAATGATTTAGTGGACAGGTTGGGCAGCAGTCTGTGTTTGTTTGCTGGTGATGCTGTGATGTGTGGCAAGGTGTCAAAGTTGAGTGACTGTAGGAGGATACAAGATGACTTAGACAAAATTTCTAATTGGTGTGACGAATGGTAGCAGGCTCTAAATGTGGAAAAATGTAACTTAATGCTGATGAGTAGGAAAAACAAACCTTTAGTATTGAGATACAGCATTAGTGGCAAATGAAAGACATTAGTTTATTGGGAAAATTTTAGGAAAGTGAAGGAGACCACATACAGGACATTAATACGACCTGTTCTAGAGTGCTGCTTGAGTGTTTTAGGATCTGTATCCTATCAGATTCAATTCAAAGTTGGGCTGCTAGATAAAATGTAAAAGAAATGCTGAAAAATCTCAATGTCTTGGACTCTACAAGAACTGTTTTTAGCACATAATTTGCGTGTGCACTTCTGGATCCTGCTTATTGTTCCCATAGAGACTGAAATTAAAAATAGATTAATAACACGTCTTGCACACATATAAGCATATTATTCTTCCAAAGTTTTTGTCTCCAAACTCCTATCATATAGAGACTTTCTTGAACAGAAATAATCAGTTACAAACCTGCAAATGAGCAGCAATAGCCATATATATGGAGGCTTTAGAAAATTACCCATGTCGTCCCATGCTAAGACCATTATAAAACAGAGTAGTACATTGTCAGGAGAGTACACGTTCAACATTTCACACAGAGACGATTCTGCTATGGTACAGATAAAAGGTGTATCACAGTGTGGAAGTCAAATGATGTTGCAGCTGGATACATACTCCAAAGTACCAAACAATGAGGTCATCAGTCCCATCGGATTAGGGCAGGTTGGGGAAGGAAGTTGGCCATGCTCTCTCAAAGGAACCATCCCAGAATCTGCCTGAAGCAATTTAGGGATTAGATTAGATTAACTTTCATTCCAATGGATCCGTAGTGAGGAGGTCCTCCAGGATGTAGAACATGTCAGAAAAACAACAATACATGACAAATATTTACAACTAACACAAATAAGCTAATGCAAAATTCCACAGGTCCCAAGTGGAATGATCATCATTTTTTAATGAACACTATATGAAAGAGTCATTTTACAAATACTAATGCACTGAATTTAAAATAAACAAGTTTTTTATTTATTTATAAAATAATAAATGTGTAATACACATTTACAATGAACAACACATTACTGCACTGAAATTGTGCATAAGTTATAATATCACACACACAAATCAGTTAGTTCTACTTAGAAATTCATCAATGGAGTAGAAGGAGTTGCCACCAATAAATCCTTTAGGCTTCTCTTAAACTGAATTTCATTGGTTGTTAAGTTTTTTATGGCTGCTGGAAAGTTATGGAAAATGTGTGTTCCTGAATAATGCACACCTTTTTGTACAAGACTAAGTGACTTTTAATCCTTGTGAAGATTATTCTTATTTCTAGTACTGATTCCATGAATTGAGCTGTTGGTTTGAAAAAGTGATATATTTTTAATGACAAATTTCATTAAGGAATAAATATGTTGGGAAGCAGTAGTTAGTGTCCCTAGTTCCCTAAACAGGCTTCTGCAGGGTATTCTTGATTTCACACCACATATAACTCTTACTGCACATTTTTGTGCCTGGAAAACTTTAGCTTGGCTTGATGAATTACCCCAAGAAATAATCCCATATGACATTATGGAATGAAAGTAAGCATAGTTGAATTTATTGTCAAGCTGTAATCCCAAGAATTTAACACTGTCCACTTCTATATGCTTGTCATCGTATGTTAGGCATATACTCATGGGACACCCCTTACAAGTTCTGAACTGCATGTAGTGTGTTTTTTCAACGTTTAGTGACAAAGAATTGGCTAGGAACCAGTGATTAATGTCCACAAATATTTTATTAGCTTATCTTTCTAAGACTACACTTGATTTGCTATTTATTGCAATGTTTGTATCACCGGCAAACAAAATGAACTTGGCATATGGTAATGTTACTGATGAAAGGTCATTGATATACACAAGAAAAAGTAAGGGCCCCAAAATGGCACCTTGTAGGACTCCACATGTAATTAGTTCCCAGTTGGATAATGCCTGATAGCTTGATACATGTCTCTTTCCTAATAACACCCTTTGTTTCCTGCCAGAGATATAAGATTTGAACCATTTTGCAGAATTTCCTGTTATGCTATAATATTCGATCTTACTTAAAAGGATATTGTGATTTACACAGTCAAATGCCTTTGACAGATCACAAAATATACCAGTTGCCTGCAATTTTTTGTCTGATGAATTAAGCACATTTTCACTGTAAGTGTAGATAGCCTTCTCAATATCAGAACCCTTTAGAAATCCAAACTGTGACTTTGACAGCATGTTATTTGAGATAAAATTGTTATAAAGCTGATGGTACATTACTTTTTCTAAAATTTTTGAGAATGCTGGCAACACTGAAATTGGACAGAAATTTGATGCTATTTCTTTATCTCCCTTCTTAAACAGTGGCTTAACTTCAGCATATTTCAACCATTCAGGAAATATTCCACTGATAAACACAGAAAACATAAATCAGGATGGCCAGATGTGGGTTTGAACCACTGTCCACCTGAATGTGAGTCCAGTGTGCTAACCATTGTGCTACCTTGCTCAGTGGAGGAACAGGGTTCACCTCCATGTTCGACTCTTCTGCTTTCGAGATCTATGTGAGGTTCCTAAATCATTTCATTAGGCCATCTGTGCTTCTCTTTCTAAGTGTGGTAGCACAGAGATTAACACACTGGACTTGCATCTCGAAGGTGCAGAGTTCAAAGCTGCATCAGATTGTCCTGTTGTAGGTTTCCTGTCATTTCCCTAAATCAGGATGCCACTGAGTTATCTTCCATAAAGCCATAATTAACTCCCTTCCCCATTCTCCAACTGAGGTAGTAAATATTCTAGAATTCGAATTGAGAACAACTGCTAACACTGAGTAACTTAAAAGTAGATAACCTTGACACAGGGAAGCAACTTAGAGCAATTTCTGAAGCCAAGCCTTGCAGTCCAGATGGCATACCAATAATGGTTTCAGAGTATATTCATACAATAGCCCCATACTTAGTAATCATATATAACCACTCACTTGACAAAAGATCTGTATCAAAAGACTTTATAGTTGCAAAGGTTGCACAGTACCCAAGAAATGAAATAGAAGTAATCCACTGAATTACAGGCCCATGTCACTAATGACATACAGTCAGCAAGGATCCAGAAAATATTGTTTTTGAGAAAAACAACTTGTTCCTTTTTCACACAAAGTAATAAATGCTATTGATGGGGCTCAGACTGATTCTTTATTTCTAGATCCCCAGAGAGCTTTTGACACTGCTCATCACAAGACACTTCTACTCAAATTGAGGGCTTTGGAGTATTTCATAAAAAATTACAGTACCTAGTAACAAATGAAAATAGAAGTGATATCTGACATTCTACAAGTAAGTGCTAAAGGCCCCCTGCTATTCCTAATTAAAATACATGATTTAAAAGACAATCTGAGCAGCTCTCTTGGATTGTTTGCAGATTATGCTGTCATTTAACTTCTAGGTAGGTCATCAGACGATCAAACCCGTTAAGACATGATATCTGTGAGACACAACAAGTGACAATTATCTCAGTAATGAAAAGTGAGAGGTCAACCACATGGGTACAAAACAAAATCCATTGCCTTTCAGTTACAAGATAAATCACAAAAATTTAAAGGCTGTCATTTTGACTTAATACCTAGTAATTACCATTGCAAAGAACTTACATTGAAGTGATCACATAGAAAATGTTGTGGAGGAAGGCAAACCAAGGACTATTTTATTGGCAGTACATTTAGATGATGAAACAGGTCTTCTAGAGTGACTACCTACATTACACTTGTCCATCCTCTGCTAGAATATTACTGTGCTGTATGAGATCCTTATCAGATAGGACTGACAGAAGACATCAAAATAGTTCAAATAAGGACAAGTTATTTTGTTCTATTGTGAAATAGGAATGAAAGTGTCACACATGTGATAAGGGAATTGGGGTGACAACCATTAAAACAAAGATATTCTTCAATGAAATGAGATCTTTTCACAAAATACCAGTCACCGACTCTCTAAACCAAATGCAAAAATGTTTTGTCAGTTCCCACTTGTACAGGGATAAATGACCAAGGTGATAAAATAAAAGGAATCAGAGTCTGCCCAAAAAGACTTGAGTGTTCATTTTTCCATGTGCTATACAATAGTGGAATGGTTGAGTAATACTCTGAAGATGGTTCTATGAACCATTTACAAAGCAGTTAAACGTGAATTGCAGAGTACAGGTGTAGATATAAACCATGTGGTTATCACACTGAACCCAAATTCTACGGGTGGTGATTTCAAATGCGTGTTGGGTCATACCACTTTAGGTTTCTCGTGCTGTCCTTAAATCCATTATCGCAGAGGGGTAGAACTCACATAGGGACTTCTGTTAACATGACCTCAGCTCGTTACCAGGCCACTTGGAATATGCTTATCTTCAAAGTTTGTTTTTGTTTCATAATGAGCAGAAACTTGTTTCTCCAATTTTGTGCTACTAATTACAACTTTTTGTGTGTATTGCACTCTCTGACTTGCATTGTAAATATGTTGTTCATATTCTGATTGAGTTCTGCTTGCATCCACTATATTGGGTGAGGCAAATGATTCCATATTTGGTTTTGTTTCACTTAAACTGGTTTCATCACTATTCTGAGGACTTTGTGCATTGATAACTGCTTAAGAATCAGTGTGTGAACTGCAAGATTTAAATGCATGTTAAGTATGTAAGATGTGGTGTACTGATAGGCGCTTATATGGAATAATACACATCACTATTGAGTAGACAATATACCAAGACACTCAAGTCAGAGGTAATACCAAACTAAAACTACAGTCAAAGACATTACTGCTGGCTGCTGCTTAGGGCAGCAATATCGATAGTTACAGTGAGAAATGATAAATAGTCACTATGTCACCACAGAGAATCCTCCCTCCCCCCCTCCCCCCTCCTTCCCATTCCATAGTGAGGAGCACAAGAGGAGGCAAAGTGGCACAAGGTGGTGAATCAATGGCATTAGGCGATGGTAGTGCTGTGACTGCAGTGATGCCAAGACCTCATAGTCTTGGAGGTGGACAGGAACTGGAGACCACACCCATAACATGAAGTAGCTGGGACTGATGTGACAGCATCAGCGCCACTCAATGTGGGTGGAGTGTGGGGTGATATGGTGCCATTGTCTGCTGCTGCCAGAACAGCAACACCAGTGATGATCACGGAGCAGTCTGTAGTTAGACAGGACATCATCTCCTCATTGTTTAGTTCAGAGAATATAGGAGAGGTGTCGAGGTAGTGATGTGAAACTCTGCTGGCTCCAGATTTCCTGTATTCATACTGCATGGAAATTACAAGATTTTCATCAGCATGGGGAGGAAGCCTGAAACATTTGTCTGAAACATGAAGGGGATAGATGAGGACAGAGTAGGTATAGAGCCGGAGGGTGGATGATGAGACTGGTCTGAAACTGTCCAGGCAGGCTCCAGTCTATTGATAGACACTGTAAATCTTTTGCCCCCAATCATTGTATTAAATGAGTTTGTGCCCCATGCTATTACTTTATATAGGCAGTATATGATGGACATAGCACAGGTTTCATTGCATTGATGCGTAACATTATAAACGAGCAAGAGGAAAGGTCTTCATATATTAGGAAGTGTAGTGTCAAATGGTGGGATGGAAGGGACACATGCAAGTTTAGTAAGTGTAGTCTAATATGTGTAGCCTAATAAGTCTACAGGACTTCTCACATGTACTAGCTGGTGCCACAATTTTCTGCGTAGTAGATTGTAAAAAAGTATATCTCCAGATTCCTATGGCAGAAAAGGACATACTGAAGACAGCAATCATTATGTATTTTGAACTCTGACTTTTTGTACATGCCTTATGGATTAAAAAATGCTGCACGAACATGGCAATGTTTTATCAACAGTGCCTTGTTCAATTTATCATTTTTATGCCTATTTAGATAATATAATTATACTCTTACCTTCAGCAGAAGAGTGTGATTCACATGTACAACAACCTTTTGACAACTAGCTACCCATGGGGTTGTCATTAATGACGACAAATGTCAATTACGACAAATTCATATGATCTTCACTTAAAACTTCCGGGCTGATAGGCTGTGGTCGAAGTATAAAACTCTCTCCTGACGTTTCGTCTCCAACTGCGGGAGACATCCTCAGAGGTAAAGCGATGAACTGCGAAGAGAACTCGAGGGAGCGCTGATTATATAGGCAGTACAGAGGGCGCCACTCTCCATCACGTGGGTCGGCTATGAGATTGTCTCTGGTAATGCCAACATTCTTGATTGAAAGTAATCAATCGTCACGCTTTGCGGTGCAACGCTAACATCCAAATTTTATCCAGTTTAACACCTTCGTCTTTCCTGTTAAAATTATTATGATGTTTATTAATCTCAATAGCCTCTCTATACAAGCGTGCATAATAATGCGAGGTTTTTGATATGATGCTCGTCTCGCTGAATTTTATTTCATCATCATCTTCCTGGTAAACATGTTCCGATATGGCCGATTTATCCGTGTGACCCAGGCGGCAATTCCTCTTATGTTCAACAAGACGGGTGTTCACACTTCTCTTTGTGGTATGGATATAAACCTGTCCACAAGTACAAGGAATTTTATATACCCCCGGTGTAGCCAAAGGGTGTCGTGCATCTTTTGCCAACCTTAAAAATTCTTTTATTTTCCTGGTGGGTCTGAAAATAGTTTCCACCTCATACTTGCCTAAAACTTTCCCAATGCAATCTGTGACCTTACTAATGAATGGAAGAAAAACTTTGCCCTTGGGCGACTGTTGTTCGTTGTTACTCCTGATTCTCTGCGTAGAGCGAAGTGCTTGATCTATATCCTTGCTAGAATAGCCTTTCTTCACGAAAGTTGACCATAGATGTTCGATCTCATCTTTCAAATAAACAGGTTCACAAAGTTCATATGCCCTGTCTACTAAAGTTTTCAATACACCTCTTTTTTGTCTAGGGTGGTAGTTTGAATCTTTGTGTAGATAACGATCAGTATGTGTGGGGTTTCTAAACACCTTATGGCCCAACGTTCCATCTCCCATCGTTTAATCACAGACACATCCAGGAAATTCAATTGCCCATTCCTTTCCGTCTCCATAGTGAATTGGATTATCGGATTAATGCTGTTTAAATGTGTCAGGAAGGCATCCAACTCATCTGCTCCATGTGTCCATACTACGAACATGTCATCGACATAGCGATACCATCTGGCTGGTCTCTTACTGGCAGTCTGCAATGCCCATTGTTCAAAAGTCTCCATAAATAAGTTAGCCACAGCAGCACTGAGAGGACTGCCCATATCTGTTCATAAATGTTATTATTGTATTGAAAGTAGGTTGTGGTGAGGCAGTGTCAGAATAATGCCACAATATCAATAGAAAAAATATCAACTATGCATAAGATAGCTTCGTTTACTGGAATCATGGTAAATAACAACACAACGTCAAAACTGACGAGGATATCATCCGGGCCCACATTCGTTTCCTTTAACTTGTCAATCAAATGAGCTGAATTTTTAATATGACTGTCCATCCTACCAACATAGGGCTGCAGCATTGAGGCAAGATGTCTAGCTAACTCATGTGTTGGTCCACCTACAGTGCTGACAATTGGTCTCAACGGAATCACAGGTTTATGATCTTTTGGTAAGCCATAAAGTCTAGGTGGATACGCTTCTGTTATACAAAGCAACTTATCATCAGAGCCAAATGAAGACGCTTTCACCAGTCAATTTGTCATTCTTAAAATCTTCGTAGTCAGATCTGTCTGGAGTTTTTTGTAATTGTAGGGAACCAAAATATCATTGATTTTTCCATGATAGTCCTTACTGTTCAGTATGACAGTGGCATTACCCTTATCTGCATTAAGAACAATAATGTTTTTATCTGCATTTATATCCCTCAGCGCCTTCCTTTGAGCCTGTGACAAATTACTTTTAGGTGGCTTACATGTACGGAACATGTTTACCAGGAAGGTGATCATGAAATAAAATTCAGCGAGACAAGCATCATATCAAAAATCTCGCATTATTATGCACGCTTGTATAGAGAGGCTATCGAGATTGATAAACAGTGTAATAATTTTAATAGGAAAGATGAAGGTGTTAAACTGGATAAAATTTGGATGTCAGTGTTGCACCGCAAAGCGTAACGATCGATTACTTTCAATCGAGAATGTTGGCATTACCAGAGACAAACTCATAGCCGACCCACATGATGGACAGTGGCGCCCTCTGTACTGCCTATATAATCAGCACTTCCTTGAGTTCTCTTTGCAGTTCGCCGCTTTACCTCCAAGGATGTCTCCCGCAGTCAGCGACGAAATGTCAGGAGAGAGTTTTATACTTCGACCACGGCCTATCAGCCCGGAAGTTTTAAGTGAAGACAATACCGGCCGTGATAACTTACATTGTATGATCAAACGCCTTTACGGGGAGGATATGTCAGCATCAGTTTGACAATTTGAAGGAATGCATAAGAAGAAGGCACAACAATTGTGTACCCACCTTCCTGTTACGCTGCAGAGACACTTCGACGGTTCCGAAATTTCAAAAGGTGAAGAAGATGTTTCGCTCGGCTCAGGCGCATCGTATTTACAACCATATGGAGTCTGCAATGCTACATCAGTTGTTATTTACCATGATTCTGGTAAACGAAGCTATCTTATGCATAGCTGATATTTTTTCTATTGATATTGTGGCATTATTCCAACACTGCCACACCACAACCTACTTTCAATACAATAATAACTTTTATGAACAGATAGACGGGGTGGCTATGGGCAGTCCTCTCAGTGCTGCTGTGGCTAACTTATTTATGGAGACTTTTGAACAACGGGCATTGCAGACTGCCAGTAAGAGACCAGCCAGATGGTATCGCTATGTCGATGACACGTTCCTAGTATGGACACACGGAGCAGATGAGTTGGATGCCTTCCTGACACATTTAAACAGCATTAATCCGATAATCCAATTCACTATGGAGACGGAAAGGAATGGGCAATTGAATTTCCTTGATGTGTCTGTGATTAAACGATGGGAGACGGAACGTTGGGCCATAAGGTGTTTAGAAAGCCCACACATACTGATCGTTATCTACACAAAGATTCAAACCACCACCCTGGACAAAAAAGAGGTGTATTGAAAACTTTAGTAGACAGGGCGTATGAACTTTGTGAACCTGTTTATTTGAAAGATGAGATTGAACATCTACGGTCAACTTTCATGAAGAATGGCTATTCTAGCAAGGATATATATAGATCAAGCACTTCGCTCTAGGCAGACAATCAGGAGTAACAACGAACAACAGTCGCCCAAGGGCAAAGTTTTTCTTCCGTTCAGTAGTAAGGTCACAGATTGCATTGGGAAAATTTTAGGCAAGTATGAGGTGGTAACTATTTTCAGACCCACCAGGAAAATAAAAGAAATTTTTAAGGTCTGCAAAAGATGCACGACACCCTTTGGCTACACCGGGGGTATATAGAATTCCTTGTACTTGTGGACAGGTTTATATCCGTACCACAAAGAGAAGTGTGAACACCCATCTTGTTGAACATAAGAGGAATTGCCGCCTGGGTCACACGGATAAATTGGCTGTAGCAGAACATGTTTACCAGGAAGGTGATCATGAAATAAAATTCAGCGAGACGAGCGTCATATCAAAAACCTCGCATTATTATGCACACTTGTATAGAGAGGCTATCGAGATTGATAAACAGTGTAATAATTTTAACAGGTAAGATGAAGGTGTTAAACTGGATAAAATTTGGATGTCAGCGTTGCACCTCAAAGCGTGACGATCGATTACTTTCAATCGAGAATGTTGGTATTACCAGAGACAGTCTCATAGCCGACGCCACATGATGGACAGTGGCACCCTCTGTACTGCCTATATAATCACCGCTTACTCGAGTTCTCTTCGCAGTTCGCCGCTTTACCTCCGAGGATGTCACCCGTAGTCGGAGACGAAATGTCAGGAGAGAGTTTTATACTTTGACCACGGCCTATCAGCCCGGAAGTTTTAAGTGAAGACAATACCGGCCGTGAATCATGATCAAATTCATATGATGTTCATCAGCTACCATGTATATACTTCAGGCATCTGCCCAGTGCCTGAAAAGACCTACCAGATATTACTCTTGCCAAGAACTATGCAGATTTTTAGGTACTGCTAACTTCTACAGAAAACACACCCCACACTTAATGGAGACTCCTCTTCCATTGACCCAGGTTCAGTGCACGAATAATACATCAGGTAAAAGTCACCTCTAGTCAACAAAATCCATGCAAACTGCCTTTGACAATATCAAGAGCGATTAACTGAATGTGACTACACTCGCTCATCTGTCTCCCTGTGTACACCTTACCACAGCATTGGACACAAGAGACCATGCTATCAGTGCCATATTAATATAGCTGGTTCCCTCAGCTCACAAACACAAAACACATGTGGTCAACCTTCGACCAGGATCTCCTTGCTGTTTATGAATCTGTAAGTTACTTTCAGGGTGACACAGAGCGCAGATCTCTTACAATCATAACATGTAAGCTTTCACGGCTAGCGTCTTCATTAATTAAAACTTCCGGCCTGAATTGCCGTGGTCCATATATAAAACTTCTTCTCCTTCCTGACGTTTTGTTGCCTACTGCGAGCAACATCTTCTGAGGTGAGTCAACGACTGGCTGCTAGACACTGGAGGTCCCGCTTATATAGAGTGCTTAGATGGCGCCACCACTCATCACGTGCTTTCGACTATCTCTGGCTAGTGCCATCTCTCTTGATTACAGGTAATCGATTGTCACTTCGTTGGTACAAAGTCGACTGCCATATCTTGTCTAGTTTTAATCCTTCTTCTTTTTTATTAAAATTATTTTCATGTCTGTAGATCTCTATAGCTTCTCTATACATGTGGGTATAATAATGTGAGGTCCTAGCAATCATGTTTGTCTCACTAAATTTTATTTCATGATCACCGTCTTTGAAAACGTGTTCCGCTACAGCTGATTTGTCAATTTGTCCCAATCTACAGTTCCTTTTGTGTTCCGTTAGGCAGGTATTAACACTCCTTTTAGTTGTTCCAATACAAAACATGCCACAGCTACAAGGAATTTGTACACACCTGGGGTAGCTAAGGGGTGTCGTGCATCTTTCACCGATCTTAAAATTTCACTAATTTTCTTGGTAGGTCAAAAGATTGTCTCCACTTGAAACTTGGCTAAAACTTTCTCAATTCAGTCCATGATGTTATGAATAAATGGAAGAAAACCTTTCCAGCCAATGGTTGTTGTTATCATGTATTTTCGGACACTTTTCTTCTGTGGTTGAGTGCTCGATCTTTTTCATTGTCAGTATACCCATTTCTCTTGAAAGCCATTTGCAAATGGCTTAATTCATCTTGCAAATAAATTGGCTCACAGATGTTATTAGCCCTGTCCACTAAAGTTTTTATGATTCCTCTCATCTGCCTAGGATGATGATTTGAATTCTTATGTAGGTAACGATTGGTGTGTGTCTCTTTTCTATATACCTTGTACCCTGAAGTCCCATCTGCCCGTTTAATAACTAATACATCCAAAAATTTAGTTTTCCATTACCCTATTTCTTCATGGTGAATTGTATATTTGGATTGAAACTGTTTATGTACACCAAAAAATCACTCCATTCCTCTTCAGCATGATTCCATATCACAAAGGTGTCATCCACATATCGGTACCATTTCAAAGGGCTTTTTTTAACCAACTGCAGCACTTGTTGTTCAAAAAATTCCATAAATAGATTAGCAATAGCAGGGCTCAGAGGGCTACCCATGGCCACCCCATCAATTTGTTCATAAAACTCATTGTTATATTGAAAATAAGTCTAGGATAGACAGTGTCGAAACAAAGCTATTATATCAGTAGGAAACATGTCAGCTATGTAAGAAAGAGCTTCATCAACAGGGACCATGGTGAACAGGGATACTACATTGAAACTGACAGGGATGTCACTTGGACTAACTGTGATCTCCCTCAGTTTTTCAATAAAATGCATGGAATTTTTAATATGTGTGTCAGTTTTACCTATAGAGATATACAAGCACAAAAATAATTTTAATAAAAAAGACAAAGGATTAAAACTGGACATATGGTGGTCAACTTTGTACCAATGAAGTGACAATCGATTACCTATAATCGAGAGACATGGCACTAGCCAGAGATAGTTTTAAAGTCAAAAGTACGTGATGAGTGGTGGTGCCATCTAAGCGCTCTATATAAGCGGGACCTCCAGTGCCTAGCAGCCAGTCATCGACTCACCTCATAAAATGTTGCCCGCAGTAGGCAACGGAACATCAGGAAGGAGAAAAAGTTTTATATATGGACCACGGCAATTCAGCCCAGAAGTTTTAATTAATGGAGATCTCTTACAGTTTACACAGACCACTGCCCTTTGGGCCATCTGTGGTCTCTGCCAGCTTGACATCTTATTGCAGTTCATAACTGACATGCGCTACATCAATGTTGCAGATAATGTGATCAGGGACTATTTGTCTATTATATTAGATTACACATATAATTATTAGTCTACACATACAAGGTCTAATTCAGATTGGCAGGCCCAATTAATAGTTATATGATGGTCAGTACCACTGCCAATGGCACAAATGGTGTGTGGCCGATCAGGGAGAGGATATCAGTCGCTGAGAGCACAGTGTGTTGTAGAGAAGAATCACTTGTGTGGCAATCAGTACACTGTCAAAATTACACCCTGCAGTTGGACACAACACTTCACTAACCTCTTACAGATCCTTGTGGAAGGGATCCGGTACTATGTTGGTGTCATCTGAGGTGAAAGATGTTGCAGATGTTGCAGAACACTGAGATGTTGCTTGACTGTGTATAGTTGATGGCAGTGCCCACGATATGCAGCCATGTGTCTATGTCGTCACATCTCATGATGTCATTTTCAGTGCTAGTGAGGAGCAGTTTGACATTAGGGAACAAAGTTTGTTGTATAGTGCAGAGCACTGAACCTATGGATGCATTAATGCATGTTGGGAGCCTCCAAAGCCCCCCACTGAGTTTTCTATAAATATTGTTATTTTTTAACATTGTTACATTTATTATGAAAACTTACTTTTATAAATGAGTAAATGCAGTGCTATAAAACACGTGCAGTTAGTTAAAATTAGTAAATCATTAAAGATTAGGTTCGAAGATTAATTTCAGTGGAATAACTTTCAATTTAATCTTTACTAATTTTATTGATTTTGTTGTATCATAACTTATATTAGCATGTATATAAACTGAGATATGCAGATGGACAGTGCAAGTCAAGATGCATAAAGCATCCAAATACAACAGAAATGAAATGACCAGGATGCACATTACATAGGCATGACAAAAATTAAGCTACACAGCATTCTATCCAAATAAAGATTAGACCGTCCGTCGCAAAGGTCTACATGTTACCGGAAACAACCTTCACAAACAAGCACACTGTGTTCATTGCATATATCATTAGAACATTTTTGAACAACACTGAGAAATTCTCTTTTCCAATTCATATGGATGCAAAAAGCATCTTTATCCGTGCATTTTTTGGTGGATGATAACCTTTCCCTGGTCCCTTTTGATGCTACATCCAGCCAATTCTTGTGGAACACTTTCTTGCAAATTTATTGTTTTGGCTCTGGACTCCATATGTGAATGAATAATTCAAGAAAATCATCCTTTTATATGATTTTCCATTGTGTCATCCTTGGTGTTAATTTATGAATAAAGACAAAGCATTTATAGCTGCAACATCCATTACATTAGCCCATGAAATGAATGGCTATCTCCTTATCTGTCTTTTGCATGTGTAAGTATTTACCTTTGGTTTTGGTTTCTTCTTTCTGTGAGTCTCATCAAGTTTGATATCATGGTACTCGAAACTTAATATCAGTACACACTTATTCTTCCTTGGTACATAACTCACAATAGTCAAATCATCTCTGAAATGAAAGGTTGAAGAAAGAACGTGCCTTACATGGTTTTATTTCATGTGGAATTTGTGGTTTGCTATGGAAAAGAGTACCAATTGCTGTAATTTCATTCTTCAATAAATTCTGAAACAGGTGTATTCACTGTAGTATTTGTGTTTGTTGGCTGTCCACGTTTTGAAGGCTGCAGAGAGAGGCGGCAGGTGGGAGCTCGGGCCATTTCAGGACTCAGCTGTTCTTGGCCACTTTGCTGCTGCATAGAGCAAAGGCAGTGATGATGATGTGCGGCAGTGTGAGTGAGAGCTGAGGCTGGCTCAGCAGAAGTTGATTCTCTTTGATCATGCTGTAGCTGAGTTGAGCGATGGCCTTTATGCTGTCAGAGTGGCTGTTAACCAGATGACAATATCACACCAGGGTGTGGATTTGGACTGCAAGGTGGAGTCTGGTGTTGAGGGGGACTTCCTTGTGAGACAGCATTGCATTCTGGACGTGTGTGAAGTTTAAGAAGCCACTGTGTCCAGAGCATGTGGTCTGTCATCAGCACAGTATTACCACATCCAAAGATAGTGCCAGAATCCCACCAGTGGGCTCACCACTCTTTAGTGAGTTTGTTCTTGGCTATCACAGGTCACCAGCCTTTGCAGCACTTAATCCCTTTCTGTATTTCACATCTATCCTCCTGCTGTCCCCCCCCCCCCCCTCCCACACACACACCCACCTCTCTTGGGGAGCATATCTAGGATATTTTTGAGAATATGTTCTGAACTTTCGATATTCTGACATCTCCTACCCTTCCTCCACTCTGGCGTTTGAGGTTTCTCTTTGTTTCTTCTTCCTTGTTATGCTCTCCTGAAGGCCAGCCCACATGTTTGATGCATAACGGGTGAGTGGGTAATGCATAATTTCCAGCCTCTGGTCAACAGGTAGTGTAGGCTTGTACCGCCAGGCCTACGGAGGGGTGACTGCCTGCGCCGTTACCTTCCCCAAATTACCAATCGGCTCTCCTATCAGCAGATCAGGAGGTGTGACCTGAAGTGTGAACAGTCATCTGAGGGGGGAGAGCCCCTCTCTGAGGGGGGCCACCAGTTGGGAGGAGCATATCATCAGAGACACTGGCAATCGTGGGGGATTTTTTTTTTGCAAAGAGCCAATAATTGTGGAAGGTAAACAGAATGAGGCCAAAGACTCAAAAACTCTCCCAGCTGCATCTTGGTTCCTCATTGTATTAAGTGCAGAAGAAGGTCAGTTCTTTGTTACAGTTAATCCATTTATTATCCAGGAAGGTATTGATGTAATTGCATACCCTGTGAAATCCTTCTCTTGTTTGCATAATGTGACATTGCTTCTGGGGACCAATCGTGATTTTAAAGACCAACAATTGCTTACAGTTTAGCTCCTCCATGGCTATGCCTTTCATTTAGAGGCATACCAAATGCTGAATTCTACGTGTTATTTGCACTCGACAGCTTGATGATATGTCTGAGGGAAAATTCCAGACTTATCTCTCTGATCAGAGCACCACTGCAGTCCATTGAGTAATGAAAAAGGTTAATGCAACATTAGTGCCCACACACACTCCTTGCTCATGTTTGATCGAGAAGCGTTTCCATCGAAGATCAAAGCAGGTTATGATGTCATCATGGTCCAACCACATATTCCAAACTTGATGTTGTGCTACCATTGTCAATGTTGTAACCACACTCATATGTCCTGTCAGACACAGGTAGGTTGTGGTAGGGATGCTCATGAGAAGTTTCCCTGCCTCCTCCTCCTCCCTGCTGTGTCAATTGTAATGGCGACTATCTAGCCTCATCCCAAGAATGTCCCTTGTATCTCGATGAGTGAGCTGTCCAGGAGACCTCGATGAAAGAAAAAGTACTTTACGCTCTCACTTGCAAGTTACTGACTAGTCAGAAGCCCTGAGTCTTACCATCCGGTACTTACAAGACTGTTCTTGCTATGCCTCCTTCCACAAAGGACATAGCCACACAGACTTGCAGCCTTCCAGTCAACACTGCATTTGTGAAATCGTCCAGTATCGTGGTAGAATCCCCATCTCCTTGTCCTACAGCTGCACAAAAAGCCACCAAATCTCCATTCCTAGCAGCAGAATCACCTGCTACACGAACAGCAGGCTGTGAAGACTTTCTATGTCCCTCCAGCAAAAAAACCATCTGAGTCTTTGGCTGCCAACCAATTGAAAAAAGCAAATGATCTTCTTCCCTGACTTGGAGATCCTCTTCAATGGTGTCGCTGCATGATATGCTCAAATAGCTGCCCCCCATTTTGCCGATGTGCACTGCCTACCATTTTTCCTCCCTGGAATCTGCTGGCCCAGCCAAAGCCTCTGTGGATCTCATGAGACAGGATCCTCCAGCCTCTGCATCCTGTAACAGTGAGTCCTTAAGGGCTGGCACTCGGCAGCTGCCGAGGTGACTACCTTTCATTATTTCTCACCTTCACCTTCCCCATTATGACTCTTCTCCAATGGAACATTCATGGAATTAGATCCAACATGGAAAAATTAGGACAGCTCTTGGAATCAAAGGGTCCACTTGTTTTTTCTGCCTCCAAGAAACAAAACTGTGTGCTAGTGACCACTTTTACGACCTGAATTTCCTTCCAATTTGCTTCAACCTTCCCACCTGAGGATGGCATTCTGTCCCATGGGGAGTCATGCTGCTCATCCAGGATGCCACTGATAGAAAACAATCTTACTGAACACTCAGCTGCAAGCTGTTGCAGTCTGCATTAACCTTCCTCGCTCCACCTTTCCTCTTTCCAATGTCTACATCCTTCCATCATTCAGTGTCACCAGGACAGACTTCTTCCAGCTTATTGGTCAACTCTGTCACCCCTTTTTACTGCTCAATGACTTTAATGTGCATCGTACCTTTCAGGGTCTTCCAGAACCTGTCTGAGAGGTTCCCTCTTGGCTGACCTTTTTAGATCAACTCAACATCAATTGTCTTAACACTGGAGCACCAACATTCCTTTGAGATTCCAGGCACACCTATTTCCAATTGGACCTCTTGTTCTACACTTCCCAGCTTCCCTGTCACCTTGAGTGATTCAGTCTCTCTGCCACATAATTGAGCAACCATTCTCCATGTGCTCTTCATTTGCTGACTCCTACCTCACCTATGTGTACCCTCAATTGGCAGCTTTCTAAGGCCAACTGGAGGCTTTACTCCTCCCTGGTGATCTTTGACGAACATTTCCCCAGTTGTGATGACCAGGTAGTGTACCTTATAAACATTATCCTAACCACTGCAGGGCGATGTACTTGAGGACAATATTATGGAAATGGAAGAGGATGTAGATGAAGATGAAATGGGAGATACGATACTGTGTGAAGAGTTTGACAGAGCACTGAAAGACCTGAGTCGAAACAAGGCCCCGGGAGTAGACAACATTCCATTAGAACTACCTATGTCCTTGGGAGAGCCAGTCCTGACGAAACTCTACCATTTGGTGAGCAAGATGTATGAGACAGGCGAAATACCCTCAGACTTCAAGAAGAATATTATAATTCCAATCCCAAAGAAAGCAAATGTTGACGGATGTGAAAATTACCAAACTATCAGTTTAATAAGTCACAGCTGCAAAATACAAACGTGAATTCTTTACAGACAGATGGAAAAACTGGTAGAAGCCAACCTCGGAGAAGATCAGTTTGGATTCCGTATAAATATTGGAACACGTGAGGCAATACTGACCTTACGACTTATCTTAGAAGAAAGATTAAGGAAAGGCAAACCTACATTTCTAGCATTTGTAGACTTAGAGAAAGCTTTTGACAATGTTGACTGGAATACTCTCTTTCAATTTCTAAAGGTGGCAGGGGCAAAATACAGGGAGCAAAAGGCTATTTACAATTTGTTCAGAAACCAGATGGCAGTTATAAGACTCGAGGGACATGAAAGGGAAGTAGTGGTTGGGAGGGGAGTGAGACAGGGTTGTAGCCTCTTCCCGATGTTATTCAATATGTATATTGAGCAAGCAGTAAAGGAAACAAAAGAAAAATTTGGAGTAGGTATTAAAATCCATGGAGAAGTAATAAAAACTTTGAGGTTCACCGATGACATTGTAATTCTATCAGAGACAGCAAAGGACTTGGAAGAGCAGTTGAAAGAAATGGACAGCGTCTTGAAAGGAGGATATAAGATGAACATCAACAAAAGCAAAACAAGGATAATGGAATGTAGTTGAATTAAGTCGGGTGATGCTGAGGGAATTTGATTAGGAAATGAGACACTTAAAGTAGTAAAGGAGTTTTGCTATTTGGGGAGCAAAATAACTGATGATGGTCGAAGTAGAGAAGATATAAATTGTAGACTGGCAATGGCAAGGAAAGAGAAGAAGAGAAATTTGTTAACATTGAGTATAGATTTAAGTGTCAGGAAGTCGTTTCTGAAAGTATTTGTATGGAGTGTAGCCATGTATGGAAGTGAAATATGGACAATAAATAATTTGGACAAGAAGAGAATAGAAGCTTTCAAAATGTGGTGTTACACAAGAATGCTGAAGATTAGATGGGTAGATCACATAACTAATGATGAAGTATTGAATAGAATTGGGGAGAAGAGGAGTATGTGGCACAACTTGACAAAAAGAAGGGACCGGTTAGTAGGACATGTTCTGAGGCATCAAGGGATCACAAATTTAGCATTGGAGGGCAGCGTGGAGAGTAAACATCGTAGAGGGAGACCAAGAGATGAATACACTAAGCAGATTCAGAAGGATGTGGGTTGCAGTAAGTGCTGGGAGATGAAGAAGCTTGCACAGGATAGGGTAGCATGGAGAGCTGCATCAAACCAGTCTCAAGACTGAAGACCACAACAACAAACAACCATTGCAGAGTGTTCCATACCTCACACTTCATCTTTACCTCACTGTGTCCTGGTCCCACGGTGAACTTAAGTGTGCCACAATGCAGTTTGTTTGTAGAGACATGCTGTCTGAATTTTGAACTGTCATCCTATGATGGCAAACTGTCTTCATTATAAATAGTTGTGTGCACAGTGTCATTGCATTCTTTGGGATAGCAAAAGAGCTAGCTGGATTTCATTTACTGGTTCTTTCAATGGTTTCACTCCCTTTTCCATCATGTGGGACAACCTCCATCAGCTCTTTGGAACCAAGGTCCATTCCCCGATTTCCGGTCTGACCATAGAAGATGATGTCATTGTGGAACCTATTGGTACCTCTAACACCTCAGGTCGCCACTCTGTGGAGATTTTGAGCTCCACTCACTATCACCCCACCTTCCTCCCTCAGAAACAAATGGAGGAGGCTTGGGCCATATCCTTCTCGTCTCAGAATCATGAATGTTTTTTCCAACTGTGGTACAGGGGAACAGTAGCACAGCCATAGACAATATTTTTATTTGTTCTTCATTAGTAGATGGGCATTTTGTTAGTAAAAGAGTAAATGGCCTTTAAGAACATAATGCACAAATTTTAACATTAAAAGGTTTTTGTACTCAAACAAATGTCACATATAATTACAAACTATGTAGGAAAGTTAATCCAGCAGCAACAGAGAGTTTTTTAAACCTCATCAAGGAACAAGAGTGGCAGGATGTTTATAGTGCCGATAACATAGATAACAAATATAATGCTTTCTTTAACACATTTCTCATGCTCTTTGAGAGTTGCTTTCCATTAGAATGTTCTAAATGGGGTACTAGCAGTAAAAGGCAGCCCGGATGGCTGACTAGTGGGATAAGGATATCATGTAGAACAAAGTGGGAATTATATCAAAATGTTAGAAGTAGTCACAATCAAGCTACAGTAACCCATTACAAACAGTAGTGTAAGATGCTTAAAAATGTTATTAGGAAGGCAATAATAGCCAATTCACAGGATAAAATTAAAACCATATGATCAATTGTGAAGGAAGTGTCTGGTCAGCAGCACAAGGTCGACGATATAAGGTCAGTTCATAGTAAAAATATTTGTGTTACTGATAAATCAGATATATGTACAGTACTTAACAGCCATTTTTTGAGCATTGCTGATGAATTAAATAAAAATTCAGTTTATGCAAGGAATCACGTAACCCTCTTGGCAAATGCCATCCGAGATTGATGTCTGAAATACTTTTCTGTGATACAGACAAGAGAGAGATTGAGTCAATAATTAAATCACTGAAGACTAAGGGCACTCATGGATCTGATGGAGTTCATAGCAGAATATTAAAGTACTGTGTTGCACATGTTAGCCCTGTATTTAACCATATTTGTAATTTTTCCTTTAGGAATGGTCGGTTTCCTGAATGATTAAAGTACTCAGTAGTAAAGCCGCTTTATAAAAAGGGAGAAAGAGATAATGTAGACAATTTTAGACCTGTTTCTATGCCATCAGTGTTTGCTAAAGTTATTGAAAAGGTTGTGTATTTAAGGATAACTGATCATTTTAGATCACACAATTTGCTATCAAATGTACAGTTCATCTTTAGAAGTCATTTAACTGAAAATGCTACATACTCTTTTCTCTGTGAGTTATTGGTTAGGTTAAACAAAAAAATTTGAATGCTAGGTATATTTTTTGATTTACTAAGGCGTTTGATTGTGTTGATCACAAAATATTGCTCCAGAAGTTGGACCATTATGGAATATGGGGAGTAGCTCACAGATGGTTCACCTCTTACTTTAACAACAGACAGCAAAAGGTCATTATTCACAGTGTTGAGAATGGCTGTGATGTTGGGTCTGAGTGGGGTATGGTCAAGTGGGGGTTACCCCAGCAATCAGTGTTGGGGCCACTCCAGTTTCTTATTTATATAAATGATATGCCCTCAAGTATTATGGGTAACTCTAAAATATTTCTGTTTGCTGATGATACTAGCTTGGTAGTACAGGATGTTGTGTGCAACATTTGCTCAGTTTAAAATAGTGCAGTTCATGACATGAGTTCATGGCTTGTAGAAAATAAACTCATGCTAAATCACAGTAAGACTCAGTTTTTACAGTTTCTAACACATAGTTCAACAAAACCTGACACTTTAATTTCATGGAATAGTCATATGATTAGTGAAACTGAACAGTTAAAATTTCTAGGTGTTCAGATAGATAATAAACTGTCATGGAAAGCTCACGTTTAGGATCTTGTTCAAATACTTAATGCTTCCATTTTTACTATTCGAATGGTATCTGAAGTGAGTGATCATACGACACAAAAATTAGTCTACTTTGCTTATTTTCATTAACTTATGTTGTATGGTATAGTTTAGGGTAACTCTTCCCATTCTAAAAGGGTATTTCTGGCTCATAAATGGGTTGTTCAAGCATTAAGTGGTGTAAGTTCATGAACCTCTTTTCGATCCCTGTTTATGAGTCTGGATATTTTGACATTGGCCTCTGAGTATATATATTCCTTACTGTCATTTCTTGTTAACAGTATTAGCTTATTCCCAAGAATAAGCAGCTTTCACTAAGTTAATAATTGGCACAAATCAAACCTGCATTTGGATGAGAATTCCTTAACTCTTGTGCAGAAAGGTGTGCAGTATAATGCTGCATCCATTTTCAATAAGCTACCACTAGAATTCAAAAATCTTAGCAGTAATCCATGCACTTTCAAATCCAAACTGAAGAGTTTCCTCATGAGTCACTACTCCTATTCTGTTGAGGAGTTCCTTGAAAAATTGAGCTTATTCTTGTTGTATTGTTGATTGTGTTTACTTAAACTTAGGGCTTGACTTTTTTCAGGTTCATAAATATTTTATTTTTATCTGTTATTACTTTTATGTTGTAATTTCATGACACATTCCATGACCTTGGAGATTTGCTCCTCAATTTGGTCCTATAGAGCTTGGTGTGTAAATAAATAAATAAATAACAATGCCACCTTTACTAGGAGGGATCTAGATTATGCTCTCACTTCATCCTGGTCTCCCACCCCAGGGTTGGATGATGTTCACATTCAGGTGATGCAGCACCTTTCTCTTGCAGACACTCAGTTTCTCCTCCATATATACAATTGCATATGGGCAGATGGCACATTTCCCAGATGCTGGCTTGAAGTCATTGTCACACCCATACCTAAGCCCACTAAGGACAAACACCTTCCTTCTCGCTACTGCCCCATTTCTCTCACCAACTGTGTCTGCAAGGTGACGGAATATATGATTCGTGTCTGGTTGGTATGGTGGCTTGAATCTTACAATCTAGTAACCACTGCACAAAGTGGATTTTGAGTGTGCCAGATGGCAGTTGACCATCTTGTCACTTTATCAACCCATGTCATGAATGCATCTCTGCAGAAATACCAAACTGTGGCCACGTTTTTTTTTTTTTTTATTTTTTTTTATTTTGAGAAAGATTATGACACCTATATACTCTCTACCCATGGGCTTGTAAGACCACCTTCAGGAATTTTTAAAACACAGTGTTTCCAAGGTGCATATGGGTTTGGCCTTATCTGACACCTCTACACAGGAGAACAGGGTGCCTCAGAGCCCTCTCCTGAGCTTCATCCTTCTTGCTGCAGCAGTTAACCCTATTATGGTATGTCTCCTGCTAGGCATCCCCAGCTCCCTTTTTGTTGATAACTTTGCCATCTATTGCAGTTCTCCATGGACCTGTCTCTGTGAGTGGCTTCTTCAGCAAAGTCTCAATCATCTTAACACATGCAGCATCAACAATGGCTTTTAGTTTTTCACTGACAAAACTGCTTATATGAATTTCTGGTGGGTTTCTTCCACTGTCTTTACATCTTGGACATGTTGCTCTTCCATTTAATTAAACTATGAAATTTCTGGGGCTCACACTTGATGGAAATTCTTCTTGTTTCTCCCATGAGCCTTTCATGGCTGCACACTGTATCCGGTTCCTCAGTACCTTACATGTCCTAAGCGGTACTTCAAGGGGAGTGGATTGGACCACCCTCCTTCAGTTGTACCAATCACTTGTCCATTCAAAAACTAGACTATAAGTATTTTGTTTATACAACTGCACATCTGTCCATCTTATGTCATCTTAATAAAATCCACCATTGTGGAGTCTGTTTGGCCAATGATATCTATTACACTAACCTGGTTGAGAGTCTCTACAAAGAAGCTGCACAACTACCACTGTTATACCTGTGTAATGTTCTCCTCAGCAGATATGCATGCCATTTGTCTGCCATGCTGGGCCACCCATCACAAAGCTTCCACTTGCAAACTGTTGAGAGAGCCACTGTTGTCATGTTCATGTGAGTACCTGGTCAGGTCAGTCTGATGGGAAATTATGGTGCTGGCACTGCTGCCAAGGCTGCAGTCCTTCTACCTTGGCCTGATAGCTCTTACAATCCTCCAGATGAGCTCCATGTTGCCATCTGTCGGTGGGTGGTGTCACTTTGGCATCATCAGTTGTCTTCTCTTCGTGGGAACAAGCTCCATGAAATTAAACCCCTCCAAGCAGCTTGGTCAACCTTCTCTCAGCCCACTCACTGCAAGGAAATCATGTTAGCTAGGTTGTGTATTGGGCACAATCTTTTTTAGCCATCACCATTTGTTAATTGGTGATCCCCCACCACTTTATGGTCATTGTCATTAACTTTTGACAGTTTGCCATTTCCTGACTGAATGCTCTTTTTTTAAGTACTTACATTCTAGTGTATGTTTGATGTCAGGGTCATAAGTCATTTTAGCGAATGACACATAGGCTGTTAAATGCGTATTACATTTCATCCATGGTAGCAGTATGGCAAAACACATTTAATCTTTGGTTCTGGACCTCCTCTGCCTCTACAGCATATTTCGTGGACCTTTCTCCAAGAAAAAGTCCTTGTTCTTAGCTCTCTTTCCTTCCAGCAGTTGGGCTTAAGGTGTAGTTGCTTTTAATTTCCTTTTCACATTATTTAGTTTTATAAGGTTATGATATGGGTGCTTATGACCTCATTGTTTTTAAGCCCTAAAACAAAACTAATAAAAGAAGCTCCAGATTGCAGGAGGTGAGCTGTCTTGGAGATTCTTCAGGTATAACCAAGTGTAGCTGCTGCTCCAGAGAGTGTGAGAGGCACTGGAGAACCAGTTCCTGGCTGTCCCATACTTTTTGTGAGAAGGTGCTGTCAGAAAGAGGTCACTGATTATATCTGTGTTTTTACCAATGTGGCTGAGTAAAGTGATAAATCTCAGATCATTATTGATGATTCTGTGAGCAGACACCAGGCACTTGCATAAGGCAAACCATACTGCTGGCAAATCTACATGAAACATGGGCTGTGCACATGGTACAGGCCAGAGCATAACATTAACTATCACAGCTAGCACGGGACCGGCAGAGTGTGTAGTATACAGTTGCTGCATCTTGTGGAAGTTCATGTCAGGTGGGAGTGTGATGGCATGCAATGCAGATGGCACAGGTATTACATCATATGTAGTACAGGACTTGGTTAATGTCTAGTACTGTTGAGGCTGTTTCAGAAGTGCAGTGGTGTTTGGCTCAAAAACTGACATTTCAGGTGCAGAAGAGATGGAGCACAGTCTATCCAACAGATATATCTCAGTTCTGTGTGGTGCATGAGAGGTCAAAAACACTCAGCATGAATGGTGTGAATGCGCTGTCAGACATGGTTTGTCCCTTCAGAGGCAAAGTATGAAGCGGTAAATGCTGCAAAAGTTCACACTTGTGGAGCACATTTGCATTGTACACAGTAAGCACCAAAGAGGTGTAAGATGTGAGGTATAAGGTTGTGGTGAGGTTCAAACCACTGTGTGACATGGGAGATGGAGCTGGAACAGAGGTGCCATCATTGTTATTGCACTGGAATCACTTTTGAGTGGAACAGACAGTATGTAAATAGGTGCAGCATTTCTCAGTCACTGTAGAGGGATGATCCATCAGAATTTGCTGTCCATAAACTGAAGATGTAGACAAGATAATGACAGGATTGCTTGCCAGACTCCATTGTTGATGAATGGTAAGGGCACTGATCACATCGTCTGTACAGTGCTGTTCTCAGAGATTGTCACTGGAAAGGTTTGAAAGTTTGTGGACAGAAACAGGAGTCAGTTCAGTGAAAACCCTCGTGGCATGTGAGGTAGCTGTTGCAGGATATATGTGCCATTGTTTGTGATTCCTCTCAGTATTGTACCTGCACAATGCATTGAACTGAAATTCAGTTGGTGCATGTTGGAGGTTGTTTCACAAATTGTCATACAGAACATTCACAACACATTGTGACACTGTATGTGAAATATCTTCAGTGCTGCCATGGAGGGGGTGAGGAAAAGTGGTGGACAATGGCAGTGTTGTTGTCTACCCAACTGGTGTAGTAGATTTGCACAAAATTGTGACGCAGTGTGGTAGGTGGGCTCACTAATGTAGGAAGTGCCACACTGGTAGGAATGTAGATGGAATAATATACACTGGCACTGAGTAGACAATTCCATACCTTATTAGCAGGATAGCCACTACACCATGACACTTAAGTCAGAGACACAGAACAGACTGAACCAGAGTCAGAGACATTACTGTAGCCTTCTGCTCGGGGCAGTGACATCAATATTTACAGTGAGAGATGATAAATACTTGCTAAGTCACCACAAGTATATTGTTTTTAGTCTTTTTGTTTGCTATAAAGCAGTGCTACTTTACTCCTAGGTGCATAATTTTACAGTAACGAAAGTCTGTATTCCATACAGATAAAAAATGTCCAACATAAAAAATGAATACAAAATACAATACAAAAAATTGACAAACTCTCCAAATAAGTAATGACAAGCTGTAAGCTGGCAAAGGTGAGATAGGAATGGAATAACTAACCTTATATCATTTAAATAGAAATTCAGATAATGCTACCCAACTGTAAATGAAATCCAAAAGTTGAGTGAGACTGTGAACCGATCACAATACCCTAGATATAATTATCAAGTCAAAACCTGGTGGAAATATGCTTCCTACAAACAGAAAACTAGCACATGCCTTTCCCTAACACAGAAGCTCAAATATTCTTAACATAAACAGCAAGCAGTCTGCAGCAAACACCAGCTCCACAATTGTTTTCATAATGTGTTGGCTCCAGTTGTTCGTGACAACTGAAAGCGAAGTCTAAATAATCATACCATGTCCTGCACAGTGAACTAACAGGACCAGCTCCCGACTATGCTGCCCAGCACCTGTCTACCCAAAGCAATCTATGGCAGCCCACACGAGAATCTCAATCTACAACTTTGGTGGCTGTCTACATACTTCAGCCACTGGTGCCAGAACAGTCTTCTCCTCACTTGCAGACTGCTGCACTGATACATGGCTCTGTCTTACTTGGACCAAAGCTGTTCTCCACCAAATAAGAAAATTCTGTGCCTTTACCACACCTATAGAGTAACCTAACACCTACAACTAGACTCCCTCCATCACAGCAACAGAAAGTCATCCAATTGGTGGAATATCCACAAAAAAAGCAGGGCCACTTTGATTATTTCTGACATTGGTGAGCACAACAGCCAAGTAAAGCTCATTCCTCCTGTTTCCATGTGAAATAGCTACCTTGCTCACAATAGGAAGTAAAAGAACTTCTGTCATCACTCTAGTGTGAGACCTAGCATTCTGTGGTGGCCACTTTCTCTAGGGTCACTGCCATAAGGAACCACGAAGAATGTAAGTGCCACTACTGCAGGCATGACCAATGTTTACATTCAGAGCTTCACTGACACAAAGAGGACTCAGCACCACCCTGGTGGCTGGCTGACCAGTGCTATTGTACACAGATCCTTCTAGTTCATCCACCTGTACCGTGTTGTTGGGTGTGCCTTCATCATTGGCACCAGCATTTTTTGATATCAGCTTCCGGAACATGGCTCAGTATTTATAACAGTGCTCTCTGCCCTGTATCAGACCAGACAGTACACCTGGCTTTTCAATTGTGTCATCTCTTAGACTCTCTCAGTACCCTTCAAAGACTCTGTGTGCTGCACACCACTCATCCATTAGTGTAATGGGTCCAGAAAAACTGTCACTTGCTCACTCTTGATGGGGCCACTGTGATGTTTATGTGGGTTCCTGGTCAGTCAGTCTGACAGGAAACGAGACCACTGACGCTGCTGCCAAAGCTGCAGTCCTTGTACCTCAGCCCACTTGTTCTTATATTTCCTCCGATGATCTCTGTGTTGCTGTTTGTCAGCAGGTGGTGTCACTTTGGGATCACCACTAGTCCTCCTTTCATGGGAACAAACACAGAGTTATGAAGCCTCTCCCAGTGGCTTGGACGACCTTTTCTCAACCCTCTCACTGTGAGGAGATCACTTTAACTAGGTTGCATATTGGGCACTGCCTCTTTAACCATAACCATTTGCTAATTGGTGCCACCCAACACTCTGTGCACATTGTGCCCAACTTTTGACTGTCCACCATTTCCTGATGGGATGCCCTTTTCTTTAATTGCTTACATTGCCATATCTGTTTGCCATCTGAGTTATTGGCAGTTTTGGTGAAAGTCACGTGGACTGGCAACCACATTTTACTTTTTATCCTCTGTAACAATGTGGTGAAGGCCATTTAATTTTTAGTTCTGGACCACCGATTCCCTATTGTGTATTTTATAGACCATTCTCAATGTCCCTATTTTTAGATGTCTTCCGTTCCATTGACTGGGATTGACATGTAGTCATTTTTAGCTCCTCTCTTTGTCATTGTCTTTGCCTTCTGCAGTTTTGACATGGGTGCTTATGACCATAGTTGTTCTTGTAAAAAAAAAAAAAAAAAAAAAGAGAGAGAATGTGTAACCTCTGTTTTCTTTATGAGGGGTAGGCAGCCATCTTTGAGCTGTTACTCAGAAAAACTGTGTATTAAGTATGGAATAGCACAAGGCCCCATTGTGAAGACTGTTTTGTTTTTGCAGTACATAAATTACTTGGAACCAACCAACCTACATCATAAGTATATTGATAAGTCCTATAACACAAATCTGTTAGTCAAAGGAATGACTAAAAAAGAATAACAGAATGAAATCAGAATATGCATTTCAGACATTACAAACTGGTATTCTGCAAACAATCTAATAAGAAACATAAAAAAGTTACTACAAATATACACACACTACAGAATAGACATGTTAGCCCCACCTGTAAAGCTATTCACCATAAAGTTGGAAAATATAAATGTTACAAAGTTTGTTAGAATATGAATAGTAGAGGATCTAAGATGGATTCAATACACATAATGTGTAACCAAGAAACGGAAGACCATCTGTTACTGCAATAAAAAATCTTTCAAGCTGCACATTAAAAGAAACAATAAAAAAATGTGTACTTTGTCAAAGATGAATCTCTACTGTAATATGGTGTACCTTTTTAGGGAAACTAAAGTGCTGGCAAAAATTGTTTCACATCCTAAAGATAGTTTTACAGGCCATAGAAAGGACAGCTATAAGAAACTCATCCAAGCCTTCATTCACACAACTTCAAGTCCTTCCATTGCCTTGTTTATATTTCTTGCAAGTAATGCTTTTCATTAGGAAAATCTTATATGATGATAACCAACTTCTAATCAGAAATCAGGGTAGTCACTCACATAACATGAGAAGAGACCAGGATATACATGTTCAACATTGAAATACAACACTGAAACAAAATGGAGCCCTTCGAGCAGGAAAGAAGCCTGTGATGAAGCAAGCTGGTATATTTTTACTTCCCCTCTTGTTTTGCCATATGCCTCCTTAAAATTCATTTTTACATTTTAACTGAGTACCATTAACATGTGTGAGTATAATCTGCATTTTCATAAAAGAGGAAGATTGGCCTCAGTTTTAAATAATATAACACCAGATCTAATTTTGTGCTCAGTTTTATGTATTCTCATGCCCATTGGCTGTCGTAATTTAATTTATTATTTACTACAGAAATTGATTGGTAATGGTGATTGTTGCCAACTTACGTGGTGGGCCATAATCAAAATGATATTTCATTCAATTTTGATTTACAGTTAAATGCTTCTGTGAAGCTCATTTTTTTAACAATATTAATCTTCAGTGTAAATTATTTTTTATGTCAATGAATGTTAGACTCACTAAATCTTAAAGCATGAGCATATAAGTTGAACAACAGAATAAACTTTTCATACTAATTTCCTCGGCTAGACAGTTCACTTTAAAGCAAAAAATCTTTAGTTATTAATTACATTTGTGGCCCAAAACCCGCAAGAGTATTTTTTCTAACCTCAGTTAACCATTGCATTGCAGTTGGAGTCCTGGCTCTGGCTCTTGGCTGTTGTACTGAAAATAAGAATCTTAAAGCTACGTATTTTCTGCAACACTGGGCGGCTGTGGAAAAAAATGTATATTATGTTAATAGCAGATGAGTTTTTCACTTCTGCTAATTTTTATAAGTTAATATTGCCATGTAATGGCGTCATTGGCTGCTTCGGCCGCTGTGATTGTTGCACTGTAAATTACTTGAATGCAAGTTAATTCAAAGAAGGCAGACATGAAATAAGGATCACCTCTTACAAATTAAAAGTGAACAATAATATTAAATTAATATATTATCTGCTTAATTAGTATAAATATGCTGCATTTGCCAGCACTTGCAAGATGTCCGTCTACATGCAACCAAGACAAGAGAAGAAGTGAAGATGTCTAAAAAATTAACAAAAGAGCATATCTTGTCATCTCTTTACATCATTTTGTTACATTTCTTTGCCCTCAAAACTTACACAGAGAAATTATTATAATACGGATACATGAGAAAAATGTATATTCCCCTGAGCGGCTGGTGTCCACTTATTACTCAATTTTTAAATGTCTCTTCTTTATAAATACTGTTTTTTTAAGTCTTTTCGTATTATTTCACTGAGGACACTATAGTATGTAATTGATTTTCTAATTTATTTGGACTATTCCTAGTTAATATCTTTTGTTATATGGTGAAATCAGTGATTGTTTTGTAACTTAAATTCTATTGTTGACTTATAAACGAATATAAATTCTGCACTAATTTAAACATATGGAGGAACAACTAATAGTATACTTAAAGGATCTATTTGGCTCTATTGGAAAACGTGTTAGCAAAGCCAGCCCTTAATTAATTCCAAAGTAATTTTCAGTTTCATCAAAAGTATTGTTTTCATAACTATATTTGTTATGTGGATATATAAGGGCCCAATTTTTTTGTCCCAAGTCAGTCAGTCCACAGCTGAGTTTCAGACAAGAAACCTGTGTTGGTTAGAACAACAACAATGCATTTACTTAACTGTGAAGTAGGTGTAACACAATTAGGCTGTGTGTTAAAACAGTGACAGTGTTTGTTCCATACATACCTTTTTATTCTTCAAGAACTGTGGACTGAGTGGTTAGGCTTTTACTGCTTGTAGATGTTCAACAGTAAACTGTTGTTGCAGTATGTGGATGTTTGCCTGCAACCTATTAATGAGATGTACCGAAAGTTAAACAATAGTTAACTGGCCATATAACTGTGTAATATTGGGGAGGGGGGGGGGTTTGTTAACAGTGAAAGTAAAGGACTGTGAAATGCATTTGTGCACCTGTTGGCTACATCATTATTTAAAGTAGTTAGTGTTGGACTTTCAACCCCCATTTTTCAGCCAGTATCGCAACACAGTACATTAACACTGAGGACAATCAACAAGATAATAAAGCAGCTGAACATCACGTATGGAGCCCCAGGTAAGGAGTATTTTATGTGGTCACAATAAAGTGGGACTCGCAAACATTGACAATGTACTCAAGTGGTTTACAGTACAGTCTTAATGAAGGAGGAGCAGCAGCTAATCAGTGCATGGGTTCCATGCCCACAGTATGAAAGCTGTCAATCAGCGAGTGAGTTCTGTGGGAGCAGCCACTGAGTACAAGAACAGCCAATCAGCACACAGGTGGACACATCTAACTGGGATAAACAAGACACTGTGCTGAGAGAATTACAGCTTGCAGCAGAAGACAAATCGAGATGACAACCATAGCAACAGCAGCAGTAGAAGAGTGATTCAGAATAAGGTAATTTCAAAGCAAAAACCATTTTATATTAAGTGATACATAATGAGTGGCCTTAACAAACAAGACGGTGTGACTGAGAACAAAGCTGTTAAGGTTAAGTTGTTAAATAGACAGAAAGACCTAAGTGGGACTGGTTCTGCAGATGATAGTCATTATAAATCAGACATGAATGTAACTTTGAATGATGCTGACGAAAGTCCTATTGTGTAGTAATGTGAGCAAAATGGACGAAAACAATACTGAATTGGATGAAATCATTAAGGTTAAGGGGGAGGAATGAAGAGCAAAAGTCAGCAAGGGCAAAAGTTTGTGGCAGATGAAAAGGTGGAAGTGATGTTAATGCTAATTCTGAGTCATTTGAGTGATATGTGTATGAAGGAAAACATTAGTAGTATGAAAGTAGACATTATTTGTATTAAAACTGACACGACTAGCTTAAAAGATGAACTGAAGAAAGAAATTAAAAATGAAATTAAGGTAATGCTTATAAAGAATCTGCCTTGATTGCAAATAGAAACCGGATGTTGACCTAGGTTCCAGCATGGATAACCAAGTCTTCTTTGGAACACACTAAAACTACAAACTGCCTAAAGAGACCTGGTCCAACATTAATACAGAACGCCCAAAATGGCAAAAGACTCGCATAAAATGTAAAATAAACAATACGTGTGTAATATGTCAATAGCTGAAGCATGCTTCCTCACCCAAGTCAACATTCGGTGGGCTGCAGGCTCTCAGGTAAACTGAGGTGGTGCCAGCTGCTAGGTTGTGAGAATGTCGGAAAGGAACACGCATGCGCAAATTGAGAAATCATCTTCTTCCATGTGATTGGCATAAAATGTGTTACAAAAGTGATCCGATGACTGGGTCAAAGGTGCATGAAGTTAATGTGTGTATTTGTATAATGTCCTAGCTCAAGGACAATTTTATAGAACGTGGATAGGCTGAAACTATGTATGTGGGATAGCAAATTCCAAAGATGCTCAAAATGCATGCATGCAGGACAGAAGAAAAAAATACCATCAGCTAGAAGCAGGCTAAAAATATGAGGGATGAATAACCCATTTTTCAATTACTTGGGGTCAGTGATAGTATTTGATGACTATGCTTGGATAAGTGTGTAAAGTTACTATATTAAATTCTAAGCACTATTGACCAGAAAAGGGTCAAATTAGTATTTGTAGCTTTAGTGTGTTCTGAAGAAAGCATGGTTATCTGTGCTGAAACTTAGGTCAATATCCAGTTTCTATTTGCAATCAAGGCAGATTCTTTATAATCATTAAATTATTCATGATTGCTGATGTGCTGCAGTGTTAAAAGTTCTGAAATTAAGGTAGTTAGCTCTAGTCTTTGAGAATTAAATAAGAAGTTTGAGGTGGTAGTTAAAGATTGTGATAATACTACTGAGAAATTAACATTAATGAGTAGTAAATTTGTGGAAGAGAGAAAGAAGCTACTTGATGACAATAGTAGGAAGGTGGAGGCTTCCGAGAAACAGCGTGCTGAAAATTCAGTTAAACTTGAGAACCAAATGGATCACATTAAAAATGATTCAGAAACTGAGGTAGAAACCAAGTGTGCAATAGTGGTAGAGGAAAAAACAGTAAAAGTAAATGAAAATGTAGATTCAAAATTGACTGAAACGAAGAAAAAGGTGGAAGAGGCACAAAATCTAAAGCATAGAGAAAGTGACAGTGGGTCTGATAATCATTTTGGTAAGCAGGATGATAGTTTTTCCAGGGAAAAGATTAATGAGGAATTGTTGTATGAAGAAGATCACATGGTAAGTAAAAATGAAGTGTGGCACCCTGTAATAACAGCAAGTGTAGAAGGTATACATGGTAAGTGTTTACTGGACAGTGTCAGTGATCTGAATAGTATTTCACGGGCATTGTTTGAATCTGTTAAGACACAGAGGGTATAGTAGTGATGTATGTTTTCTGGGATAAAAATTATTGGTGCTACTGTTAAGCTACAATGAGTGTGAAACAAGAGGTACTATTAAGTGTGGAATTGGCAGTACAGCCGCTGGATTGCAATTTCTTGGTGATTCAAAATCTCGGCACTGAGGTTATATTTGGATCTAATTTCTTGTGTATATAGCAAGTAGGGGGTTCAGTATTCTGTGTTGAGTTCATTATGTGGTGATAATGCTTGCCCCATCTGTCTGTCTCATTTTTCATGTTTCATGAAGCAGTCAAACTCTTCTCCTATCCCATCTGTAGTTTGTAAGTGAATCAGAATTATGCTATCTTCTACGTTCATGTGGTTTTGTTCAGTAGGATACTTTAATATAGAAACATTTTAGAAAAGGTTTCTCCAGTGTTATATATGTATATATGATATTATGTTGTGTTAGTGATAAGTAATGGAATCATAAGAAGATGGGAGAAAGTAAACTGGTACCATGGTTAAAGACTTTCTGTCAAACAAAGAGGTAAGGTAAACAGAAAATGAAAGGTGTCTGCATTATGTGGAGGAGATGGTGCAGATTATCTGAAAACTATGATTAACATCTGAAGTAACCAGCTCACTGGTGCAGCATCAGAGGCAATATGCAGTACAAACCATCTTGAATACTAGGAATTAATATTAATTGTGGTATAATAGAAGTGTTTGTATTCAGTGCAGTCAGTATATTGAGATAACTATCTACCCATAAAGTGTCATGGTACATTTTTCTAACATTAAGGAATTACAACTTTAAACATAGTTGCTTGGAGTAATGTATGTGGAAATAATAAGCAAGATTTGTATTTATATTACCCTTTAGGCCAGAATCTCAAGCAGTTTGATGGAATACAGGAAATAATAGTTTTTATGAGTGATAATTTTGTATGACCGGTACTGAGGGTTAAGTCTGCCTTACCACAAGGATCTGTTACTGTGGATTGTTTTTCAGTAGAATCAATTTTGCATTAGACAAGCAGAGCAGGTGTTTATTTATTAGTTAATGAAGTAACAATGAAATTATAAAATAATGAATAATGTTAGGGTCTTAATGGTTAGGAAGCCTGTCTCTGTGGTAGTGATAATTTTTGAGAATGCACTCCACAACCTAACGAGATAAGAAAGGTAAGTGAAATAATGGTGCTGACAGACAGGACTGAGTACTGAAAAAGATAACTGTGTACCAACAAATGTGGAGCAACTGTATCGAGGATCTAAAATTTGAACTAGGCAACATTGGGTTAAGTGTATATTGTGCAATTCATGACACTGCAGCTGGGAATGAGAGCTTGACATAAAGAGCAATATTTTAGTGAGGTACAAGTCACATTATGCTGCATTATTGGATCTATAGGTTATCTGAAAACTTCTGTTTGTGTTCTGAGGTACTATGAGCTTGAGGAGGTAATACTGGAATGAAGAAAAGCACTTTTGCTGATTAACAGATAATGCGGTGCTAGACTGATGTGAATATTCTGACAGGTCAAATATTTGGTAACATTTTGCGGTTTTGTGAGGATTTAGTGCTCTGGTTTAATGAGAGTCATGCTCTGAGTTGAGTGGAGAAGTAGGGCAATGATTTGGTATAACTTCCACTGCCTTAATTTTGATCTGAATAGGAATTAAGTTATGTGATGGTGATTCTATTATTTTTTTAACATAATGATTAGTAAATCTATGCTACTGCACATCTTGAGTTTCTGCTATTTTGCAAGTGGAAAAGAAATCCAAACCTTTCAAGTTTAACCAATTTCAGACAGAGTTATGTCACAGAGTAATGATTGTAGTGTAACATACACATATTTTTACTTGTCCACATATTTCATACTATAGTCAATTTTAGAGCTAATTACTGCAATGTCATGAGGACTATGTAATGTATTTATTTATGAAGTAATGGCCATTATTGGCCATTAGTGTTAAATATTTTTCCTTATGTTTAGAAGTAAAAGTAAGTGTAATAAGTAGGGTATTTTGTCTAATATTTTCATGTTGTATGGTGGAGGAGAACCACCTCCAAGGGAACTGATAGCAGTGCATTTCCTTACTAACTGCCTCTTGGAACTATTGAAGGCGTGGACAACTTGGTGAGAAAATGTGTAAAAGCCCATTAAAAGTGTGAAATTGCTTATGAAAAATACTAAACATTGAGTAAGTGAAATTTTCTGTCCACGTAGTGAACTGCAATGCAGAGTGTAATTTAACTTATTGCAGCACAAGAGAATTTATTACTTGAAGGAAGACGGGACTTGTATCAAGTGATATGACTTTTAGAATGTAATTTTCATTTACCCAAAAAGGACATCACTTACGATAAAGATGCCTAAATTTTAATAAAAGTAATGCTTTTGGATATTTTGTGCCACTGTACAATACACTGTATGTAAATATTTTGTATGGGGATTTTCACATGGCCAGTTCATATAAGTTGGAATTTAAAAAACATACGTACTGTAGTTTTTGATAAGATTTCTTATGTAATATTTCTTTGTATGTAGATGTTAACCCACTGTCTGGGGTCACTTGTGGTAATTGAATTGCCCAGTTACTATTTGCAATTTCTATCTGATCAATCCAATGAGGTGGTGATGTGAGGAAGCAAGCTGAGATAATTTTACTTCCTTCTTGTTTTGCCATCTACCTCCTTAAAATTAATTTTTGAATTCTAACTAATTACCATTAACATACAAGAGTATAATCTGCATTTTGATAGAAAGAGGAAGATTGACATTAGTTTTAAAGAATATAACACCAGATCTGATTTTGTGCTTAGTTTTATGTATGTAATTGATTTTCTAATTTATTTTGACTGTAGATTTTAAACCACTGTCTGGGGTCACTTGTGGTCATTGAATTGCCCAGTTAGCTATTTGCAGTTTCTATCTGATCAAGAGAGGGTGATGTGATGAAGCAAGCTGAGATAATTTTACTTCCCCTCTTGTTTTGCCATCTGCCTCCTTAAAATTCATTTTTGTATTTTAACTAATTAGGCCCTACTATTAACATACAAGAGTATAAGCTTCATTTTCATAAAAGATAAAGGTTGGCCTCAGTTTTAAAGAATATAACACCAGATCTAATTTTGTGCTTATTTTTATGTATGTAATTGTTTTTCTGATTTATTTTGACTATGCCTAGTTAATATCTTTTGTTATAGGGTGAAACCATTGATTGTTTTGTGCCTTAAATTCTTTTGACGACTTATAAACAAATATAAATTCTGTACTAATTGTAAAAATTTGGAGGAATAACTAACAGCATTCTTAAAGGATCTATTTGGCTCTATTCAAAAAAACGTTAGCAAAGCCAGCCCTTAATTAATTCCAAAGTAATTTTCACTTTCATAAAAAGTATTGTTTGCATAACTGTATTTGTTAATTTCATGATTTAAACATATAATACAGCTTAACCATGGCAGTAGAAGAAACTGTTAAAAAGAAGAAATTTTTCTATGTATTCAGCTAATTTAATGAGTGAAGTTTTAATTGTAATTTCTGTAAATTAAACATCAAACAATGTATAGTTTCAGTACCTATTATTGTGAGGATATATAAGGGCCCGATTTTTCGTCCTGAGATAGTCAGTCCACGGCTGAGTTTCAGACAAGAAACCTGTGTTGGTTAGAACAACAACAATGCATCAACTTAACTGTAACGTAAGTGTAACACAGGCCATGTGTTAAAACAATGACAGTGTTTGTTCCATACATACCTTTTTATTCTTCATGAACTGTGGACTGAGTGGTTAGGCTTTTACTGCTTGTAGATGTTCAACAGTAAACTGTTGTTGCAGTATGTGGATGTTTGCCAGCAACCTATTAATGAGACTTACCAAAAAAGTTAAACATAGTTGACTGACCATATAACTGCATAATATTGAGGGGGGAGGCGGGGGGGGGGGGGGGGGGGGGGTTGTTAACAGTGAAAGTAAGCAACTGTGAAATGCTACTGTGAACCTGTCGGCTACATCATTTAAAGTAGTCAGTGTCGGACTTTCAACCCCCATTTTTCAGCCAGTATCACAACACAGTACATTGACACTGAGGACAATCAATGAGATAGTAAAGTAGGCAAATGTCACAGGCCCTACCACAAACTACCCTGTGACATCAAAATGATCAAACTTAATTCAGCATTTTAAACAGCTGTTCTACCTTCAGTAGAAATCTTATGGTGTAGCTGAGTATCTATCAGGTTATAATCTATTGTAGTAAATAGTGATAGCAGAAATTTTGTATAGATTTTGTAAAGTGTGAAACAGCCAAACAGGCTATAAAACTCAAGGATCTGCACACGACTATATCCTCAGTAAATGTTTTCTAAGAGGGAAAAACATATTTACTATCATTAAGAAGTAGAAATCATACAAAATATTTTCATCATGGTGTATAAATTGTCAATATGTTTTAATTTTCAAATTTGTCTTTTACACAAAAACCTGCAGTTCTAAATTATGATCACAAAGATGTTGCAAATACAGTTCATAAGCAGAGTATGATGATGTCATGCACATTTGTGTCTTTTGTGTAAAAAATGAAAATGTAAACTATGATCACACAATGCTATAAGAATGATAAATGTCTTGCTTTCTTGTCTTCTGAAGAGTATCCAAGCATGTACCTTTTTTGATATCTAATCAGAGTTTGAACTGAAAAAAAAAAACCAAGTATAATTGTGTATGTATATTTGCTAACAGTTTTTTTGTATGTAAACTAATGTATATTTGTAAATTTGTAATAGATATACAGTTTCTAATCATCTCATTAATTGATATCTCATCTCATCTTCTCATAAAACTGACTTTTTCCCTAACAGTTTGTATCCATCCACGCAAACGGCCAAGAGAATCAGTACATCTGCATCTATATAGCTACTCCGTAAGCCACCTTATGGCATGTGTTGGAGGGAACCCTGTACAACTACTAGACATTTCCTATCCTGTTCGCAAATTGAGGGAGGGAAAACTGAGTATCTATATGGATGGCTCTGTAAGAGCCCTAATTTCTTTATATTATCTTTGTAGCCCTTATGTGCAATGTATGTTGATGGCAGTAGTATTGTTTGGCAGTCTGCTTCAAATGCCAGTTCTTTAAATTTTCTCAATAGTGTTCCTCAAAAAGCTACGTTGCCTTCTCTCCAGGAATTTCTATTCGAATTTCTGAAGTATCTCAATAACACTTGCATCTTGTTCAAACCTGCTGGTAACAAATCTAGCAGCCTGCCTCTGGAATTGCTTCAATGTCTTCCTTTAATCAGACCTCAACAACATCATCAGATGTGCTTGGACGACCTGACAATTTCCCACATCTTACTGATCACCCCACTTCTCCAAAACATTTATGCCAATCACAAAGTGTAGGCCTACTAGGAGGATCTTTTGTGAACTTCGTATGGAAATTATGCTGAAATGTTGTTGCTGACTTCAATTCTTCAAACCAAAACAAACAGCTAGCATGCTAGGGTCCAGTGAAGGCAGCCATCTTTAATGCAACTGCCACTAGTGCTCCTTACAGTGCTACTGGCACTAGCAAACTACACAAGACAAAACTCAATGAATTTCCTTACAAAGTCTCACTACAATCACCTCTGTAGATACTATGAAGTAATTTAAATGAATTTTGAAAGTTGTAAAGTCCTTTTTGAAACAACCTGTATAATGGGCATGTCACACCTACTCAGGCTGTTTTGACCTGCAAATTATTCAATGGTGCCACCTACTGGCATAATCAGCTTACAAAAACTTATTTTGTAGTATGATATTCTTTGTACTTGCAAATCAAACACTGCATTTTTTGGTTTACCATTGGAATAGCATAAAAATGTTGTGCCTTTTTATGTCAGTTGGTGTAAAGTGAACTTGCACTGGGTGGGAGAAGGTTTTATGTAAACCTAATACTATACTTATAATAGAGGGAAACATTCCACATGGGAAAAATGTATCTAAAAACAAAGATGATGTGACTTATCGACCTGCCAGCACTTTCGTTTGGTAAGTTACATCATCTTTGTTGTTAGATATAATATTATACTTATCTTTATGTGGTTTGTATGTGTCAAAGTATGTAAATGTTCGAAGTATATAAAAAACTGTCAAAACTGCTGTAACAGGGAAAATAAGGGCACCAGCTGAAAAATGCTCCTGTCAGAGCACAAAAAGGTGAATATTCTCACCTTTAAAGGACTGACAGAAAAGTGGGAAACCAGCTGCCTCAGTCCTCACTCTGCCTTCCTCACCATAAATTTTGGGATGTGAACATACAATTATTTCCACTTTTTTCTGCTGAAAGACAGTAGCAGACAGACAAAAAGCGGAAGAGAGAGGAGACAGTGGCAGTGGGAAAGAAAGAGTGGACACAGTGACAATGTGAAAGAGAAAATGGCAGTATAAGAGACGTGGTTGAAGATAATAGGAGTGGAAGACAAAGAGGAGATGGTTATGGCAAGTGGCAGTAAGAGATGAATGGAAACAGTAGCAATGAGAGCAAGAGAGACAGTGGAAATTAAGATGGGAGATGAGTGGAGAAGTTACGTAGGCTTGGGGAGATTTGGACTCCCCTCCCTCCCCCCACCCCCACCCCCCCAAGTATTCGCTGGTCCTTGGTGTCCAGTTCAAAGTGAGACTCATCACTGAAGACAATTCTGCTTCAATCAACGAGATTCCAGGCCGAAGGTGTGTCTGGAGACACCCCAGATAGCAGTGGGGTAACAACCTGACTGTTGCCTGCCACACGACCTGGCCATCAAGGATGATGCTCCAGGTTGCCATTTCTTTTCATAGCATGACCCCTTACTGCATAGGCACCCTTACTGAACAGAAGTACATCAGCAATATTCTATGCCCCGTTTTGTTGCCTTTTATGGCAAGCCATCCTGAGCTTACATTTCATCAATATAATGCCCACTTGCACAAGGTGAGAATTTCTACTGCTTGTGTTCTTGCTTACCAAACCCTGCCTTGGCCAGAAAAATGAGAATGTTTGCAGTATTATAAGCAGCACTGCCCAGACAGCTCAGGATGTTTACAATTTATTGTGCCAATTGGACAGAATTTGGCATGATATCCCTCAGGAAACATCCCACAACTCTATGAATCAATGCCAAGCTGAATAACTGTTTGCATAACAGCTTGTGGCAGACCAATACACTACTGTCTTGCTCAATTTGTGAAGCTTTTTCTGTTTAATAAATCATTCAGCTGTTTTAAAACTTTAATCATTTGTTTTTCTGTACATGTGCATCACATCTACCAATTTCCATTGCATTCACTTAATTTCTTCACGGTGCATCTTTTCTTTCATCTTAGAGTGTATCAAAAATTGAGCTTTCAGGATCTTGCTCCCTGTTGAATAAATTTCTGCAGATTCTGATGCTGACAAGTACACCATACTATGACTGAAAGAATTTACAGACATGTTGAAATTAAACGCATTTGAAAAAGGAAGGTATTTTATTTTATATACTGATATTATATTTTTATTCTCTGCTGGTGACAGGAGTTGATTCTGAATCAAAATTATACAACATAAAGTCACTTCTTCCTGCGTATCACTCACATTCAGGTCACTTAAGATCATTTACTGTTTTAATTGTGAGAGTAGCAGAAAATGGAACTTTCAGAAAAAACACAATCATAGTATTGTGCTACAGAGAGCAAAGCATAAATTCAAGTTCTCCAAAAGAAATAACTTGTCCCTCTTGCATCAGAGTTTTCACTATATTATTTTATTTGTTCTCTATCTGGTACCGTGTGAGTATGCAAGGAAAAACACAGTATTCCCACTGATTCTTCCATATGTGAAAGCCAAACATTGTAAAATTAAACAGCTAAATCTGATCTACAAATCTGAGACCCTAGTTTACCTGCTTCAGTCTTCATCACATCAGAAAACAATGATAGCACCTCTGTTCAAAATAAGAAAAGCAAAAGGAAAACTTCATTCCATGTCATTACAGTTCAAGGACAGAAAATTATTCAAAACCATTACTGCCAGTTCCATTGATACAAATACAGCCACTGTGAATCAATATTTACCTTGAGCACTATTCATAATAATGAAGACAGTCTTCTTTTCTCAGGAGTGAATATTTTAGGCTGCTTATACACAGGGATTATTGCCAATGTTGACCTTATTAACTCCCACATTTACATTGGTTTTCTACACCTTTATGCCTTGTGACATTTGAACATAAATTATTGTATTGCCTGAAGTTGTAAAAATGTTTTTGTTATCAAATGAATTTGCTCAAATTTGGAAACAGACAGAGGTTCTCTTATCTTGTCATGTACTGCATGGAATGGAATTCTGTTGGCAGTGGAAATAGCTAGCTTTTTCCTGTTTTCATCAAGCCTAAATGACTTATAACATTCTGATGATTCATACATGTAGTCACATATGGAATTTTGCAGCTGCCATCTCCCCTCTTGGTTACTTCAAAGCTGACAGGACAGATGCCTTGTACTCTGTACATGAGTAGTATTTGCAAATACTACTTTTATGGTGGATTCAGATGAGGAGAGCGAGTGTCCTAGTTCTTCAGAAACATGTATTGCCATTGTTCCTGCTGATACCACACCTGAAGTGCGTGGATGACCAAGGGTGAGTATGAGACCGAGAACTTTGCGCCGTACCAATTCTGAGGAAGGCTGGACAACTACTGATCGTGTGCCAAATATCTGTCCATTCTCAGGACACTCTGGAAAGTGCAACCTTACCAGTTTAGACTAGACAGCACACATCTAGACTTCTTTTTGTGTTTACTTACAGACAATATGGTGAATCATATGAAGCAGCAAACTAATCTGTATGCACAATAAAGCATAAGGAAATTATGAAGCACAAATCCCTTCCCCTACCTGCTCACTATCAAAGTGGAAAGGAGCTACTCTCATAGAAATAAGAAAGTTTCTGGCAATTATAGTCCATGTGTGTGTAAGTGTGAGACCCTCTATACGAGAGCACTGGTCCAAGAATCCTGTTGTGTCACATAATTTCTGTCCAAACATCCTGAGGCATGACAGGTTTCCTTCTATTTTGAGAAACTTTCACATCAATGACAATTAAGTTACTAAGAAAAAAGGAGAAGCTGGCTATGACCCACTGCACAAGGTGAGACCACTCCTGGGTATAGTGTCTGCTAATTTCCAGTGAACATATGCACCCATTCAAAACATTACAAATGGTGAAAGCACACGCAAATTTCATGGCTGTGTATTTCAGTACATACCACTGAAGCCAAATAAATATGGTATAAAACTGTACATGTTGTCAATGTCAGAGACAGATTATGTCTGGAATTTTTCTGTTTACGCAGGTGAGAGGTCTGACACAGTGACACTTGTAAAGACATTGCTTGGGAATCTGTCAGGAAAAGGTTACACTTTGTTTACAGGCAGATACTACACCAGCTGAGTCCTTTTTTAAGAACTGGAAGCTGCAAAAACTGTTCTTGTGGGAACTAAAAAAAAAAATCTAGGCAGGGACTACCTTCTGCTATAAAAGATCTGAATCTTCAGTGAGGTGAACTAATTCTTAGGCATAAAGGAAATATCTTGGCATTCTGTTGGAAGGACAAAAGAAATGTGCACATGATAAGTACAAGACACACTGCTGAGATTGACGTTTATTGATAAGAGAGGCAGAGAGAAGTCAAAACTGGCCTGTGTGGTGGACTATAATAAAAAAAAGTTGGGTGTTGACTTATCAGACCAACGACAATCATACAGGGCTTTTGAGCATCGAACTGTGAATTCATGGAGAAAGTTGTCATTCCACATAATACTAATGGTGATAATAAATTCTAGTATATTGTACCACAAGGTAACTGAAAATGCCTCACAACATCACAGTTTATGACTATCTGTGCAGGTCTTGCAGACAGCAGAGATCTCGAACCACAACCTGGTACATCGGGACTCTCCAGACTATCAACTGGAAACCATTTTCTGGAAAAGATTGAGACAGAAATAGACAAGAAACAGAAGCAAAAACAATGTGTAGTGTGTTCTCTGAGAGGCAAAAAGCTTACTGGGAAAGTGTGGCACAAAGACACAAGCTACCAGTGTAGTGAATCCAAAGTGGCATTGTGCAAACTAACATGTTTCAAAATTTATCATACAAAGACCCAAATTTCACCTTAAAATAAAGCCAAAGGAGGTTACTGTATATAAAACAAGCAGTATAAATAATTATTAAAATTCTTGTTTAAAATAATGTAGTTTTCCTTCTGAACATTAACTGCATATATCCTTGACCAATTTTTCCTCTTTTCAAAAATTTTCAATTATAAAGTTTTCAAAAATTTTCAATTATAAAGTTTCATGGAAACAAATATTAATTAAAAGAGCAAAGTATTACACACAGCTTCAAACTAGAAAGTTTAGGCTTTTCAGTAAGGGTAATGTCATTACTATAATAAAAACCATTTAATAGTTGTAGTAAATTAAAATACGTTAAAAACATCTAGGCTTCATGCACTATGGCTCAAGGCCCAAAGTGTTAAATACCAACCAACTGAACGAATTTTCACCATCATAAAGAATGTGCATGATAATAAACAAGTGTCATTGCACAAACGATAATTTTCTTTGACAGTTCCATTATTAATGGGGTTGTACAGATAGTGGACTGAATCAGTTGCTTCTAATTGGCCTGCAAAATAGATAATGAAATGTGGCTTCCCTTGCTACCTGCAGAATTACCACAAAACTTCAAACAAGCAACATAGTGTGTAAGAGTAGACTTGATGCATAAGATAGCATATTTGGTGAGTTACCTGGTCGCGGAATCTTCCAAGTTGCTGGCGACACTTGTGGTTGCGACAGTTACATACATTATACTCTCCCACGGTTAATTCAGTTTGACATTACTTCACAAACACATGATAATGGTGTGTAGTCTCATTAAAATTAACTGTCTAACAGTACTAATGAATAATTTCTGACTCATCTGAACTCATGTCAATAGGTTCATTGCAAACAGCTCCCACCTAGGAGGAACCACGGAAGTGTGAAGCAATGTCTTCCAAAATATCTTGGTGAACTGTCCATTCTTCTTGCTGGTGAGCCTTATAAATAACCTCATATTCAAAAGAAAAAAATTAGACAGGCCAACTGGACCCCATTTTCTAGTGCTGCCTGACTTTTGCTGTAGGGGAGAAAATGCAACTGTACCAGTTACATCTTTTCCACTGCTTCTTAACTGCCAAAAGTCCTCCCTGACATGACATCCATACATCCAAAGGTCACTCAAAGAGCTTCCAATGGAAACTTCTGACATATATTCGTTAATTTAATCTTTCAATTGTTCAATAACTAAGCAATATAATTGTCTTTCTCTTCTTGGGGCCGTACGTAAATTGCTTTTGTAAATTATAGGTACTATTACTGACAGACTTAAAAATTAATTTGCAAAAATCATTTACAGTACTAACTCAGTCATTTGATGTCTTTTTGTCCACTGCACATTTTTGGATGGCGTATTTGACACTTACCCAATACCTCAGTAACTGTCATTCATGTGATGATTGAAGAGAGCAATACTATCTTTCTCAGTGAAACAAATTTAGTATTTCCTAGCATCCTTTGTGTCTTTTTCATTTTTAAGCTGGAATGATCTCTGAGCGAATGGATATATGACTTTCATACAAGTTATGTAAGACCAAATTTCTTAGGTACTCTTCATGCAACTGGTAGCCAGAATTGTACTTTTAGACTGAATCAGCGTTTCTCACATAGCTCTCCTTGCAGTCATTTTGGTTTTGTTTGTAATTTGCCATCATGACTTTATCTCCACTTTAACAAATGTGAGATGGATCTCTCTTTGATTTCATTGCACCTTTTGACACATTTATTGGATCACTGTGGGACTTTCCCACTCCTGAAAATCTTATTTAGCACGTACATATCTAAAGCATACTGCAACATACTTGTGAAAATTCTTTTCATTGATACTCCACATGTTCAGCCCCAGCAATGGATGTTTGATCATCGATTACCCAAGTAATCTGTTTCTTATGATTTTTGTTATACAAAAAATATTTTCTTCACTTCATTAATATTCCTTCTAACTCCTGCATTCATTAATGTGTTGTTCAGCAGCCAAACAGTTGATTTGATGCAGCTCTCTGTTCCAGTCACTAGCTAACTATCATCTACATTTTAGCTTGACAATTTGCCTTATGCACTAATATCTAGGCCCATCTCTGCAATTCTGTCCCTCTACCACCCCTTCAACTCTTGCTTTCAGGAACAACTAATATCGTAGTATGTGCCAAACCATACTGGCTCTTCGTTTCATAACATTCTTCATTAAATATGTTTTCCATTGACTCACTGCAGGGAATCCTTGTTCCTTACTTGACCAATCAATCAATCAAACAGCAGCAGTATCCTATAACACTGCTTTTCAAAGGTTTCTAACCATTTCATTTCAGTGTTCTCCACTATCCATTTCACATCCAGTGCTTCAAACATAGCTCGTTTTTAATCTTTTTCTGGTGTGTCAGTCATTATGCTTCCAGGTGTTAGCTATTTCTTTTTGTAGAAAGCCCTTGGCCAATTCTTGCTACTAAATCCCTCCTGCAACTTCCTTCTTTGCCAGTCCTACTTCTGAGGAAGCAAAATTCGTTCATCACTGCAACAGAATTTTTTCAAAGTTTAAGATGTAGCCCTTCGGCATCTCCATTACCATTAGTTTTATTTTTGTTTATATGTATATTGTGGCCATTGGTTAGAACACACTCCACTTCAACAAGAATCGGACTAATTTCCTGATAACGGCTGCTATGTCATTGGTAAACTGTATCATGCTGACTTTCTATTCATGACAAAAACTCCCAAATGGAGATTTTCCTCGCCGATTCTTACATATACAAATTAAATATCAGGGGTGACACTGAACAACACCGTACCTAACAACTATCCTGATCTTGCATCATTTCATCAGTGCTGATTTCTCCTGTCAGAGTCTTGTACTTCTGATGTATGAGGTAGGTCACTAAGCTGAATGTGCAGCAGTTTTCACATCCAGCTGCTATTGCTTTCTTCACAAATACAAAAATTATGATAGATTGAAAATCTGATGTAACTTCTCAATTACATAAATTTTATTCACTGAAAATGTCTCCAGGAACAGCCCGATTCCCTCCTTCAAGGAGCAGGATTGCTTATGATCCAGCTGATCACAGAACAACTAGAGAGGTGTTTATCCAAAAAGAAAGAGAATGCAAAGAGGGGCTCAGGCATATTATTTAGTGATAACTCTGGTGCCCTCTGGACCATTAGCCACCATATTTTGTGCGTTCATTCTATAGTTTTTTATTTTTTAGAAAGAGTGTTCAATTTGGTTTTGTGAGCTCCAGAATTGCTGATTTTATTTTTGGGATTATGACTGCTGTGTGCTCAGCATATAAATACTCATTTATATCTGGGGAAAACACTGAAGACTGGTGTATATATTTTTGTACTCATTCTTTCACTCAGCTGTATTATGTGTATACTGATGTATGAGGGCTATTTGGAAAGTAAGTTCTGATCGGTCGCAAAAAGGAAGCCACTGCGAAAATGAAAAATGTTTTATTTGCAATAGTTAGCTACACTTGTCAGTTACTTCTCTACAAAGTCGCTGCTCTGACTTAAGACATTTGTCAGAGTGTTGTACCAACTAGAACTGATGGTATGGAACATTCTTAATATTTTGGAAAATGAATGGTGACTTATCAACTGAAAATATAAAGTACTTACTGTGTACTTACATGTTTAGTTTGATGTGGATACTGCATCAGAACATTTATGATCTGAAGATGGCAGTAGCCGAAATGGCTAATAGTGAAGTGTAAAAGTCTGTGCGATCGGGACGGTCCTGTACAATAAAGAATGATGACTTGTAAGTAATCATAAAAAAGTTCAATTTCTAACCCTGTCAAAAACGTGTGTAACACTGACCTATAAATAATGTTCTTGGAAAAAAAGGAAAACCTGACATTATATTTTTTTCCTTTCTGTAAGAGCTAGGGCAGATATGGGGGGCCCCTTGGCCCCAGGTATGGGTGCCCTTGGCTGTGTGGGGTTAGGTTGTAACGTACACAATCTGCAAGTAAGTTTCCACACTTGACCCTTGTAACACAAAGTTTATTTCAGTTCATTTAAATTAAAATGAAAGTTAACCACATGGTACATTCTATTTATACAAGAGTTAACTTTATTCTAGAACAGTTCTGTCTGAACTCCATTATTCTCTGTAAGTCAAAATCTACTGTGCATCACACCCCTTTGATGACATAAAACCTGGTGTGCAATCTTTCGATTTGCTTCACTACCTCTCTAGGGCAGCCTATCTTTTCCTTGTGATAATCAAGCAGCAAGCGGCTACCACCTTTTGCGAAGCCTGCTGTTTTGGAAGACACAGTGAAAGAAAAAATTTTTTGTTCAAATATTTTATTGTTTCTGACAATATTTGCTTTTAAAATGCATACACTTCTGTACGCTTTCAAACTAATTATGGAAACATTTTTGAACTTTGTACTTCCAAATTTGGGTTCTGAAAAGCTTCAACAGCATCCTGAGGTGCTGACAATCAGTGTCTACAAAATTTTTATTTCACATAAGATAATAAGAAAACTCTTTATGATAAACCAGGTTAATACTGGCAACAAGACATTAATTTCATGATGTTCTCCATCAAATAATATACTGTCTGATGTGCTATGAGAGCTTATGAGAGCTAGCACTGTGATGAAGAATGATACAATTTTTTTGGGTGGTTTTCTTCATTTCATCGATGACTGTGATGAACACATTGCCACATACAAGTGAGCATTAGCTGTTCTTCAAGCTTCAAAAGCAATTGACATTACACATCCAGTGTACCCAATGAATCAAATGATCATTTTCATGACTGAACCCCTATTGTTGATTTGAGATCTCATTGTAACACACAAACAGATGTCTGTGATTAGTATCCAGCTTGTATGAATATGTCCAAATCTCATCTCCTTTATGGGTTTTTCATTTCCTCAGTTGAATTTTTGAGCATTTCCTTGTACCAATCAACAGGGGCCTCAGTCAGGAGAAAAAAGCTTTTACACATCTAAATGGTAATACAAAACTGAATGTAACACTGTATGCAAAAGGATGTCTCTGCCTCACACTACGTCACATAACAGCCCTCTTCTACACTGAAGAGCCAAATAAACTGGTACACCCACCTAATATCATGTAGGGCCCCTGCGAGTATGCAAGTGCTGCAACACGATGTGGCATGGAGTGCTGGAGGGAATTGACATCATGAATCCTGCAGGGCTGTTCATAAATCTGTAAGAGTACGAGGGGTTGGATATCTCTTCCTGAACACATTGCAAGGCATGCCAGATATGCTTGATAATGTTCATGTCTGGGGAACTTTGGTGGCCAGCAGAAGCATTTAAACTCAGAAGAGTGTTCCTGGAGCCATTCTGGTCATGTGGGTGTTGCATTGCTCTGCTGAAACTGTCCAAGTCCATTGGAATGCACAATGGACATGAATGGATGTAGGTGATCAAACAGGATGCTCATGTACATGTTACCTGTCAGAGACATGCCTAGACCTATCAGGGGACCCATATCACTCTAACTGCACATGCCCCACACTATTTACAGAGCCTCCACCAACTTGAACAGTCCCCTGCTGATGAGCAGGGTCCATGGATTCATGAGATTGTTCCATACCTGTCCATGTAGATCCACTCGATGCAATTTGAAACGAGACTCATCTGACCAAGCAACAAATCCAATGTTCGTGTTGACAGGCCTAGTCAAGGTGTAAAGCTTTGTGTCGTGCAGTCATGAAGGGTACACGAGTGAGCCTTCGGCTGTGAAAGCCCATGTCGACGATGTTTTGTCGAATGGTTCGCACGCTGACACTTGCTGATGGCCAAGCACCGAAATCTGCAGCAATTTGCAGAAGAGTTGCATTTCTGTCATGTTGAACGATTCTCTTCAGTCGCTGTTGGCCCCCTGTATTTGAATATGCATGCCTATACCACTTTCTTTAGCGCTTCAGTGTATCGTCTCATCCACAACATTGATGTTTTTTGGAACAACTGATTAGACTTACCTTCACAAAATTTGTCACTGACAGAACTGACTGTGATGAAATTCTGTACAGCAATCATAAAGAGTCTTGTCTGTTGGTCATTTATTATCAAAAGTAGAAGTAAGTGATCTGACACATTAGTTTTTGAGGTACAGCGGTAAAAATCATTCAAAGAAAACCGATGAGTCACTGCCAGGTGGGAGCTCATTTATGCCAATCGGTTTATGAGGGATGTCTGAACAAATGAGACAATAAAAACATTGCCTGTGAATAGCACTGGTCTGGATTTAAGTCCTGGTCTGGCACACAGTCTCAATCTGTCAGGAAGTTTCATCATTGTGTACACGTCTGTAAATTCTTGATCATTAAAGTGAGCTCAGAGTGTGTAACCTAAATACAGGAGCAAAAGAAACAAAAGAAGATAGGTCTGATGTTAGGCTAGTGAACAGTTTTTCTTGACAATTCCAAACAATTGGCAGTACTGACTCACACATACAGGCTTTATCCCAAAATAAAAAAATTCTTAGAAATTTTCATCAAACGCTGTAATGACAAGTATTATTAAGGGGACTGGTCTGTGTTCAGTTTTCTGAACTCAAAGAATAAGATTTGTAAGCCCATATAATGCTTACCATCTTTTAAGACATCTTTTGGGAACATTTTTATGTATGAACCACAGCTTTAGCTCTCACACTTTTTTATCATATTTTTTTGTTGGGTGTGAAATAAACTGTGCTAATTAGCTAATTATTTATGTATATTACAGGCACACATTACTCAAAATACAAACAAAGTAGAAGGTTTATTTTTTTCCTGCAAGTTCTTTACACTATTCTCTCTAAAGCAGATAACTGAAAAGATGGCGCTGTCATAAATTGTGGTACAAAAAGATTTTAAGTATGATTACCAAAAATTTTGAAATGAATTCACAGTTTTTCTTCAATAAACATTTTATTTTCAAAGTTAAGTCACAAGAGTAGTCTACTTTTTAGTTGAGCATGTTTTTAAGACAGTATACAAAATTTCAGCTCTCTACATTCAATAGCTTTTAGCAAAAGTGTTCCAGAACATGAAATAATTTAACTTTTGGGAAATTCAAGTTCAAGTTAGGACTCGCTTTTTCTATTAACCCTGCATGGCACTAATGCATCCCAGGTCAATATTCATCTTGTTTCCTGTGTTGTTCTTCCTCCCTTCTCTTTTCCACACTTCTTATTCTTGCGTCTTTGGTGACTTCCAACAGTGATTTTTCTGCTTCAAAGAGTCTCCTTTGGTCATTGGTTATTAGAGCTCTATGTATACTCAGTCCATGAGGCACTCCCATCAATTCCATAACATTAAGCCTTCACACTACACCGTCACTAAGAACATAGAACAGCACCTAGCACACCTATTTTCAAAGTATTTAGTCCTACTAGAACAGTTTTTGGTATCTGTTCCCATATACAATTGTTGAAACTTTCATTTGGATTTTGAGTCCTACCATGCAAACATTTCTCTAATAATGTTGTGTCACTAAGATCCCTACATACAGGTTTTATAACTTCTATTATAGCAAATGCCAAAGAATGTTAATGGTTGTAGGTCTCACCTTGAGTTACAGCCCTCTGGCACCCACACCATGAATCACTGCCAGGTGGGCAGAGTGCAAGACAGGTGTTGTCATTTGTGGAGGATTTATGAAACAGGGTTACTGCAACCTGTCTATTTCTTCGTCTGTAAGCCAAACATTTCCGTTAACGCACGTACCATCAGCTAATTTCTTTCCCTTCAAATTCCTCAATCTTGTACATAATTTTGCACCTCTAACTGAATAAATAGGTGGTGTCTCAACATTAATACTATCAAGCCCATTGTCCACATACTTTAGTTTTAGCTTCGAAGCATGTGGAGTAATTGAAGGGGATTCAAGTGTTGTGTTACATTGTATTTCAGTATTAGCAGAGTTAATCCATTTGATGAACCAATTTCCATAAAATTTATGTTGTTTTACACTGAACTTCTTAATTTTTCCCATTACTTTCAAGTGAATTAAGAAACTCATGCACACAGTAAGAAACTCACGCATACAATTGCTTTGCTGTAAACAAAATATTTGCGCCAAAACAACAGCAAACAATGACTAAACTCTCTACATAAACAAAAGATAAGCAACTGTAAAATCTTTGCAGGTTATCCTACTTACAGACTAAAAAGTCATAAAAATGAAAGAAATGAGAGTAAAACTTTATTTTTAACAGAGCTGACTGTGTGCCATGGGGACATTGTGGTGCGTGCAGGCACTTTTACATTCCTCTAATTTTGGTACTTTCTGTGGTCCATTTTCATGGAAGTAAACTTTTTCTCGTTCAGTAAACTACAGAGAATTTGGCAGTTATTCACCTACAAGTCCCCTTAATGGACCTTTATAAGGTTTAGGGAAACATATTTTAAATGGTTAAGAGGTTATGAAAAACAACACAGTAAATATAGTTAAAGAAGGTTCATATTGAAGTAAAAAGTATCTTATTTCAGAAACACTTCACTCACAAATACTCAGTATCCAAATTATGCAATAGCATTTCATGATGGGGCACATGAAAACTTAAAGATGAGAGAAACCAACAACAACAAAATAATTTTGCACTAATGGTATATATCAACCTTACCTTTAACAAAATTAATGTTTTTCGATGAAATCTTCCAGGTTTATCTGCCGAGTTGTGATGTCATGTTGCCACAACATTTTGACAAGTTTCAAATTTGTCATCTTGAGGTGAAATGATGCTACAACTCGACTGATAGGCCAAGAAGATTTCATCAATCAAATTTGCCAAGGAAGACTACATTTTCAAAGAATGTTCACTGTGTCAAACTAAACTAATTTGAAAGTCACTATTACAGACATTTCATTTAAAAATTGACTTTGAACTAAATAACTGAAAAATAGTACAAAGAGTGTTCACAATTTCAACAATTTGTAAAAGAAACAAATTATATTCACAATTATAATACAAAAATACAGCATGTTTGACTGTCAACCTGAGATAAATTATCACGTCTCAGGCACCTTTGCAGTCTTACTGACACGAAATCAGTCACTTTCACCAGCAGAATCATCTGCAAGAACAATATCATGCCCTGGAATATTTTGTGGGTCAAATGTAGCTTCAAAGCACTTTTTGAAAACATAACGTGCTTTTTTACTAGGTGGGGAACTGGGCACCATATCATCTTCACAATCAGACAATCTTGTCGGTAGTCTACTAGTCTGATAAGTACAGCTATTTCTACTGTAGAAGGTATCACAACTTTCACGATTGTCAAGAACATCCATGTTTTCGTCGACATCCATTTCACAATCTCTGTTAGCTATGTCCCTTTTCATAGCTGTTTTGCTGGAAGATGGAACATCTTTCGATCTTTGGTTATTTGCAGTGTACACCTGTGAGCAGCCCTCTGCTGGCTCTGTGTCATCACAGAACATTTCAAAAATTTCTTCAGCTCCCAGTGCTTCATCACGTGCTGATTGTCCTGTAATACAGAGTCTTTTTAAGTAATGAATCTGCAGAAGAGAGAATAGGGAGTACACATATTAAAATATGTTTGAGAAAGTATTAATGAATCATAGACAAAGGGAGAAGCTGCAAAACTAAAACAAGATTGTTCCTATTTGGAAGGCCTTGACTTCCAATCCTTAAACAGATTTTCAGTGTTTTCCTAAAGCTGCTTAAAATTACTATGATGCAAACGGATGTTAAAAATCACAACTATGATCCAGTATTTTCCTTCAAATATACAATATATTGCTCTCCTACTTTACACATATAACAGTACAACACATCTGAACCATGGAAAGTCCAGGACGGAGTAACAACAATCTGAAGAGGATATATTGCTACTCAATAACCTGGTTTTCAATCTATCCAGGTTGAGTGTTTCAGAGAGAACATTAGGAAGTAGTTGACTAGAACAGGGGAAAGGAATACAGTAGAAGACGAATGGGTGGTTCTGAGAGATGAAATACCGAAGGCAGCAGGGGATCAAATAGGGTAAAATACAAGGTGTGATAGAAATCCTTGGACAAAACAAGATATATTGAATTTTATTGAAGAAAGGATAAAGCAAATGAAGCAGGCAAAAGGAAACACAAATGTTTAATACATGAGATTGACAGGAACTGAAAAATGGTTAAGCAGGTATGGCTAGAGGACAAATGTAAGGATTTAGAAGCATATTTCACTAGGGGAAAAACAGATACCCCCTACAGGAAAATTAAAGAGGCCTATGGAGAAACTAGAAGCAGATGTATGAATATCAAGAGCTCAGATGGAAAACCAGTCCTAAGCAAAGATGGGAAAGCTGAAAGGTGGAAGAAGTATACAGAGGGTCTATATTATGGAGATAAGCTTGAAGGTAATATTATAGAAAAGAAAGAGGACACAGATAAAGATGAGAAGGGAGATATGATACTGCAAGAAGAATTCAACAGAGAACTGAAAGACTAAAGTTGAAACAAGGCTCCGGGAGTAGACGACATTCCATCCGAACTACAGAAAGTCTTAGGAGAGCCAGCCAAGACATAACCTCAGACTTAATGAAGAATGTAATAATTACAATTCCAAAGTGTGAATATTACTACAGTGTGTCCATACAAAGGAGATGAACTTGAAGGAAGTATTATAGAATATTACAGAAATGGGTGATGACCTATAAATTACTTGTTAAATAAGTCATAGTTGCAAAATACTACCACAAATTCTTTGGAGTAGAATGACCTCAGTGAAAATCAGTTTGGATTCTGGGGAAATGTAGGAACAGGTGAGGCAATACTGACCCTACGTCTTAGAATATAGGTTAAGGATTGGCAAACCTATGTTTCTAGACAGAGAGAAAGGTTTTGACAATGTTGACTGGAATACTCTCTTTTAAATACTGAAGGTAGATGAGGTAAAATACAGGGAGTGAAAGGCTATTTACAAGACAGCAGTTAGAAGAGTTGAAGGGCATGAAAAGAAAGCAGTGGTTAAGAAGGGAGTATGACAAGGTTGTAGCTTATTGCCAATGTTATTCGATCTGTACAATGACCAAACAGCAAAGGAAACAAAAGAAAAATTTGGAGCAGGAATTAAAGTTCAGGGAGAAGGAATAAAAACTTTGAAGTTTGCCGATGACACTGTGATTCTGTCAGATACAACAAAGGTTTTGGAAGAGCAGTTGAATGGAATGGACAGCGTCTTGAAAGAAGGATATAACATGAACATCAACAAAAGCAAAACAAGGATAATGGAATCTAGTCAAATTAAACCAGGTGATGCTGAAGGAATCATATTAGAAGATGAGACACTTAAAACAGGACATGAGTTTTGTTATTTGGGCAGCAGAATAACTGATGACAGCCGAAGTAGAGAGGATATAAAATGTAGACTAGCAATGGGAAGAAAATCGTTTCTGAAGAAAAGAAATTTGTCAATGTCAAACATAGATTTAAGTGTTTGGGAGACTTTTCCAGAAGTATTTGTACCGAGTGAGGCCGTGCATGGAATGTGGATGATAAACAGTTGAGACAAGGAGAGAATAGATGCTACAGAAGAATGCTGAAGATTAGGTGGGTAGATCATGTAACTAATGATGGGGTACTGAACAGAATTGGGGAGAAAAGGAATTTGTACCATAACCTGACTAGAAAAAGACATCAGCTGACTGGACACATTCTTAGATGTCAAGGGATCACCAACATAGTATTGGAGTGAAGTGTGGGGTGTAAAAATCTTAAGGGGAGACCAAGAGATGAATACAGTACGCAGATTAAGAAGGATGTAGGTGTCATTGGCTATTCAGAGATGTAGAGGCTTGCACAGGATAGAGTAGGAAGGAGAGCGCTATCAAATCAGTCTTTGGGCTGAAGATGATGAAAACAATAACAACAACATATTGCTACTCAACAAATAGAGGAAGTGTTGGAGTCACAGACAAGCACAATCAAAAAAGGTTGCTAAAATATTTAAGCTTTCAGATAACATTTTTCCAAAATAGAAAACACACACACACACACACACACACACACACACACACACACAGTGTGTACAGTGTGTACGATTTCTAACTCAGAAGAAGGACTTTTGTCTGAAAGCTTAAATATTTTAGCAGTTGCTCATTGTGCTTCTCTGTGACTCAATGTCTCCTCTATGAGGTAAGTACAAGACTTTCTTATACTGTCCAGTCTACATTTCTATTGACATAACTGCCAAGCAATTGTAGTTCTACTTTTAGCAGAACATGCAAGCTCAGTTTCTTGTTTTGAATGCACATGTAGAGCTTTGATGCAGCAATGCCCATGTTGTTAAGAAGAATGATAGAATATCACATTTATCCACTGATACCAGGCACGAACTTTCAATCAAAATGTTCTCCCCTGTACATGAATTACATAATGTGTCTACACGTACATGTTATGGCACAGGAACGATGACATATGGAAGTTTGGTTCGGGCCATGAATCGAGCATGGATAGCCAAAGTGGTGAAGGCGACCACTCGCATAAAGTGAGAAATCTGTGCTCCAGTCCCGGGCCGGCACAAATTTTTCTTGCCATCATTCCCTTATGCAGCTGATGGTTGTTTGTATTCACAACTGCAAATGCATCTCATGTATCTACAGCCTGGTTTAGTATGACTAACTGCACAATGATAGCATTGCGCTCTGGCACTGTAACCGATCAATCACAAAGTTGTTTTATCCATTTTTTTTTACATTTTGTCTTTACAAATGACTATTTGTCCATATAATATGAACTATCTAACCATAAAATAAAGTATGCATTAAGATGCAGGTGTGTACAGACTGCATTCATCTGTAGGCTTGCACCCTGTGCATGGTGTATTGTAAGTCTGCAGTTACATGCAGTGTATGCATAACATATTTTACAACTAGATATTTCACATCAAATGGTATATGTGGGGATGGAGCAAGAAGAGCCAACATTCAAAAGTAGCCATCTGTGAATGCATGAAATAAAATTCTTTGCAGGTTAAGACTGAACAGTATATATTTATATAAAAAATAATAATTAAAAAAAATCAAAATATGATACCTACTTGACTTTACTTATCTTTATCAAAAATACTACACATATCAACAATTATTTTTGATCTAAAATCACAAAGATGCAAAAGAAAGTGTGGGCTATATGAAAGCTTGCATGGCAAGAAGACTACATGTGTACATTTCCTCCCTTAAACAATGACAAAATCAGCACCCACTGGTAAATGAATGAGGCCTATTTCTACATTGTGTCTGTTTCTCTTTCTGATTCAGAAATACTGCTGACAATGATTCAGACTTTTAGCGATACAACCAAGAAGATAGAAAGAGAAGGGATTTGGTCCTGGAAAATGGAAGAAAAATTTGGCAAAAGAAATGTCATCCTTCCACATTTATCACACATTGATGAGTCTACAATAAAATTTTCTTTACAGACTGTAGACTTCTGAAGAATATCCTAAAGCTTCTGGTTCAGCCCTGACAGCTAATTTATAATAAAATAACAAAGGAGAAGTTTGCCTTCTCATATCTCGGAGACTAAATGTATGATGAACGTGAAACTTGGTATGTTCTAATCTAACAACACAAGATTCTCAACTACAAAGTTTTGTTTACGTGCCACTTTCCAATTAATGAAATGCAAAGAGAAAGATTTTGTAAAAAGATCAAAAATGCTGTATCTTTGACCTGATTTTGCAAAAAAACTATGTTCTATAAAACTTTTGGCTCATTAGAAAGATAATGGTTTTAACTTGATTGCCAAACACGGACTAACAATGCTAGACAATTTGAATCAAAATTAGGTGCAAAAACCATGGCATGAAAAACTGTAAACCTCATATTCTTATATCTCGTAAACACATGCTAAACATGAAACTTTATATACGGTAAGATGGTAGACTGAACTTCATTCACCTATTATTTTCCAGTAAACTACAAATAGGGTATATTCAACACTTGTTTTACAAATACTGTTTCCTTTAAAACTTACATTTTTCAAACTTTTTGAGCCACTTTCTGCAGTCCAATTTCTGGAAACATACTCTCGGCCAGATGTTGATATTAAAGAAATGGGAAGCTTCGAAATGAGGTGTCGTATTGGTATGCAAAATGCATCCTAGCTTTTAGGTCAATAAAATGAATGAGCTTGGCCTCGAGGAGGCATGTATTTTATTAGTGTGCCATTTTGTTCTGTTAATATGTCAATAATGTTGCAATGTTGAGAAGTTTAAAATCAAAATTGATATTATTTTTTGATCACCGCCTATATGACATATGCCCATATATTTGAGAATCAGAGATAAGTACTTAGCAAATGGCTTTGTAAGCAGACAGGTACCATAACGAGGCTTTGAAACCTAAATTAGGAAACTGGATTACCAGCTTGGGAACCTGGATAAAGAAACCTACCTGTAGCTAGTACTGTACAGCTACTGGGCATGGCCCCTATGGTGATGGGATTCATGTTCTTGAACTGGCAGTGACACTGTCACTGTGGTCCAATGCAACACAGTGAGATATTAGTTGTCAATTTGAAAACAAAACCACACACAATTAAACATGGGCAACAGATTGCTGTAACACAACCTGTCTCCATGGTACATCTCGCCGAATTTGTCCGTCATTGTCAAGTACTGTTAGTGCCGACTGAATATGATTTTCCGAATGCCTGAAAACATACTCTTTCCAGCATTAAATTGTTTCATATTAATTATGGAATCCTAATTCAGTGTTATATATTTCAGCAATTTTTATGAAAATCAGGTTTCAACTGATTTTGTAGAAATTTAGAAAGTGGTATGAGAATGATATTTTACATTGGAAAACCTAAGCTTTTGTGTCCACAGTTTCATGTTTATCACACCTTTAACACTCTAAGCGCCAAGCCCGTAAAATTTACGGGCCTGGGATCGCGCGAAAATCACCAAGCCCGTAAAATTTACGGGCCGCTACATTTAATTTCATTCAAAACACTGCAACGTTATTTCTACGGGTTTGGCCAGCGCTATACGTTTTTCAGATGTTTATTAACAAAATGCGTCCATAGATGTCACGGCAGCGCTGTAATTCATGTTAAAACTTATCTTTGCGTTCTCAGTCTGTATATCATTCAGTTGTTTGTCATCATGTTTCGGCGCGGTTTATCAGACGCAGAAATTGCGGATTTGATCAATCATAGCGACACTCTGGATAATGTAGAGAGTGATTCAGACGATTCTGAATGCAATGGTGTGTTTGAAGGTACGTATTTCCGAATTTTCCACGTAATTGTGCAGTACGCACATATCTGTTGAACATGTGTAAACGATGTATGTAGTTACACATAATGTGATATTCTTTTTAGAAGACGAGATTGATGACAGTTTGTCTTCAGATGAAGACGAGAATGATGTTGAAGGTGTTGCTTCAAATCCAGCAGCTGTGCCGTATCCGAAAGACAGTGAGTGGACTGCAGTTGACACCTACCGACCTCTGCCTGTCAACACGACACCCAGGCAGATACTAGTGGATATTGATGAGTCGAGTTCTGTACTGGATTGCAGTAAAGTGTTCCTTACTGACAGTGACGTAAATGAACTCAAGAGACAGACAAATTTGTATGCATCACAGACAATACAGAAGAAAAGAAGAGGAAATAATCTGAAGCCCCATTCAGTTTTGAGTTCGTGGAAGCCAGTGACTATAAGTGAGATGAGGCGTTTCTTGGGTATTATTTTCCACATGTGTGTTTCGAAAAAGCCAAAAATTGCGGACCATTGGAGCACTAATCCTGTTCTTAGTTGTAACTTTTGTCCCCATGTCATGAGCCGTTTGCGTTTCACTCAGATACTGTCATGCTTGCATCTTGTTGACAATTCAAATCAGAAAAAACCAGGCGAAGATGGATTTCATCCACTTTACAAAGTTTTGCCATATTATAATAATTTGAAGGAGCGATGTATCCAGGCATATCGTCCCTCAGAAAAAGTGACAATTGATGAAGGAATTTGCCCATTTCGAGGTCGTGTGAGTTTCCGTGTTTACATGCAAAATAAGCCTCATAAGTATGGACTGAAAGTATATGCTGTTGCTGAAGCCAGTAGTGGCTATGTTGTAAATTTTGAAGTTTATGCTGGTAAGCATATTGTTGACAATTCTTCGTCTGCGGTTATTTTGCGATTGTTGTCTGACAGCAGCTTGCTGAACAAAGGCCACACTGTGTATTTAGATCGATTTTATTCCAGTCCAGAGCTATTTCAGCAACTGGCAGAGAAAGGCACTGGAGCTGTTGGTACTGTGAACAAATCCAGGAAAGGATTGCCTAAAGATTTAGTATCTGCTAAGCTGAAAAAGGGCGAAATGTCTTTTCGGCGTAAAGATAATGTATTGGCAATGAAGTGGAAAGATAAGAGAGATGTGTATACATTGTCTACAAGGCATCAAGCAACATTTGGTACGCATACTAAGAGAAATGGGTCTGTAGTATTGAAACCACTTCAGGTACTTGATTACAACCTCAATAAAATTGGAGTGGATATTGGAGACCAACGCCTGCAGTACAATCCGTTCCAGCACAGAACTGTGAAATGGTGGCGAAAATTATATTTCCATTTGCTGCTTATGGGAGTATCAAATGCATTTTGGCTGTACAATGCAGTGCACAGGAAGAAAATTACAATAACAGACTTTATAACAGTGCTTGCAGTTCAGCTTGTTGAAGACGACACACTTGAATTCATTCCAAGAAATGAAGGAACTGTAGGTCGGCTAACAAAGAGACATTTTTTGCAGCACATACCTGCAACTACTAAGAAGTATGCTGCTCGTGTGTGTCACGTGTGCAGTTCCAGGAGCAAGAAACAGAGTGGCAAGGCTTCTCGCAAAGAGACACGATACGAATGTGAACAGTGTGGCGTTGCACTCTGCCTGGAACCTTGCTTTAAAATTTTCCACACTAAAAAACAATATGATTCTGTGTGAAATTTATATGTAATACTGTATACTATCAGAAACATGTAATGTAGTGCCACAATTTTGGTTAAAAATAAATCACAATTGTATTCCCTTATTCGTATGACTTTTTCTAAATTCTTAAAACATCTAAGTGATTTCTATAACTGTACCTTAAAGCTGTGCATTGTAAAGTAGTTTCTTTCACTCAGAATTAAAGTAGAAATGTGCAGCTTCAAGATGGTACCAAATTTGCCACAATCCAAACAGTAGATTTGATGCAGTAATTTTTTTAATATTGGTAAAATTGCCCGGTTTCTAGGGACGGGTGCATAAAATAGGCCTGGTACAGAGAGTGTTAATCTACGAGATATGACAGGCCAAAATAAAAATTTTATTCACAGTGTGATTTTTCGTCAGTTTGTTTCAATGTATGCAGTATTGTTAGCCCCTGTTGGAAATTAAACCCACTGCCCCACTGCTCTGGGTTTTTTTTTTTTTTTTTTTTTTTTTTTTTTTAAACATGTTGTTTCGAATGAGACCAGTTTTGAAGCTTTAATAGAAAACAGTATTTGTAAAAGAAGTGTCGCATATACTCTATTTCCTCTTTCTAACAAAATTTCTCAAAATTTTGTCAAATTTGTAGATTATTGTAAAATAGTGGGTGAATGAAATTTTGTATTCTACAACCTGGTGATACCGACCTTTTATATACAAAGCTTTATGATCAGTACACATTTATTCTGTGAGATATAAGAATCCGAAGCTCAGATTTTTTTTCATGCTACAATTTTTGTGCCCAACTTTGATTCAAAATGTCTAGCATTGTTAGCTTACATTGGATAATCAAAAGTATGCTCTTCCTAATGAGTCCAGTTTTGAAAGTTTTATAGAACAAAATTTTTTGCAAAATGAGCTCAAAGAGACTGCATTTTTATCTTTTTACACAATCGTCAACTTTGCACTTCATTCATTCGCTACTGGAAAATGGTACATAAACAAAACTTTATATTTGAGAACCTCTGTGTTCTAATATTACTACATGTCAAGTTTCATGTTCCCCATACCTTTAGCCCATGAGACAGAAAAAAACAAATTCTGAACTTTCTCTGGCACCTATTTTTTCAGATGATTTTGTCTCAAATTTTTTGGCTGAATATGGCTCATAAAATTCCTTTCATTATTATTCTTAAGAGAATGCATAAAATTGCACAAGATGGTTAAATCTCATTTCTTTCAACAAAACATTGCCCAAGACATAACAGCTCAAAGTCACCAGAAATTCACACTCACTCTGCACCATGTCAGGCATGGAGGCAAACAAGTGACTATATCTCAGCCAGTATTGCTCCCACAAGTGTCTGGGTTTTCAAATATTCATGTAAAAGATCATTAGCCATTATAAATATAAAAATATTTTTAAATTTCTTTTCAGTTAATTGCTTAACATCTATTGTACATCTCCACAGCATAACGTTCATAGGATTTCTCACCACCTGCCGCGCAAAAAGTAAATGTTTCTTGAAGCCTGAAATTATGCCATAATCATATCAAACAATGGAAACTCCAGGTAGGAATATCAACAATGTAGAAAAAGACAGATGGCTACATACCTTAAAAAGTACACACAAGTTGCAAACAGGCACAATTAAAAGAGACTTACATAAAGCTTTCAGCCTTAGTCTTCATCAGTAAAAGAGAGACAGACACACCATTCACACACACAAGCAAGCATGCCTGATGCACACAAGACCACCAACTCCAGCATCTTAGACCGGAATGCCATAAAGACACTTTTTAAAGCAATTAACAGATACCAAAAGAAATAACTACAAAAAACTAATCCTCATTTTTATTTTTAATACAACCCTGAATTGATTAAAATGTTCAAATGTGTGTGAACTTGACTGCTATGGTCATCAGTCGCTATGCTTACACACTACTTAACCTAACTTATCCTAAGGACAAACACACACACCCATTCCCGAGGGAGGACTCGAACCTCCGCCGGGACCAGCCGCACACTTGAATTGATTATTTTTCTTCAACATGCACTGCACTGATATAAGACTAGCCTGCACTACCCTAAACATTTGTACTACACATATTAATTTGGGAGGTATCAGGTGACATCTATAGATATCCATGTTTTTGTTACATTTGATAAACATGCAAAGAAACATCTATAATCAACTGAATAGCAAAACAAACACAACACGCTTAAATTGCAAAGATTAGCCTAATGGATTCCCAACCTTATTTTTGCATTCATAAGTAACCTATTCATCTCCTAACAATTTTTCTATATTAGATCTTCCATGACAACCACAGTGACACCATTTTTAATGACTTAGTATCCTCTTTGTTTCCTATGGTCACTACAATAAATTACATTTACCACTCAAAGAAATTTAAGGTTGTGATTGCCTTCTACTAAACAATGTTGTGCCGGCCGTTGTGGCCGAGCGGTTTTAGGCGCTTCAGTCTGGAACCCCGCGACCACTACAGTCGCAGGTTCAAATCCTGCCTTGGGCATGGATATGTGTGATGTCCTTAGGTTTGTTAGGTTTAAGTAGTTCTAAGTTCTAGGGGACTGATGACCTCAGATGTTAAGTCCCATAGTGCTCAGAGCCATTTGAACCATCTGAAACTACGTTGCAAGAAAAAATAAATGCAATACCATTTTCAATTGGTGCCACAACAGGATCCACCACGGCACTCTGCTTGAGCAGCACTTCTTGAGTGCTGTTTTGATTGCTACTGGGTTGTGTTGTTTTAGCTTTTGCAGCAGCATTGTCTTGTTTCTTGTGTTCTTTCACAGAACTTTTCGATTTTTGTGATGTCTGGCTTTGTGAGTCACTGTCAGTTGATAAAGTTGCAAGAACAAAATGAGCCTCAAATGTTGGTTTATTGCTTATCATAAACACAACTGGCCTGAGGGAAAAAAATGAAGAAATGTTAGACATTACCTTCTGACAGAGACAATTTCAAACAGAAAGCATCCAATTACTTATATCAAAACCCAGTTCTGAATTAATTAACATCATTTTAATATAAATTTAACATGGCACCACTTCTCTGATGAAATCCAACTATGAATGTTTGAAGGGAGAAAAAATTGCAGTTAGTCAATCCTGTATGTATAGCTGACTGGCAGAAGTGTTGTAGCAAAAAAGTCATCCAAATTATTATTTCCAAAATGAATCTTTTACTCTTTAATGGAGTGTGTGCTGTTTTGTAACTTCCTAACAGGTTAAAACTCTATTCTGGACTGGGACTCAAACCCAAAATTTTGCCTATCATGTGCAATGCTCTTACTGACTGAGCTATTCAGGCAGTTGCAACTCACCAAACTTTTTACAAGACGTATACTATCTCATAACCTCACACTTACAGTTATATAAACAGGGCAATGTGATGTTATGGTGATGTTCCCTTCTGTTCTGTGACAAGTCTGTAGATGCTCAGTTTGAATGACCTTAATACAATGAGGCAGAAATTCAATCTGTGCTATAGTCTAAAGTCTGCATTACAATGTTCACCCTCTCATTCGCACTGACCTCCCCTCTCTTTTTAGGATTTAGGGAGCTACCTCAATGGCAAGCTTGTTAGCAAGCTTGCCTCAAATATTCTGAGAAGAATGTGGTTGTGGTGCTTCTTCTTCTTCTTCTTCTTCTTCTTCTCCTCCTCCTCCTCCTCCTCCAGTTCCTTTAAACTTTCAATTGTTGGGGTGGGGGGTAAGAATGTGGTTAAAGCACATAACATTTTAAAGTGCATAAAATAGTAATGCAGTTAAAACTGCATTCAATCGTTTTCATTGCCTCACTTAAACTGTTAAAATTGTAAACATGGTCATCTTTCCAAAATATTATTAGAACTTGAACACATAACAGAGCAAATGCACAAATGAAACCCTAGCTGTAAACAAGGTAAGGGACAAGTTGGTTGTGTTGAGAAATTGCACAGCAAAGTTTCAATAAAATGTCATACATAAGATATATCAACGACAGCCATTGTGATTTTTTAATTCAGATAAGTCACTGTTGTCAAGTAATTCTTCAGTAATGACATAGCTTTAAAATCATAAATATATTCAAAATTTTATTCTTAAAAATATCTCAATGGGTGCTTAACATTGTTCAGTTGCAAACTGACTGCACTTAACAAGAATTACCATTGACTTATCACTGTTTACTTGCTGGGCCACTTATCAAAACATTACTGTGAAACCTCTCCAAAATACAAATTTAAAAGGTCTAAATTGTTTCACTTTATGATTCTAAGATTTGCATTACCAAGTTTTGAAATAATGACGTATAACAACCTCAAAATGTAATCTATGACATTAAGGATGATCCTTGTAACTGCAGCCATAACACTGTCAAATAAATTCATTTAAACAATGTTAAGGGACACAGCTTAACGTGGTTTACTTGCTTAAAGGATTATTCACCCTTACCTGAATACTAATGGCTTTCGAAGAGCATTTGTGTTCAGGATCTTTATCTGAGTCATAGTTATCCTCCTCAGATTTGTACAAATCGACCCTGAAATACATTTTCCTAGCACGAAACCACACACATTACTACAAGGGCTATCCAGAAAGTGACAGACATTTTGGTCTATAGCTGCAGTGGGCAGGGCTACAGCTGCCATGTTGGTGCCATAATGTTCCTATACTCAGTATGCATCCAGTGGTGGTAGCATATGGTCTGTTCCTCTGCTACTTTGCTTTCTGTGACATGTTCAAATGTGCACTACAACAGAAAATCCCACCACTTGTGAGGTGCATCCTGTGATTAGGTTTTTGTTGGCAAAAAACTGCAAACCAATTGAAATTTATCACAACCCTTGTGATGCGTACAGAAAAGAAATAACGAGTGAAAGCTGGGTGAGGAAATGGTGCATAGATTTTAAAAATGGCTGTAACAATGTTCATGATGAGGATCGCAGCAGTAGGCCTAGTCTTGTGAATAACGAACTAGTGATGAGAATCACCAAAAAAGTTCATGAAAAACATCGTGTCATGACCTTTGCAAGATTTTCCCCAGATTTCACAGAGATTGGTGCATGAAACTGTGGAGGAGAAGTTTGGTCACAACAAATTTTGTGCCAGGTGGGTTCTCAAAATCCTAGTGGAAGACCACACACTGGCTAAAGTGCTGATCTTCTTCAAAGATTATGAGAAAAATGGTAACAAAGTTATTGATCATATGGTAATTGGAAATGAGACTTGACCAAAGCATGTCAGTTGTGGAACAAAAAGTTAAGTTGATGGAATGGGGACACACAAATTCTCCCAGAAAACAAGGAACTGCTTGCAAATGATGACAGCAAGAAACATCATGGCTACTGTGTTTTGGAACTCAAGGGAGTGATTCTCATTTATTTCCTTGAATAAGGTATGACATTTACCTCAGAGAGGTATTGTCCAACAATGACAAAGTTAAGATGGGCAATACAAAACAAATGTCAGAGAAAACAAGTACTTTTTTTTTTCACAATGCACATCTACACACAGTCAGTCATACCTGTGATCTCCTACGGAATTTTGGATGAGAGGTGTTTCATTGTCCACCACACAGCCCAGATTTGGTGCCAAGCAACTACCATCTCTTCCCAGGATAAAGACATGTCTTGCAACACAGTGTTTTGATACTGATGACAAACTGCATGCTGGTATAAACCAGTGGTTGTGATTGCAGGCAGCAGATTTCTACAGAAATGGTACTGAAAAACTTGTGCCACAGTATGATAAGTGCCTCGGTTTGAATGGCAATTAAGCAGAAAAATAGTTTAAGAGTGCATCTTCAAAACATATACAATAAAATTTGATTTTCCCATATTGTTAATTGTTTAATTTCAAAATCTGTCATTTTCTGGATAGCCCTTGTACAGCCAGCACCCACGTTTCTGGCAATTACCACTATTTACGCGCAAAAGTTGCTATTATTGCATTCACGTATCATGTTTTATATGCAATAGCTCTGTTTTTCATTGACTGTCTCTTATCACTGTTTACACCCGAGGTATTCAAAAAGATATGTTCCACATTCTCTTAATACACTAAGACATACTCCCTAGTAAATTATAGAGCACAAGAGACATTTCAAAAAATCTTAAAATTTACTCCACAATCATCTCTATGTCTGTGAAAATGGGTGGTAAACTAATTGCTGATGTCTTGTCTGGACATAAAGAGCTATCATTTAAAATGTTACACATGAAAACTACCACCAAGAGCATCACATGTTAGACAGTCCTCTTGCTGGAACAGAAGCTGTGTGTATTGTATCCAGAGACTAGGAAGGACGACTTCTCTCATCTAAGTGAATGGAAGGCCAAGGCCGAAGAGCTGACACCATCTGCTGTGGCTTCTGGTATTCTCGCTGATACATGGCTCTACACAAATAAGATTATAGACTGTAGGGAAGCATATGATTCCCAGCACCTGCTTCCTTGGCCATAAATCACTTCCCTAAATACTATGTACTCAGTACAACACTCTTCCCCATAGTTTGTAGATGAAGAAGGCTCACCTATGTAGTCTGCACTGATCAGCACATGCCCTGTATAGTCTGGAGGTGACTTGAACCAGGTGTGCACATGGTTGCATATAACTCTCTACAAAATATAGTAAACTTATTTGGTACATAGATCTTGAATAAATGACCAATAAAAAGCACATAGCAGCTAAGAGTATCCACTTGTGAATACTGAGATGCAGCTCCAGCATTAATTTAAAAAAAAAATTATAAATCACAGCTGAAAACATATACAAGAAAGCAATCTCTCCTGTAATCAATAAAATTTGAATATTTTCAGCCTCTTCAAAGTTAGTGACTTTGTTTCATCCAGAGCCTTCCATGAGATTTTCAAGTTTTTCCAGATTGACATTTCAAATTTTTCTGGGCTAATTTTTGGTGTTTGTGAATGCATATTCAACATTTACCATTTTTTATGGCTGCAAATGAAGTTTTTTGAGATATCTCATATTAGTCATCGCTCCAAGTTCAGACAGAATTGAAGGCTGCAGGAATTTTTCAGCATAATTGATAAAACTAATGAGAGTCCACAAACAGAACAGAAAAAAAAATTACTTTTGATGTTGTGACTGTACTGATCAGGAGATTTATAGCTAAACCATTAGCTACATACTAAAACAGTGACAATGAGCAATAGTTTGCTTTTCAGTTTCATCAACAACTCTCAAAACTGCAATCTCTTCCCGCCCCTGGAAATTTCACTGTTACCATTATCTGTCAACAATGTACACTATGCCATGTCACTGTATGGTAATCTCAAGTATATGAGAAATGCTCACATTGAAGTGCTGTCACAGGAAGGTGTAATATTAATAAACTTTGATGGTAACAATTCATCATGTATCAAACTGGACAAACTTCCCACTATGGTCATTGTTAACTTGACGTTTGACACTGCAAGAAACTTGGCAAAGTATTATTTTGCTCTAAAAGTAGTAAAAAAGAACAGAAGCCTGACTATTCAATCTTCACAAGATGTATGTTCCAAAATGGACATAGAGGGTGATTATAATTAAAGATCCAGTTTCAAAATGCCATAAGAATAATGTCAAATTTGAACAGGATATTATCAAAGATGGGGAAAGTTTATGGAAATGAAAAAATCTAATGAAAAATTTTACCACTAGATGGCTTTCTAAATATCACAACATAAATGGGTACATCTACAAGTGACAGATGAATTGCAATATGACAGCTATGGTGTGAGCTGCGCACTGTACTGGTAATGTGCATGATTGCACAAGTTTGGCATTCAATACCTATGGCACTGTTAATAAGGTAAGCCGTTCCACCAACGAAGATTGTACCACACTGGATGGAAAAAAAATCAGTTTTTAATTGTCCTAAGGTCAAAACCAATAAGTAGCAGAAATGAAATTGATTTTTAATTGCCTTGGTGCCAAAAGCCATAAATAAATCAATCTGGTACCGGTTTCTAATTGTTAAAAGACTGGCGTATGACTTGTTCAAGATGGTGTCCACTGTTTTCCACCACAAAAGTATGTTTCACAACAGATCGGAGTGTCTCAGGGATCACATTCAGAATGCATTGCACAATGTTTGTAATCGGAGCACTGAACACACTGCATCTTTCAGATAATCTCACACCCAGAAGTCATATAGATTAATACTGTGTGATCTGGACAGCCAGGCAGTATAATGATGGCTGATAATTCTATCCTTTCCAAAATGCCTCTACAGCAGCTGCTTCACAGGCTGTGCAATATGCAGATGAGCTGCATCTTGCATAATGATCCTAACCGCACATCCACACTGTTGAAGGGTTGGAATGATGCTGGTGCACAAAAGCCTCTCATAGTACATACCAGAAATGGTATAGTAATACGACTTGCAGGACCCATTCCTTAAAAAAATATGGCCCTACGACAAACAATGCCATCGGTCTGCAAAAAACAGTTACCTGTGCAGAATGAAATGGTACCGGTGTATCTCAAAGTGGATTTTCTGTTGCCTGTATTTTGAAATTCTGCATATTGACATGTCCCTGGATATGGAAATGGGGTTCATCTGTTCACAGGCTCACTGTCTACTTCCATGCGAGCAAGAAATTCTTGAGACAACATTTGTGTCTTACTGGTAGGTCAGCATTAACCAACTCCTAAACATGGATAATTTATTATGGATAGTAATGCAGGACGCTTCGTAGAAATGTATGCACCATGCTCACATGCATGTCAACAGTTTGGGCAATTCCCCAGCACTGCATGTTTGCACACCACGACACGATTCCTCCTTGCAATGCTGTGGCTGCACCTTTTACTGATGTTGGATTAATTGTTTCCCTTCCTCTGCCACTCTACACTTCAGAGGAAAAAGTCTTTTCAAATTTCATGATCATTTTCTCCAGACCCTTGGCAGTTATCAGACTACCTTTTTTCATATCCTTCAATGCCTGGAACTTCTGCAGAGCTGGCACACAGTCACCACTCTTGTAAAAGAGCTTTAACAGTAGTATGTGCATTGAGAGAATCCAAGCATCTCAGATGGAAATTGTGGAACAACTGTGTATCCCACATCGTTTATTTTGGATAGTCTGTTGCTTACAGTTCCACCTAGTGATAAAATTTCTGTTTTTTTCCCATTAAGTTTCCCCCTTTTTCAGTAATATTAATATTCCATTCAAATTTGATAACATTGTGAGCAGTGGCTCTTTTTGACAGAATTTTGAAACTGGAACTTTAATTATAATCACCCTGTATATTTATATATTTACTTTAATCAAACAATCCTTCTTTGCTTATGGTAAATGACGAATTCACTGCTAAATGATAAATTCTCATGCACATGTTACACTCTGTCACACTCACAATCATGCAATGGGAAACAAATCTGGTCCCCAAGAAGCCACAAATGATAATGAACATTCCTATGGTCAGCAATTGCTCGAGAGGTAGTTACAGTTGAGCAACAAATGCTACAACAATCCAATACATTTCTTCATCTTGTTTTTTGTGACTCCACAAACAACTGGTTCCAAAGCAAAATCTCAGAGAAATTTGTAGCAAAATAGCTTAGTACATTTCTTTCTGTAAATGAACAGTTCAACTCCCCACCAAAGTATTTCTGAATTTCCTGAGAGTTTAACCTATTTCTCCAGTCAGTCAGTTCGATTTTCCTGCTATTTTAGACTTTCCAGACAAGCTGTCATGTTGAATGAGTAAGCAAGGCAGCAGTTGAGAGCAATTAATGAAAACTGACTTTATACCAGCACTTGCAAAGGTTTGGTACGGTAGTAATTTTTGAACAGCAAACAATATATTCACTTAAGGCATTACCACCAAAAGGTAAGTGACAGCCCTTCAGTCTCACTGGAGAGGCTAGATATGAGACTGGCACTGTAGGCAACTGTGGCTGGCATAATTCTCTCAGGGCAGACTACTTCAAAGGCCTTGAGGTCTATAGGCCACTCCGGTCCATACACTGTGCTTCTGTATCTACTGAAGATCACACAAAAGCTTTATAAAACTGAATCATATGCACTCTGTCTATCCCAGGGTAGACCTGTGACTAAAGCACTTAAAGATGTTCAGCATGTACATGTCCCTTAAATGCAGGAACAATGACAACTTTGAAACAAATACGTGGTCCTGAGACATATGAGTTAAACAAAAGATGAGAACAGTTCAACTAGTCTCTTCAGGCCAGTTTCCTGGGAGTTGCAAGGGTGAGTTTCTGTTGCATAATTAGAGAAGGAAAAAAAATTACAAAACTGTCAACAAGTAAGGAGCACCGCACTGGCCTCCTTGTCGTGAATGTTATACTATTAACGGCATTGTCAAAGAGGGTTAAATTTAAAAACTTCCTTGAAAGGACACCACCAGTGAAACCTGTGCCCTAACTGCTCAAATTTGGTGTCTAGAAAGTATTGTCATAGTAACAACAAATGAATAAAGATAGACAAGCATGGAAGCCACATCAATGGTGAAGTGCTAGAATATTATGCTTCCAACTAATGTCAACCGTGTTTCTTATATGACGAATGTTTGTAATTAAATGCTGTCTGTCTTCATGAATTGTCTCCAGGGTGGTCTAGTTGTCAAGATTTCACTGTTACTGCTAACCTACACTGACTGGAGGTAAGGATCCATGTGCTCTGATTCAGACCAGAGGACAGCTGAGCATTCCATCCAACATTCAATGTTACTTCTAACCTACACTGACTGGAGGTAAGGACCCATGTGCTCTGATTCAGACCAGGGGACAGCTGAGCATTCCATCCAAAATCTTTTCTACACAGCTCATTATTGTGATGCTCTGTAAACATGTAAAGATGCTTCGACCTTTCCCAGTTTGAGGAAGGAGAGCAAATTTCCTCCGTCATAAGGTTTGAAATTCTCCTATGTGCAAAATTCTCCTATGTCACACATCATGCAGCCCAAGCCAGCAATTTCTGGCTCATGCAGCACTGCTCTACCAAACATAACAGGTGCAACCCCTGCAAGTAGTTGCTTCTGCAGTATCATAACAACACTAGCTGGCATTCCCTCAGAAACAGTTACACGTCAACACTGCTCCAACCATGTTGTGCCACACCCAAGCAGAATCATGGTTAGCAGGCATATTCATGTCCCACCAGGGCTCTATAAGAGCACAAGGTACCACACTAAGGCAGTCTTGGCCTAGACTACACTACTGCTGCTGCTGCTGCTTTAAAGCCTCACCACTAGGACCAATCTCATCTGGGCTTCTACTCCGCTTGGTATGGAATTTGTAGTATGTGGCACTCCGACCTAAAGATTTTTCCATAAACTTTGCCATTCACCATCCCAGATGTAGCACTCAGCCCAGGCACTAAAGTGATGTATAATACTTTTTCTGTCTTCACTTGATGAGACATAAACTGTGCTGCTTACTGATGCCTTCCAATGATTTTTTGTACCTCCATTCACAGACACATTTCTCATGCCAGAAGCGAAACAGTAATCAAACCAGTGGGTGAAAGACAGTTCTGTGCAAAAGGAGCAAAACTGACTTCATCTGCTGTAAAAATTGCCACAGGGTTTCCTGGGCTGTAAAAGGATTCTACTCATAGATTGTCTTGCAACAAATGAAAAATCAACTGCTGAATACTACACAGACGAATGTTTAACGACTAACTAGAGAGAAGAGCCTTGGATTGTGTAAGGAAGGGTGGGGGTGGGTGAGGGATGGGAGGATGGGACCTTTCATAGGGATGTTGCACCTGACTAGGGTCTTTTGGTATGGAGAAGCCTGATGAATCTGACGTTTGCACATCCACGTTGACACATCCACCTTCCCCAAAAACTTGACATCAAATGACTTCCACATACAAAAAAATTTATTAACGGAAAACATTAATAATGATGTTATGGCAGAAAGTTATTAGTAATTTACAGACCTTCTTGAATCACCAAGTCAGTAAAACATGCTGGACAAAGTGCATTAATGTAGAAAAGTATTATACTGAAAGTAAGTGATTTTTGAATTATTTTCTTCTTGTGTTTCTGCTAAGACTGTGTTACAAATTACAAACATAATCAGGTTTTATGTGCCCCATTCTCATTTCTGTATACATCCTAAATGACAGCTCTGAACTCAAAATCCACAGGATCAGAAACTAAACAATACACACATCATTCACTGAAATTCTATCTATATAAAAATTAAGCTAAGAACAAATCAAGCAAATACCAAAGCTTTTACTATCCATTGTGGTGTTACTTACTGTCCAGATTCCTTAAAGTTGATGGCCACAGGGACAGAAACACTTTCAGCAAATACAACTAGTGATTTGAACTCCTTCAGGCAAAAGGTAATTGTTGTTTCAGTACCTACTTTAAAATACTCAAAGTCTCTGGGCTCCAGACATAGCTCCGTGTTGATAACCTTGCTACGATCTGAAATAAAAAGAAAAGAAATCTGAAAATGTGGATAAACTACAGCTCATATCAGAATTTTTCCACAATTGCACCTAAGTAACTGTTCTCTTAGTAATCATTTTTATTAATTTCCAGCAATAGAGATTAAATCACTTTCAGCTGTGTCACACTACAGAAATGTCTTAGTTCGTAAGTAAAATTTCCATGTTTGCTTAAAAAGGGTTGGGGGGGGATAAAGGGATATGCTGAATAAGATAATGCAGTAGTACGAAATTTGACTGTCTTCTTTCAACATGGTTGAAAAGGGAAAGTTAACACTTTAAAACAGAGGTTTAATCCCTGCCACTCTGATAAAACACAAACAGCAGAGGTTGAAAATTATGGCATCAGTTTCATGCAAAAGTTCTAAATGTTCTAGTGCTTTGCTAGAGCTTTACTCACAGGATAGTTACACAAAACATCAAGTGAAAGTGGCTGTAATGAAGCAACGTAATCTTTTTTCGTCATCTCAGCAAAATTGTTGTTGTTGTGGTCTTCACTCTGAAGACAGGTTTCATGAAGCTCTCAATGATAGTCTATCCTCTGGAAGCCTCATCATATCTTAATAACTACCGACATAATCCATATCAATTCATGCAGGGGGTTTATCTTCATAGTCTCAAATGTCATTGAATTCAACATATGTTATAATTTAGGACACAGTAAAAAACTCATTTTTTTGTCCAAAAAAAAAGAAACCTGGCCTAAGATACAAGCTGCTGATGATGCCTCGAGCACCACTTCACATGTTATTTTCAGGAAAAATGTTAAAATGCTACATCTTTGGAACAGTTCTAGGTATTTTTTCATTTATTTATTTTTTACTTGAAAGATAATATATTGCGATATCCACTGTTTGAAAATGTGTGAGAATGTTCTCTTGCTGTACTCTTCCACCTTTCCTAAGATTTTTTTTCATGACAATCCCAAAAATTTTTGTATTTTTTTTTCTTTTGATTAGTACCACACAACACTACAGTCCCTGAAAAAGGGAACTTCTATTTTCAGCTGAACAGGTTTTATAAACAATTGAAAATTTTGCCATACATTAAAGTAGTTTCTTTTAACATGTTGTCACGTATTAGTCACAAGAAATCAAAACCTATTCTTATTCGACACAGAATTTTATTTCTTTTGGAAGATAAGTAAAGAGGCACATTTTTCAAACATTACTGGATGATTGCAAAATCTATGTGAAAGTTACAGGTCACAAAGCAATCAACTTTTGTGCACTCTGCTTAAAACTGAAACTAGCTATTCACTGAACTAAAAATGTGTTCAACTGCAACACAATTTTCCTTTGACATCGAGAGACAGCTTCCTGCTGAACAAATAGGAACTGAGGCACTCATAATCTTTAAAATATTGCGAAATGGAGGTGAGCACTGGCAGTGGTGAACTCGTAACTGATGTCTATAATCACTGCAATCCACCAGTAGCAGTCATACATACAGGCCACAAACACCCCTCTTTGTAGGTTGTGAATCTGAATATTCTCTAGCTGTTTCTGAGGTCTTGGCCAGACAAATGAAATTTCTTCTTTCTTGCTCTTTAAAGTTCATGCAAGTTCAGTCATCTGAGTCCAGGAATGGGTTTTCTGAATTACTTTCACAGAGGGTGTTTGGCTAGACCATTTTTCTTTTTCTGCTGGTAGAATTCTTCAACTTGCCTGTTTGGACAAAAGTATCAAGGCTGCAAATATGTATGATTTCACCACTCTTGTAAAATCCTTGGCATTCTGAATTGCAGTTGTAGTTGTGCTGGAGAGATTATGTTTTGTAGCATGGTGCTTCAGTTAACCTCCTACTCCATCACAAGGCCCTTACCCATGACCAGAAGCACTGTATATCCTCTCCATTGGCACAAATGTCTATAGTCAATTCAAACAGTTGGCAACAATTTCTGAAGTGACTAGGAGCACCGGTGGAAACTGATGATCTTCACTGCCTGTGATCGAACTTGTTGATGAATTTTGCACATTGCCAACAATGCGTCTGTTGGGTCATGCCCCATGTCATCACTTACAACTGCAACAGAGGTGGTTGTTTTGAAACTTACATGACTTCTGCAAAAATTGAAACTTGTTCATTACTCAAAAGGCATCCTTGTACTTCTAGTGGCAGAACGACACACCACTTCTAAGCTGTGGATGAATGGCGCACCATTTCTCAGCAAAACCACAGTGAAGCTCTTCAGCCTGTTAACATCCCTTCACTTTTGCAATTTCTTCAGATGTTGGTATATCACTGCTTTCAGTGTCCATTTCTCAAGTTCATCAATGAAAATGTCATTGGCAAAAGTTTTCTTGGTTAGTTTATTTTTCTCCCATGTTGCATACTTAACTTCTGTAGACTCATCTGCTGTGACTTCCAGACTAAGTGTCTGTAAAGCCAATCCTCCCTTTACAGGGCAGTCACCACAATCCTGAAACAAACAGGTCTCTTGCTTCACATCACAGACTACCAATGAGTTCAAACATCTGACAAAGGTGTCATATGTGATGTATTCAAGTTAGTTCTTCAAAGCTATGACACTAAGTTTGAAATTCGCACAATACACACATAAACATGGGTGTGGAACCATCTACTTTTGTCATAGTGCATACAAGTTTGATCTTCCAATGCATAATATTATACTGAGTAGTTATAATTAAAGTGCAGCTACTCACGGAGTTCCACTGCAGGCTGTAACTAACATATGGTAGCAAAACTTGGTAAACACAGAACCAATTTATGCTGGAAAAAAATTAGTTTCAGTTTTGGTTACCAGGTGCAAATCTGGCTCTGTATGAGACTATGACATCCACTCTGTCACTTACACGTCATAACATGATTAAACAGTATTGCTACTGAGAAGAGAGACTGTGCACTGTTAGTGCAACTGTTTTTTGTGAATGGCAGCAATAACTGCCACATTGAGGCAGTATCGCCGACTGAAATGTCTGAGGAGATGTCCGACATAATTAAATGGTTTAAAGAAGATAATACTGAAATTCGAAAACACATTGGAAGAGAAAGATGTCTTGTCCTAGTGGCAGTTATTGATGAGGTTGTTGTTGCTGTAACATACCATGCAAGAGAGATGTATAGATGATCTTTCTTACATTCACAGTGCCAGATTTGCACTTGGTGGCCAAAACTAGAACTAATTTTTCCAGCATAATTCAGTTCTACACTCACATATTAGCATATCTACTAAGTTTCACTGGCATATGATAATTATAGTCCACACCAGATCTCCTTGAGTAACTGCATTTTACTCCTAACCATCCAGTATATTCCTTCTTGTATATGGCAAAAGTTTCTTTAACACTGCCAGTTATTTATCTTTTCGCTTTCACCAATTTTCCTCCTTTATTTTTTATAGTTACAGTGTCGTTTTTGTTGGAACTTTGGTGAGGACAGTCCCACTTATCTTCCAGATAAAATGACATGGTATTTGAACTTGAGCTTTTACAGGATAACTATAATAGGTATCTGGTCTACTGAACACCCCTTTTACAGACGTCACATTTCTTGTTTTGTCCACGATGTATATGTCCAGTGATCACCTCTCACAAGCCTGAATATGGTCCCCAAGGATAGATGCATACTTGTGTTGATCCATTTGCCTTCCAGAATGACAAGATTACCCAATGAAAGCCATGAAAACATTCCCCAGATCATAATGCTTCCTCCTCTGGCCTAGACCTTTCTGATGATTGCTACAGGGCGTATGCTTTCAGGCATTTCACAACATACAAGCCAACAGTTATTGTTCAATGGATATAGAACATGATTCATCTGAAAAGGATAGCTGTCGCCACTTAGTGGATGTCCAGTGGTGGTGCTGGCTTGAAAATTTCAGCCTTTGTCACCAATGAACAGCAGTTAGTTTGGGTGCATTAACCATGTGCCTGCTGCAGGGGCCCATATGCAGCAATATTCGCTGAATGATGGTTGAGAAACACTGTTGGTAGCCCCTTAGTTCATCAGGGTGGTCAGTTGTTCAACAGTTGTACAACTACTTGTTCACACACACTTTTGCAGCCATTGTTCATGCCTGTCATCTAAAGTCCATGGTACACCACAGCTGCCTCACTGCCAGTTTTGGGTAGCGCCATTTTGCCATGCACATTATACTTTACCCATGCGGCATGTGGACAGTTTATAAATTTACTCATTTTGGAAATACTTCCAAAATAATTATCAAAGTCATTTCAATTAAGATTCAAAAATTCAAGAAAAGTTTACTACACCTGACAAGATTCAAACCCACAACCTCCTCCAAGTGAAGCTATTAACCTATCCATTACACCGTGCAACCAGACTATGTAATTTGATTTTTTTAAATATTGTTTAGAATCACGCAAAATTTTGAAGTTTCTTTTGTCAATGACTCGCAAACATGGGCCCACCAGTGTGAATGGGTGCAGGGTGTGATATCTGTGATCTCAATCTACATCACTGTATATTTGGTTTCAAAAAGTCAGTCCCACCACTGGGGACCTCTTCTTGTGAGACTATAAAAGTAAGATTTTTTTCGTAGCCTGCCTGAATTGTTATTTACTCTGCCAACCACAACCTAAATTCATTTAAATCTGCCTACTGTATTCTTGTCTAGGTCTCTGTCTATAATTTTTACCCCCACCTTACCACCAATTCTTCATGCATGACTCAGGATGAGTCTTACCAACCAATCCATTCTTTAAGTCCAGTTGTGCCATATATTTCTTTTTTCCCAAATTGGCTCAGTGCCCCCTCATTAGTTATTCGATCTACACATCCAGCCTTAAGCACTGTTCTGAGGCACCACATTTCAAAAGCTTCTATTCTCTTCTTGTCTGAACCGCTTATCCGCTTATCGTCCACAATTCACTTCCACACAGGGCTCCGTTCCAGACAAATACCTTCAGAAAGTATGTCCTTTCATAGCCATTGCTCTAACCGAGTTCTCCACACAAACATCATCACTGAATTAAAAGTTTCAATATTTCAGTACCTCCACTCCCACCCTGAAACTGCATTCTAAAAAAAGAGTATATATATATATATATATATAAAACAAAGATGATGTGACTTACCAAACGAAAGCGCTGGCAGGTCGATAGACACACAAACAAACACAAACATACACACAAAATTCAAGCTTTCGCAACCCACGGTTGCTTCGTCAGGAAAGAGGGAAGGAGAGGGAAAGATGAAAGGGTGTGGGTTTTAAGGGAGAGGGTAAGGAGTCATTCCAATCCCGGGAGCAGAAAGACTTACCTTAGGGGGGAAAAGGACAGGTATAGACTCGCACACACACACATATCCATCCACACATATACAGACACAAGCAGACATTTGTAAAGGCAAAGAGTTTGGGCAGAGATGTCAGTCGAGGCGGAAGTACAAAGGCAAAGATGTTGTTGAATGACAGGTGAGGAATGAGTGGCTGCAACTTGAAATTAGCGGAGGTTGAGGCCTGGCGGGTAATGAGAAGAGAGGATATACTGAAGGGCAAGTTCCCCTCTCCGGAGTTCTGACAGGTTGGTGTTAGTGGGAAGTATCCAGATAACATGGACGGTGTAACACTGTGCCAAGATGTGCTGGCCGTGCACCAAGGCATGTTTAGCCACAGGGTGATCCTCATTACCAACAAACATTGTCTACCTGTGTCCATTCATGCGAATGGACAGTTTGTTGCTGGTCATTCCCACATAGAATGCATCACAGTGTAGGCAGGTCAGTTGGTAAATCACATGGGTGCTTTCACACGTGGCTCTGCCTTTGATCGTGTACACCTTCCGGGTTACAGGACTGGAGTAGGTGGTGGTGGGAGGGTGCATGGGACAGGTTTTACTCCGGGGGCGGTTACAAGGGTAGGAGCCAGAGGGTAGGGAAGGTGGTTTGGGGATTTCATAGGGATGAACTAAGAGGTTACAAAGGTTAGGTGGATGGCGGAAAGACACTCTCTGTGGAGTGGGGAGGATTTCATGAAGGATGAATCTCACTTCAGGGCAGGATTTGAGGAAGTCGTATCCCTGCTGGAGAGCCACATTCAGAGTCTGATCCAGTCCCAGAAAGTATCCTGTCACAAGTGGGGCACTTTTGTGGTTCTTCTGTGGGAGGTTCTGGGCTTGAGGGGATGAGGAAGTGGCTCTGGTTATTTGCTTCTGTACCAGGTCGGGAGAGTAGTTGCGGGATGCGAAAGCTGTTTTCAGATTGTTGGTTTAACGGTTCAGGGATTCCGGACTGGAGCAGATTCGTTTGCCACAAAGACCTAGGCTGTAGGGAAGGGACCGTTTGATGTGGAGTGGGTGGCAGCTGTCATAATGGAGGTACTGTTGCTTGTTGGTGGGTTTGATGTGGACGGACGTGTGAAGCTGGCCATTGGACAGATGGAGGTCAACGTCAAGGAAAGTGGCATGGGATTTGGAGTAGGACCAGGTGAATCTGATGGAACCAAAGGAGTTGAGGTTGGAGAGGAAATTCTGGAGTTCTTTTTCACTGTGAGTCCAGATCATGAAGATGTCATCAATAAATCTGTACCAAACTTTGGGTTGGCAGGCCTGGGTAACCAAGAAGGCTTCCTCCAAGCGACCCATGAATAGGTTGGCGTACGAGGGGGCCATCCTGGTACCCATGGCTGTTCCCTTTCATCGGTGGTATGTCTGGCCTTCGAAAGTGAAGAAGGTGTGGGTCAGGATGCAGCTGGCTAAGGTAACGAGGAAAGAGGTTTTAGGTAGGGTGGCAGGTGATCGGCGTGAAAGGAATTGCTCCATCACAGCGAGGCCCTGGACGTGCGGAATATTTGTGTATAAGGAAGTGGCATCAATGGTTACAAGGATGGTTTCCTGGCGTAACAGATTGGATAAGGATTCCAGGTGTTTGAGAAAGTGGTTGGTGTCTTTGATGAAGGATGGGAGACTTCATGTAATGGGTTGAAGGTATTGATCTACATAGGCAGAGATACGTTCTGTGGGGGCTTGGTAACCAGCTACAATGGGGTGGCCGGGATGATTGGGTTTGTGAATTTTAGGAAGAAGGTAGAAGGTAGGGGTGCAGGGTGTCAGTGGGGTCAGGAGGTTGATGGAGTCAGATGAAAGGTTTTGCAGGGGGCCTAAGGTTCTGAGGATTCCTTGAAGCTCCACCTGGACATCAGGAATGGGATTACCTTGGCAAACTTTGTACGTGGTGTTGTCTGAAAGCTGACGCAGTCCCTCAGCCACATACTCCCGACGATCAAGTACCACGGTCGTGGAACCCCTGTCTGCCGGAAGAATGACGATGGATCGGTCAGCCTTCAGATCACGGATAGCCTGGGCTTCAGCAGTGGTGATGTTGGGAGTAGGATTAGCTTCAAGGAATCCTTGTAACCATTGATGCCACTTCCTTATACACAAATATTCTGCATGTCCAGGGCCTCGCTGCGATGGAGCACTTCCTTTCACACCGATCACCTGCCATCCTACCTAAAACCTCTTTCCTCGTTACCTTAGCCAGCTTCATCCTGACCCACAACTTCTTCACTTTTGAAGGCCAGACATACCACCGATGAAAGGGAACAGCCATGGGTACCAGGATGGCCCCCTCGTACGCCAACCTATTCATGGGTCGCTTGGAGGAAGCCTTCTTGGTTACCCAGGCCTGCCAACCCAAGGTTTGGTACAGATTTATTGATGACATCTTCATGATCTGGACTCACAGTGAAAAAGAACTCCAGAATTTCCTCTCCAACCTCAACTCCTTTGGTTCCATCAGATTCACCTGGTCCTACTCCAAATCCCATGCCACTTTCCTTGACGTTGACCTCCATCTGTCCAATGGCCAGCTTCACACGTCCGTCCACATCAAACCCACCAACAAGCAACAGTACCTCCATTATGACAGCTGCCACCCATTCCACATCAAACGGTCCCTTCCCTACAGCCTAGGTCTTTGTGGCAAATGAATCTGCTCCAGTCCGGAATCCCTGAACCGTTACACCAACAATCTGAAAACAGCTTTCGCATCCCGCAACTACCCTCCCGACCTGGTACAGAAGCAAATAACCAGAGCCACTTCCTCATCCCCTCAAGCCCAGAACCTCCCACAGAAGAACCACAAAAGTGCCCCACTTGTGACAGGATACTTTCCGGGACTGGATCAGACTCTGAATGTGGCTCTCCAGCAGGGATACGACTTCCTCAAATCCTGCCCTGAAGTGAGATTCATCCTTCATGAAATCCTCCCCACTCCACAGAGAGTGTCTTTCCGCCATCCACCTAACCTTTGTAACCTCTTAGTTCATCCCTATGAAATCCCCAAACCACCTTCCCTACCCTCTGGCTCCTACCCTTGTAACCGCCCCCGGAGTAAAACCTGTCCCATGCACCCTCCCACCACCACCTACTCCAGTCCTGTAACCCGGAAGGTGTACACGATCAAAGGCAGAGCCACGTGTGAAAGCACCCATGTGATTTACCAACTGACCTGCCTACACTGTGATGCATTCTATGTGGGAATGACCAGCAACAAACTGTCCATTCGCATGAATGGACACAGGTAGACAATGTTTGTTGGTAATGAGGATCACCCTGTGGCTAAACATGCCTTGGTGCACGGCCAGCACATCTTGGCACAGTGTTACACCGTCCAGGTTATCTGGATACTTCCCACTAACACCAACCTGTCGGAACTCCGGAGAGGGGAACTTGCCCTTCAGTATATCCTCTCTTCTCGTTACCCGCCAGGCCTCAACCTCCGCTAATTTCAAGTTGCCGCCACTCATTCCTCACCTGTCACTCAACAACATCTTTGCCTTTGTACTTCCACCTCGACTGACATCTCTGCCCAAACTCTTTGCCTTTACAAATGTCTGCTTGTGTCTGTATATGTGTGGATGGATATGTGTGTGTGTGCGCGAGTGTATACCTGTCCTTTTTTCCCCCTAAGGTAAGTCTTTCCGCTCCCGGGATTGGAATGACTCCTTACCCTCTCCCTTAAAACCCACACCCTTTCATCTTTCCCTCTCCTTCCCTCTTTCCTGACGAAGCAACTGTGGGTTGCGAAAGCTTGAATTTTGTGTGTATGTTTGTGTGTCTATCGACCTGCCAGCGCTTTCGTTTGGTAAGTCACATCATCTTTGTCTTTAGATATATTTTTCCCACGTGGATTGTTTCCCTCCACAACCATAAGCCAAAGGGAAACTGCCTTTGAGGGCTGTATGGGATAATGGTGAATACTGAACACAAATGAGAAGAAAATAAGTTGGGTAGGGGACAAGAAACTGGAAATGGAAAGAGTCGATGAAGGAAGTGGTTGTTGTCTTTGACACGGGAGGCTTGATTCTGGGCAATTGGTTGGTGGTGTTGGTTAATGAGGACCGAAATTCTTTCAGTAGAGCCACAATGTAGCATCCAGGATTGTTGGGATTGGGAATTTTGGGGAGCATGAAGAAGGTGGGTGTTCTGGGTATCACAGGGGTGAGCAGGGAAATGGATTCAGAGGAGAGATTCTGGGAAAGCTTTACGCAGGGATTGGAGGTTGTGTTGGACTTCTACGATGGGCTCACTCTGGCAGAGTTTATGGGTGGAGTCAGACAGTTGGCGGAAGCTTTCTGCAAGGTAGTCTCTGTGATTCATAACAACAGTGGTGGAAACTTCGTCTGCAGGCAGGATGATTAGGTCACAATTTGCTTTGAGGTTCTGTATGGCTATTCTTTCTTCTACTGAAAGGTTGGTGTTCTGAGAAAGGGACCTGGGGAAGGATGGTGAAGCTAAGTTGGAGCTAAAAGACTTCCCAAAAAGTGACCTGTGAGTAGTTAGGTGGGGGGGGGGGGGGACAGGGGGGGCGGAGGAGGAGAGTATTATGGTTAGAAAGTGGACTGTGGTATGAACTGGAAGATGTGGGATTCAGTGTTGCAATTAGGGTGGTTTTGGTTGGAGGCATTGGTGTGCAAAGAAATGCTTTCATTGCAGGGATCAGGAGAAGAAGAATAGGTCTTTGACAAGTCCAGCAGGGTTAAATTTGGATGTAGGACTCAAGGTGAGGCCTTTGGGTAGGACTGAAACTTCTGTGGAGGTGAGGGTTTTGGTGGAAATGTTAGCAATAGCGTTATGAGAGTTTTGGGGATGTGGCAAGTTGAAAAGGTCACCAAGTTAGGGTTTAGCTGCTATGAAGAGTGGATGAGGAGGAACACTGTGAGTATGGTAGTTCTCATATTTGTTTGTAAGGAATGGAAAATAATTTTGAACATATAGATTCATTTCTTTATTCCTCTGACAAAATAGCTGCAGCCCTAAAAAGAATACCATCTTTTACTCATTTAATTTATGTTTGGAAGGCATTACAGTCCCATTCAAATACCAATTTGTCCATTTTGGCTTCGGTTTTCCATCTTAGCCTTATGCAGCTCAGTGTAATTCTGGATTATTTCATCTTCATGGATAGAAGCAGTTTATTCCCCTGATCAAAATGGACTTAACTGTGTGTCCATGACGACATCACTGGCAGTGGTGCTTCACAAAATTTTTATCATACGGCAGGATGTTTGTTTATCATGGCTCTTGTGCTCTTAGGACAACTTCTATGTTCAATGTACATTGGATTACAGCTCCAATACAAGTGGGTGGTAGCACAAAATTGTTGGCAAAATGTTTTGTATTGATTACTGGGGCAGCAATTGTTTAACGCCATTTGCTCCACATTATGTTGTCTTTTATTTCTTTGTTCTAATCATCGGACAGAAATGAAGCAAACAATTCAGAAGCTCTGCAAAAAGTTCAGTGACAGATACCTATCTTAGCTGAAGGTGGCAGTTAGATTCAAATGTGACAGCTCTCCATGATCATGGCACCATTGCTAACACCTATACTATCTGATTTGATAGTGTAACTGACTCTGAGCAGTCTGTCCCATATTTGAAGGTGATTGCTATGCTGAAATTTGATAGCTGCACTTTTTGGAAGTTTCTGCAGTGATGCTGGCATTATGCATATCAGAATCACAAAGTGCAAATGAGGACAACTACTTTGTAGAAGTCAATATCGAATTGTAAAGCATCAGTCGCCAGAGACTAATGTGGACACTGTGGTAGATGACTTTTATTAGGCTATCCATAGCTCTACATCTTCACTTTGTAAACAAAATATGTATTTATGGAGTAGTCCAGCAGGATGATTCAACAGCCTTGCCACAGTGGTAACACCAGTTCCTCTCAGATTGCCAAATTTAAACACTGGCTAGGACTTGAAAGAGTGACCATATGGACTGTTGAATGCTGTTTGTTAGTGATGTGCACTCAGCACTTGTGAGGTCAATTGAGGAGCTACTTGACTAAGAAGTAGCGGCTCCAGTCATGAAAACTGACATGCCCCTCCATAGCTGCATCCAGTGATGCCTATTGGCTGGGGATGACATGGCGGTCGCTTGGTATCACTGGACCTACAGAGGCCTGTTTGGATGGAGTACGGATCACTAGGAAAACACCCACTCATAATATATACTGAATGAACTCCTCTTGTGTACTTAGACGGGTGCATAGTAGATCATACATACATCTAGCTCTCTTGTGACCATTTATTAAAATTCACACTTTTTCCAACATTCCCTGAACTATATTCTTAATTTAGTTTCCTTTCTAAGATACTTAAAAATGAAAATCTCAATTTCCCCACTGCTGTTTACATTACATCCCCAGTGCAAGTATATTAGCCTCAATTCATTACCACAATAAAATTCATTATTTAGAAAGTTGCACATAAGGGAGATGTAATATTACATTTATACAGAATCCACTACACACAGTGTTAACCAAGAATTTTTTTCCTTCTCAAAATCATATTTTGAAATTCAGTTTATCCTGCCACAGGTTCCTTGAACTCATTACAAAGTAACTTTCAGTCTCTTGCTCAGTTGATGCAGTACTGCTGGGAAAATCTGTAGATTCCACCAGACAATGTTCATCTCTCTACCTACCCGTGCACTACTATCCCTTCCCCTTCTCCTCCAGATTGCTACTTGCATCCCATGTGATAGTTGCATTCTGGCCCGAGATGATGTATTTGGCATTCATGCGTGCATGAGGTGTGCTTGCTTGTGTGCATGAATGATGTGTTTCCTTCTTTTACTGATGAAGGCTGTGGCCGAAATCTTTATGTAAGTGTCTTTTAATTGTGCCTGTCTTCAACTTAACGTGTCTCCTTTATGGCCAATGGCAGTATGTCTTCTCCTACATTGTTGAAAGTAAAATATATTTGGCCAGCATTGGTTGTAAACAGCTTAAAAATATACTTACAAATTATGTTCCAACCAACAGACACATTGGCGGATTATTATACAAAAATTTCCTTCACTAGCAAACCTTATCAGCATTTAGTGACTAATCTGTAAATTATTATGGCCATGATAATGTAAAGCCCTCATTTTAATAAATAATGAAGGGAGTGAGGTAGGCACATATTATATAGTTATTATGTTCAGATACCTGATGCAAATAATGAATTAATTAGTCTTGACACATCCTACATATGCTAAATACTGCAACATAAACAAATATCTATGTTTTAAGTTTTCAGAAAACTGACAATTCAAGTTGTAAACAACAAGCAACAGAGTGGATACTTACAGATTTTTAAGAATGTTGGTGCAATAACACCCTATGATAAAAGAATTATACTCTAAAGCAATAAGACTTCATTAATAATCAGCTAATATATTTTCTAGTTACAATGAATATGTTCACATTATTGTCAGTTTTATCATAATCAGTACTCTCAGCCCTTTGTTATCACTGCTGGATAGAGGCACGCTCTGCACCTTTCTACATATTACAGTCTTATGTAATACTCATCACTTTTGCTTCTGCATTTTTTCTAACATTGTCTATCCAACTTTTATTTACATGTCTGCCTCAATATTTGCTTATCTCTTGAAGGCCAAGATTTGCACACTGAAAGCTCATGCTACACTGCCATTAATTAAAATTGGCACTGTACACTTATTGTAAACTGCACACTCCAGGTGTATCAGAAGTTTACGTCTGAATACTCCTCTTAATATACAACATATACTCCAAGTTGTTTTTACTCTTCTATTTACTTCTTTTGCTGTCATCTTGCTGTTGTTTTAAACTACACTAAATAGAAAAGCCATCAACTGGTTCAACGAATTAATTTTAATGTTCATCAACATTATTTTAGTCTTATTATAATTGATTTTCAGGACTAATTTTAGGCTTCCACTTATTAGGTTCTCTTCAGCTGACTCCATTTTCAATCCTGAATTTTTTACATGAAGTCTAATGAATGTGGTAACATTAACATACACAGTATGTACTATCAAAGAGATAGAGGGGCTGGCCAGTACTTACCTCAGCTCAGTACAGCCAATAGATACACAAAAAATAGAACCGAAAATTTACGTTCCTAGCTTTCAGAACAAATGTTCCTTCATCGCGGAGGAGAGAGGGGAAAGAAAGGGAAGAAGGGAAAGTGAATTCAGTTACTCACAACCCAGGTTATGAAGCAAGAGGGACAGGAAAACAAGGAGGGTAGCAAGGATGGAGGCATGGTTGTCAGAGGGAAGCCAAAGATATTCTACTGTAACTACTGTGCCAGCTTCAAACCAAAGAGGATGCATATAGAAGTAAAGAGGTATATAGTATAAAGATAAATACAACTATGTAGGATGAAAAGATGCGTGAATGGCTAAAGAGGAAAGGGAAAGAGGAGAAGATTGAAGAGTAAATGGGAGTGAGGTTGTTTAACGTAGGTTCAGTCCAGGGGGATGGTGGGATGAAAGGTGTGTTGGAGTGCAAGTTCCCATCTCCGCAGTTCAGAGGGACTGGTGTTAGGTGGGAGAAGCCAAATGGCACATACGGTGTAGCAGGTTCCTAGGTCCCTAGAATTATGCTGGAGGGCATGCTCTGTTCTGGGTATTGGACATCTCCTAGGCGGACAGTTTGTCTGTGTCCGTTCATGCGCTCAGCCAGTTTAGTTGTTGTCATACCGATGTAAAAGGCTGTGCAGTGCACGCATGTCAGCTGATAAATGACATGTTTAGTTTCACACGTGGCCCGGCCTTGAATTGTGTATGTTTTACCAGTAGCGGGGCTGGAGTAGGTGGTTGTGGGGGGATGCATGGGGCAGGTTTTGCAGCGGGGTCGGTTACAGGGGTAGAAACCGCTGGGTAGAGAAGGTAGTCTGGGAATATTGTGGGGTTTAACAAGGATGTTACGGAGGTTAGGGGGGCGAAGAAAGGCAAATCTGGGTGGTGTGGGAAGAATTTTGTCAAGGGATGATCTCATTTCAGGGGTTGACTTGAGAAAGTCATATCCCTGGCGGAGTAATTTATTGATGTATTCGAGGCCAGGATAATATTGGGTGACAAGGGGGATGCTTCTGTGTGGTCTGGGGGTAGGAACATTGTTGTTGGACGGGGAGGAATGTATTGCTCGAGAGATCTGTTTGTGGACAAGGTCTGCAGGATAGTTGCGGGAGAGAAAAGCACTGGTAAGGTTATTGGTGCAATTGTTGAGGGATTCGTCACTGGAGCAAATACGTTTGCCACAAATACCTAGGCTGTAGAGAAGGGAGCGTTTGATGTGGAATGGATGGCAGCTATCAAAGTGAAGGTACTGTTGTTTGTTTGTGGGTTTGATATGGACAGAGGTGTGGATGTGAGCTTCAACAAGATGAAGGTCAACACCCAGGAAGGTGGCTTGGGTTTTGGAGAAGGACCACATGAAATTCAGATTTGAAAAGGTTTCAGGTGGGAGAGGAGTGGGAATGGATCTGACCTTTCTTGTCACCATAGATGCTACATCCCTTTACACAAACATCCCACATACCCATGGTCTCTCTGCCCTTGAGCACTACCTCTCCCAACGCCCACCCGAAGATCTTCCAAAAACCTCGTTCCTTATCACACTTACCAACTTCATCCTCACCCATAATTACTTCACTTTTGAAGGCCAGACCTACAAACAAATCAGGGGAACGGCCATGGGAACCAGGATGGCTCCGTCCTATGCCAACCTCTTCATGGGCCACATGGAGGAGGCTTTCCTGAAGACCCAACAGCTGCTTCCCCTGGCCTGGTATAGGTTTATAGATGACGTCTTTGTGGTTGGACTCATGGTGAAGAAACACTCCTCAATTTCCTCTATAACCACAATTCATTTTCAAATCTGAATTTCACCTGGTCCTTCTCCAAAACCCAAGCCACCTTCCTGGATGTTGAACTTCATCTTGTTGAAGCTCACATCCATACCTCTGTCCATATCAAACCCACAAACAAACAACAGTACCTTCACTTTGATAGCTACCATCCATTCCACATCAAACGCTCCCTTCCCTACAGCCTAGGTATTCGTGGCAAACGTATCTGCTCCAGTGACGAATCCCTCAACAATTACACCAATAACCTGACCAGTGCTTTCCTCTCCCGCAACTATCCTGCAGACCTTGTCCACAAACAGATCTCCCGAACAATACATTCCTCCCCGTCCAACAACAATGTTCCTACCCCCCGACCACACAGAAGCATCCCCCTTGTCATCCAATATTATCCTGGCCTCGAATACATCAATAAATTACTCCGCCAGGGATATGACTTTCTCAAGTCAACCCCTGAAATGAGATCATCCCTTGACAAAATTCTCCACACACCACCCAGATTTGCCTTTCGTTGCCCCCCTAACCTCCGTAACATCCTTGTGAAACCCTACAATATTCCCAGACTACCTTCTCTACCCAGCAGTTTCTCCTGTAACCGACCCCGCTGCAAAACCTGCCCCATGCATCCCCCCACAACCACCTACTCCAGCCCCGCTACTGGTAAAATATACACAATTCAAGGCAGGGCCACGTGTGAAACTACACATGTCATTTATCAGCTGACATGCGTGCACTGCACAGCCTTTTACATCGGTATGACAACAACTAAACTGGCTGAGCGCATGAACGGACACAGACAAACTGTCCGCCTAGGAGATGTCCAATACCCAGTAGCGGAGCATGCCCTCAAGCATAATTCTAGGGACCTAGGAACCTGCTACACTGTATGTGCCATTTGGCTTTTCCCAACCAACACCAGTCACTCTGAACTACGGAGATGGGAACTTGCACTCCAACACATCCTTTCATCCCGCCATCCCCCTGGACTGAACCTATGTCAAACAACCTCACTCCCATTTTCTCTTCAGTCTTCTCCTCTTTCCCTTTCCTCTTTAGCCATTCATGCATCTTTTCATCCTACATAGTTGTGTTTATCTTTATACTATATACCTCTTTACTTCTGTATGCATCCTCTTTGGTTTGAAGCTGGCACAGTACTTACAGTAGAATATCTTTGGCTTCCCTCTGACAACCACGCCTCCATCCTTGCTACCCTCCCTGTTTTCCTGTCCCTGTTGCTTCATAACCTGGGTTGTGAGTAACTGAATCCACTTTCCCTTCTTCCCTTTCTTTCCCCTCTCTCCTCCCTGATGAAGGAACATTTGTTCTGAAAGCTAGGAACGTAAATTTTCGGTTCTGTTTTTTGTGTATCTATCGGCTGTACTGAGCTGAGGTAAGTAGTGGCCAGCCCCTCTATGTCTTTGTTAGTATCTGTTTCACATCTTTATAAGAGATTTTCCATTAATCATTAGATCACAGTATGTACTATGATATAATAACAAACACCCCATGAACAGTGGACCTAAGTGTAATAGGGTGGCATACTCGCCTCAACAACGGGACATCCATATCATAGGTGCTGCCATGTCGGAGGTGTAGCTGTGGAGGGACCAGATTAACTTATGGTTTCTGGACAGGAACAGCAGCATTTTCAGTAGCTGGAAGGATAACAGTCTTGAGGATCAACTCATTTGCCCAAGCAACATCAGCCAACATGCTTCTATGTCAGTGCTGCAAGTTGGCTCGTACCGGGGAAATTGCAGCCCTATAGTTTCTCAATGACATGCAGCAGTAATGTATGGTTTAATAATGATGGTATCCTCTTGGGTACAACATTCCATAGATGAAACAGATTCTGGGGGAGATTCCACAGAACGCTATTGTCATCAGAAAATACAAATGTGGTGTTCTAGGAGAAGTGCACAGAATGTTAGCTCACTTAACCAGGCAGGTAGGAGAGAATTTAAAAAGAAAGTGGATGGTCTGAAGTTGGATATAATATGAAATAGTTACGTGTGGTCGTACGAAAAATAGGATTTTTGGCCATATGAGCACAGGATTGTCAACAAAAAATCAGACAGAGGAAACACTGGAGCACAGGGCTGATAATAAATAAGAAAAATGACTGTGGGTGGACTACTACGAACAGCATAGTGAACAAGCCAAGTTTAATACAAAGCTAAATTCCAACACAACAGAACAAGTATGTCTGTCTGCTAGCTCCAAAGATGATAAAGATATTGAAAAACATGTCTGATGAGACAAAAAAATTGTTCAGTTTCTCTGGGTAGATGAGAAATTAATTGTGATGGACAACTGGAATTTAACAGTACAAAAAGCATGAGAAGGAAAAATAGTACGAAAATATAGACTTAAGGAAAGGAATTAACGTGGAACTCTCCTGGTAGAATATTGCACAGAGTTAACAAACAATCGAAACCGCAGGTAGGAATATCAACACTGTAGAAAAAGACAGATTGCTAATTACCGTAAAGAAGACACGTGAAGTTACAGATAGACACAATTAAAAGACTCTTACACAAAGCTTTCAGTCACTGCATTCATCAGTAAAAGAGAGATACACACCATTCATACATACAAGAAAGTACAGCTCCTGCACACGTGACTGCCAACTTCAGCATCTCGGGCTGGAATGTCACATTTACAATTGCAAAAGCTTGCTTTAAGAACCTTGACACACGACTATACATGCAACATCGGGAGGTTGTAAATAGATAACATAATGGTAAGACAGAGAATTTAAACACAATTTTAAACTGCAAAACAGTTCCAGGGGCAGATGTGGATCTGACCCTAATATAGTGACAATAATCAGACAAAACTGGGAACGACTCAAAAACCACAACTGCTTGCAAAGTTGCTGGCTTTAAAGGAAAGCCGTAGCTGCTGATAGGCCAGCATGTCTTCAGTGGCACCGACAGCGGCATCTGCAAATGCAGCCACACCACCTAGCGCCCATCATTGATTCTCATGCCATCTGTTGGGTCTACAGACTCACTACATTAGGATACCAGATCCCTCACCCAGAATGGTTGCATAGGGCTGGAAGTGCCAGAGACAATGGAGGGGGAGGGCAAACAGTGGCACGGGTTGAGGCCTGGCATAAAAGCCTCTGCTTCCACGCACTGAGCAGGAGCAATGGTATAGATGGTAGCCATGGATGGAGCACATGGGCATGCCAGCACTCCAAATGCCTCAGTGTCCACCTCGAAAGGCACAGTCCATGGGTAGCAAACACTGTGGTTGGCATTATGAATGTTTTGCCCCACACAAGCATGTCCGCACAGCTACGTTCCATGGGCTGTGGGGTCAGGAGGTGGAGGAGAGTACATGGCAGCTGCCCATGGAGGAGTCTGCCAGGCTATGTCCCTTTTCTGTGCTGAGAAACAGCATGAGTGGAGCTGTAGTGGTGCCTGCTGCTAAGTGTATGCACCACATGCTTCACTTTGACATTTAAAGGAGGGCTGAAATGGCAGACTGGTGCTTGAACTGGAGGTGCAGAATTGTTTGAAATCTGCCGCTATGGAGCATGGTCCATTGTCCAGCATGATGGTGTGGGGGAACTCCTATGAAGGCTCGAATCTGGGTGAGAGCAGTGAGAGTGGACTTGGCAAAAAGAAATGGGCCACCCATGGAGCACGTAGCGGATGACATGCCGCAAGATGGGGTTGCGACGTGTCTGCAGCTATGTGGTTTTTTGTTTTCTTGGTACCCTTCTGACACTCCTATTATATATAATTTTAAAAATCAGCAGTCACTTAAACCTACTGTAATGAGGTAGAAACAACGAAGACATGTAATGGCATGGAATCCAAAAACTAACTACATATAAACGTACAAAATGCCCTGCTACTGGTTTTAAATTAAATATGCAATGATGCTAATACATACCTATCACTTCATCATTATAGCTTTTCAACAGTGCCTTCCCTGAAGTAACTGACAGTGATATTTTAAAAATCAGCAGTCACTTAAACCTACTGTAATGAGGTAGAAACAACGAAGACATGTAATGGCATGGAATCCAAAAACTAACAACATATAAACGTACAAAATGCCCTGCTACTGGTTTTAAATTAAATATGCAATGATGCTAATACATACCTATCACTTCATCATTATAGCTTTTCAACAGTGCCTTCCCTGAAGTAACTGACAGTGATATTTCCTCCTGTGTCAACTGGAAGTTATGCACAGCATCAGCAAGTATTTTGGCTTCCAGCAATAACTTATTAGGTACATCATCCACTGGATAAACAGCTTGCAATGTTTCACATTCAAGTATTGGCATATAGTGTGTTTTCACTACATTGTGACGGCAGCGTAGTTCAAAAATTAATTTTGTGCCATCACGCTCAAGATGAATCAAACATGTTTCCACTTGTTTATCTAAATTTGCTGGTGAACGAATAATTGGAGCACAAGACTGCAAAATAAAACACAGTAGGCCTAAAGTGAGTGAAATAAAAGGTAAAGCTGTAGAAAACATATACGTAACTACTGTAATGCAGTAACTCATACCTTCATTGATATTTTACATTTTACTATTTCCTCATTATCAGTGCTGGTTTCCCTTTTGTAATAGGAACAGAAAGCCTTTGAAAATGTAAATGTAGCATATGCTGATCGGGCAGAATTCACACTCCTAAAAGCAATGCCATCTTTTTGTGGTTCTACATAAAGTTCATCCCCAATCTTTGCTAATGATTGTATTGCTCTTGCCAGTACTGCAGAAACAAACAAAAATGTATATCAGTCTATTTTTCAAAAAAGCTCTTGATATGTTTTTCCATTTTAACCTCCTGTATCTGATTAAAGCACCAATTACAATTTTATAACCAATTTCAATATTTAAAAACAGTTCAAGATGTAACATGGAATTGGTCCATAGTTCCTGTCTGTCTGTTAGTGTACAGCTAGACTTCTTCCATACCCCAGAAAGTTCTCACTCATGATGGAATTAATGGAACATTATGTGTGGCTGAATTAACGATATACGTAAGTACTTAGATCTCAAGGCATAAAATGGTATGACTTTTAAATATGAAAGTGGAGTAAAAAAAGAATTTTTTATCATAATTTTAATCTATCCTAAAATGATACTTCTGCCAACTCTGTACTATACTTATTTTCCCAGGTGCCCAGTGATAATAAACACTGGAGTCAGTAAATGCAGATGAGAAATGCATGGGAATTTCAGGAATCAGGAGTCATTTGTTTCCCCTACCTTCTATATCATTTTTTTTCTGAATCACAAGTACTTGTAAAGGTATATGTTAGTAGCTATTACATAAGTTTGTGCTGCAAAAACAAATAAATTATTTATGGTGTGCATTTCTGCTACCAATGGTAAAAAGGTAATTATTTGCAAATTTTGATATATGTGCAATGTATCTTAAATATCAGTAGCTGCTAGTGGGAGTCACTGATTGTGTAACACATCATTAATCACATTTCACGAGTCCCATGGAGAGTGCTCTCTCAGACGAGGAAAGAAGTTAAATACGTTCCTTTAATGTAATAGTAAAGGAGTATTACAGTACTAATTAGGCCTGCAGATTAACTTAAAACATTAAATTCAGAGATTCTATGTAGATATTCTTCACTAGAGCAAGAGGAGTCACCCCATATAAAGTTCATTAATTCCGTCTCATACTCCAAACTGTGATCTATATGACATTTAATGTGCTCTGGTAGGTTGCTGAATACATGTATATCAATGTATGATACTCATTACTGTACTAACATTATCTCCTGGAATTCGTTGTGGAAGTTGTTTTTGGTCCTAGTGTTGCACACCTTAAGCTTGCTGTTAATATGTGCAAAATCGTCACTCTATTACCTCTTGTTTCGTTACATGCATGTATACAGTTACCACCTAATATTATTACAAATAATGACCAAATTATAAAAACAGTGTCATACAACATACATATTTACGAAGACTCGTGCGTGCAACAAAACTAATTTATGTAAACGCTAGGGACAGCATTGATAGGTTACTTGCAATACACCAGGGTGTGTTATATACTCAATGACTGAGGTATCATATCATACAAGTTCTTGCACTTGATTGCACGAAGCAATTCTGTTCGTAAGGCAGTACAACTCTAACATTCCCTCTCGATTAGTGCTGTTTAATATATGGATTGTGGAGGAGGAGCAGAAGATGTTTATTCATGCAGTTTGAGGCACTGCATGGAATGGAACTAAATATTAAATTCTAGCATAAAATAAATAAATCGCAAACCTTTCACATTCAAGCCCGGGATGATACACTTCATAATGTGACAATATAGACATACATGATTTACATATTTTTTCGGTTCACTTATCACACATTGTTTATACTATATCACCATACCCATAACATAAACAAATGTTAACCTCCTACCACTACCAAAGATTATTTGCAAATTGAGTGTCTACCAGCGATGTTTGTATAACCATGCTACCAATGCTCTCTGGTACTTACAAACTCAGAGTTGCTTCTATCCTCCCCTAGACAAACCTGTGTATAGACTCTTTATCTCCCACTAAGGCTTGTTACGACTAATTTTTTTACATGGTATTTTTTGTCGCCCTAAACGTTACAAAGTTCTGTCCACGATCTGCGATTGTTCATGATATTACACGTATGTTGGTAATGCGTTACCGTGTCGAGTTCGACGCAGCCAATGGGAGGGTATTATGTGCTAGCCAATGGGCAGCTGTTAATCAGATTTGGTTTTATGCCGCTATATTCGAAACTTTTCGGGTTATGCAGAAGCGCTTCCTTCACGTTTTTGCCACAGACAGGCGTTTCTGTTATTGTTACATACAATACACTTTTGTTGAAATGTATTAATTATTTTTAAACATGGAATCTTGGTCACGATAACGAACTGATGTACAAACTTTACGTCTTCGAAGCGTCTATCATTCTGACTCTGTGTATTTAAAAGACTATGCACTATTTCCCATCATTTTCTGTTTCCTGGTATTGTTGTTTTCTGTAAAGACCACACTGGCTCTCCACTCTGTGACACAGATGTATGTAAAATGAATGATAGATTGGCGACGTGAAGCACTGTTAAGTAGGCTCTTGTACCGCATGTGATTTATCTTTGGGTTAATGTGGCTTAGAGACAGTTCCTTTCGAAGTGCAATGTGTCTGTCCTTCCTCCATGGAGTCTTCAATGAATGTGGCCTCAAATCTAGTCCATTGACTGTATGAAAAATAGTTTCGTTGTTTCTCGGTAGAGTTTTATTATCGTGTACTGATAACTAGACGTGGAATACACTGCAAGTCACAAAGTCAAAACATGGTTATTCATGCATAACACTGTTACAGCATAGCTTTGGTACAAGAAGCAGTATTAACAAGTGACTGTGGCAAAAGAGCAAGAAAATAAACAACAAAATGTATTGTATGTAGTAAGTTGTTCGCATAGTAATTAACCTAGAAACCTATTACTGCAAAATTCATCATTAACTGAGCCACTTAATTTATGAGTTTCCTTACAATTACATTTGATTATCTTATCTCTTAAAATGGCTTCGAGACAGAGCCATATTTATCATTTCTGAATCACAGGGCACACTATAAGAGTAACAATAATGGGATTCTGCAGCTATCTCCCTTGGTCACCAAGCATTACAGTTGAAACAGACCTTATTTTTAACACTAGATTACAGCAGTTAACATCCCATTCCCACCTAAGCGATTAAACCGCGAACAATCTGGTACATCATTTCTGAGTAAAATCGAGAGTTACCCATCACTTGTTAGTGATAAAAAAGAGTGTTAAGTAGTCTATATTTCATATCTTAATGCGTATGTACGTAATTCACAGAATCTAATGTCCCACGATTTTTACTCAAACAAATCAGCATTAATTTTATTTCAAAACGTACCCAAGACTAATTAAACTCAACTCGTAGGGAGCTCGGTATATCTCCACCAGTATTCACCTGAAGATACGCAGAAGATTAAGGGCCGATATATTGTGGCAGCCGATTACAAACATCTGGAAGTTCCTCCGAAATTTCATAGAACTAACTCAAACAGATGGAAATATCGTTACTAAAGACCACTGAGTCTCTGAATGACCTCTACCGCATATCATTTTATAAATTTCCAATAATTAATACATTTCCTCGTCATGTTAGAAAATCAGCCACAGATAGATTCATTAAATAGGAATAATTTTGTAGACTCTCTTACACAATATTACTTGGTATTTCTATTTAAAACCCATAATATTACAATATTTTAGAATTTCATATACTTCAGGTTGCTTTGGTTGGGATACAGTGAAATATGGAGTTCCACAAGGCTCAATACTTTGTCACTTCCTCGTACTAACCTTTATCAATGACCTTTCTGTGATGTATGAGCCAAAAACACCTTTCCTCCTATTTTCAGATGACACGACCACTACAACTGACAAAGTACCTAACTTCACTATAGAAAATACTGCTACCACTATATTCAAGAAGGTTTTAGATTGATCTGTCACTCAGTGTCAGTAAAATTCCGTTGATTTACTTAATATTAACTTCAGTATTAAACGGTCAGTTCACATACTTGAATTATGTGATAGACAGCTTAGTAGCATTTGCCATTCACTTGATTGCATATGTTTTAAATGTATAAGGGAGACTTTATAGTGCGTTTAAAATTAGTTGTGACTTTTGACAGTTCAGTGCGGAGGGAGTGGAGGGAAGCGAAGTTGCCAGCGTGAACTGGACGCGTCGGCGGGTGACTTTTATGGACAGCAAGCCGCGCAAGCTGGCCGATATGCAATCTTTCTCAAACTGTTACCAAAAAAACTATCAGCTAAAAACATCTGATTCTCGCAATCTTACAGGTTAATTCTTCAGCTTCATGATGAACTGTGAAGCATTGTGTTAATGCTCGTAGTTATTGTGATATTTCGATATCAGGTAAACTACTGCAAGAAATTCTTAAAGTTTGCAGTGAATAATAAGGGCAGCTATGAATCTGCGTTTCGTGCATGTTAGATCATATGTTGTTCCGTAAGAAATGCAGAAAACATACTGAATTATTCTTTAAACTTGAAGTCTCGAGAAAAGGGAATGTATGTAAACCACTCCGTCATGATCATGAAAGAACGTGGCAGCGAAAAGGCAAAAAAGAAATTCATAAATTCCCTGTGTCTCATAAATCGTTCGAGGTATCGAGACATGATTTTGGCAAATGATAGCACACAAAGAGCAGAGTATTTTGCCATATGATTAATATGCGAAGCCTGCCGGAGTGGCCGAGCGGTTCTAGGCGGTACAGTCTGGAACCGTGTGACTGCTACAGTCGCAGGTTCGAATCCTGCCTCGGGCATGGATGTGTGTGATGTCCTTAGGTTAGTTTGGTTTAATTAGTTCTAAGTTCTAGGGGACTGATGACCTCAGCAGTTAAGTCCCATAGTGCTCAGAGCCATTTTAATATGCGAAACTTTCATATCCGCCGTGATAATCAAGCAACTACAGATTTATTTCAATACAATAATGTACTTTCGAAGGACCATCGATAGATAGTGAAATGAAAATTGCTGTGGATTTTGTGAGAATGAAAGTGAAGAGTTTATGATTTTATTCTGAGAAATGGCTGTTTCATAAACTGTTGACCTGACTTGCCCACAGTTACTAGTTTGATTACACACTATTCTATCATTCTGCCGTAATTTCAAGTACATTAGAATGTTAGTGAGATGAATATTTGTAAACTATGCTGTATTTTGACAAAAGAATCAGATTTTAACGTGGCAACAAATCCACTGTGAATCCATCTCTCCGCAACTATCTTCTTGGTATGGCTGACAACTCCAGACCTGTCCTGTGGTTTACCATCAATGGCCCCTTCTTTCATCATTTTAGCTTTACTGAGAATATTCTCATTCGGATTTAAATTAACGTGATGCGGACGAAAGCTGATTAAACTATGTCCTTTAGCATCAGTCCGTTTGTCGAACTGTTACCGTGGGGTTTTCGGCTTGTAGAGCATTTCAAGTTACATTACCTTCACCTTCTATATGCTACGTTCAACGTTAGCCAGTGGAACATTTCTTTGTACCCAGAACCAAGTATCCACTTTCATCCACAGGGTTGGTGTAGCTTTATCCATCACAACAGAGTGGTATGGCGCAATGTCCATTATTGTCGAATTCGGAGGAATATTTTGCAGTAGAACATTATTTTCACAGCCAGTGAATGTGTTCCTGAACATCCACTTTTATTGTTATTATTAATACACCACCAACACGAAACACTCATTCACATTACCTGACGATTGTGGAACACTTCAACGCCAGAAAATATCCTTTACGAGAGCTAATGAACATAGGTGACTCTGATGCGCGACACCTACGTCCCCGCCGCTAAGACATACGTCAAAAGTCGCAACTAATTTTAAACGCACTATAGTCATCAATAATATATGCTCCATCATTATTTTTAACAGTGTGCCAACGCTGGGGTAGCTTAGGATTCAGCGACTGTTGAGGGGAAGAATTTGTTGAGCCATATTCGGAGCCCATTCTCACCTGGAAAGGAAGTTCCTTGAAAGTTGTTCGACAGAGAGTGGAAAAGGTGAAAATCTGAGGGTGCAAGATCAGGTGAATATGGTGGGTGCGGAATGACTTCCCAAACCAACCCCTGTATAGCGTTTATGGTCAGTCTAGCAGAATGAGGACGGGCATTATCATTGTGTAGCATCACTCCACGCAGTCTTTCTGGTAGTTGTCCGTGGATTGCGTCTCAGTTGTTGACAGTAAATGTAAGCGGTGATGGTTACACCTCGGAAAATCAGTTCACAGTACACCACATAGTCGCTGTTTCACCAGATGCATAACATTATCCTTTGTGGATGTGCGCTGAGCTTTGTATGGGCAGTTGCTGTTTTCTTTTGGGCTCAACCAATGCTTTCTCTTCGTTATGTTGTCATAAGGACAGCATTTCTCGTCACCACTACAGATACAGGATAGGGCCAGTGTCGTTCATGAGCCATTTGATGACGAGCATGCAGAGATGCTGCTGGAGAGGAGCATACTCGACAGAACATACCGAAAAAGGAAACAATAATTGGTTCCAGGGAGGAACGATTCGTGAAAGTACAGGTAGCGCATATTCAAGGAAGGGAAATGATCATTCCGAAACAAGAAATTAGGCCTGGTGTGTACATTCCAAAACCACTAGTGACTGTCTGAGAAGGAACCTGTCTCACTAGTATACTGAACACTCAGAAAGAAGAGGTTCAGCTAGAAACTCAGAAGTATTTGCAGAACTAATCCTGGCGAATCAATCCTGCTTCCCAACATTTACAAGGTTAGGACAGTGGCAACCGAACCAAAGGCCGTGACAAAGACACATACCAAGTTGGTCAAATACAGAGTACCCATAATACCGGAATCCAAGGGAACAGTCGTAAATCAGAGACCATATAGAATACTGCATACCCAGCAAGAGGCACTGTAGTCAGAAATAGAATGAATGCTAGAAGATGGCATCATTTCACCCAGTACAAGTGCCTGGTCATTCCCACTGATAATGAGTCCTAAAAAGATGGACGACAGTGTACGTAAAAAGTTTAGAGTTGTAGCCGATTGTCGAAAGCTCGATGATATTTCATTCAGTATGGTCTATCGCTTTCCAAGGATCGACAGGGTCCTAGACAGTACAGGTAAAGCGAAGTATTTCTCAACGCTAAATTTGGCAAAGGGATATTATCAAGTGCCAACAGACGAGAAAGATAGAGAGAAAAACGCTTTTAGCACATCCACGGGACACTACGAGTACAATAAGATGGCCATGAAGCTAAAAACCGCGCCTTCAACCTTTAAGAAGTTAATGAATGCAGTACTCAGTAGCATACAAGGGATCCGTGTTTTCATTTATAGGATGACTTGGCCATCGTAGCGCGTCATTAGAGGTATTTGACCGCCTGATGCAAGGCAGCCTAAAGCTGCAACTGGATACGTGCGAATTCCTAAGAAGAGAAGTTACCTTTCTGGGCCACGTCTTAACGGCAACCTGGCCCTGCCAAAGTAGAAGCTGTCAAGAGGTACCCTTTTCGGGCTCGTAGTATATTATCGCCGTTTTTTAAGCAATTTTAGAAAAGTGGCAACATCATTGCATGAGTTATTGAAGAAAGGAGTTCCGTATGAACAGGGAGTGTACCAAGAGGAGGCATTCCAATAACTCACAGAAAAATTCATCAGTCTCCTGATATTACAATATCCAGATTTCGAAAAAGAGTTCATAGGTACTACAAATGCCAGTAACTTCGCGGTTGGAGCGTATCTCACTCAGTCAAGGAACGATGCTAAAGGATTTACCCATAGCGTTCATTTCACGAACCCTTAATAAGGCAGGGCAATACTTTAGTACCGTAGCGCCGGAGTTACTCGCGATTGTGTGGGCCGTAAAGTATTTTACGTCATGTCTGTTGGGCAGAAAGTTTAAGATAGTGACTGATCGCCAGCCACAGGTGGGGGCTAGGAAGTATATCAGATCCCTCGTCTCGATTAATGAAGTTTAGATTAAAATTGGAAGAGTACGACTATCAGATCATATACAAGGAAGGGAAGCATCAACAGAGTGGCAGATGCACTGTCCCGTGTCAGAAACGTGCGCGAGGTAGCACAGGAGGCAGCGGAAGGCACAGACAAGGTCGCGACCAGAGAGGTGCGGACCGGGACAGCAGAACCGAGCTTATTGTGCAATGCCAACGTTGAAGATCAGCAGAAAATAACAGAGAAAGTACAGATACCGTCAGACGGTTCCGACATCTAGTTGAGGAAAGAAGAGAAGCTTGCCATTTTAATGCAAAGGCATGTATCACCGATAGGAGGGCACCAAGGAATGGTAAGAAGGTACGAATAAGTAAAGCAGTACCGTAGCTGGCCCGGAATGAAGGGTGCTATTGAACAGTTTATACGTACGTGTGAGAACTGTCAAAAGAACAAAATTACGCGAGCCAAACCGAAGCAGCCACTAGAACTGAAGCCGACACGTGGATTTATCTTCAAAAGATGTGATATTGATATAGTAGGTCACCTGCCCCAATTGAATGCGGGAAACCGCTATATCCTGACTTTTCAGGACTCTCTAAGTTTGTTCCGGCCGAGCCAATAGAACGGCGGGACACAGACACGTTGGCAAGGATGATAGAAAATCTAATACTAAAATTTGGAATTCTGACTGCACTGTTGAGTGACATGGGCAGCGATTTCCTCACTGGCACCATCAAGCGTGTACGTAAACTACTCAATATCAACAAGATACAAACAACTAGTTACCACCCACAAAGAAATGGAGCCCTTGAGCATACGCATTGAACATCAACAGGGATGTTGCGGCACTGCATTAATAGGAATCAAACTGACTGGGATAGTTGGGTACCATAAGGAACATTTTTAGGTAATACTATGCCGCATAGTACAACCTGGTACACCCCTAATTTATAAGTAAGACGAGTATGTGATTGAAGTGCGTCAAAAGATGTAGATACTGCATCAGGATGACAGGCTACCTACACAGGTTCATAAGGAACGGAGTAAGGCACACTACGAGAAAAAGCAGATCCGAAGATCTTCAAACAACACGACAAAGTGCTGATATTTGATGAGAGTGTACGAAGGGGATGTTCGAGAAAGCTTGACAGCCAGTGGAGAGGTCCGTTCACAGTCTAGATGTGAAAGGGCTCCAATGTAGTGATTAGAAAGTGCTGTGGAGCATATTAGCAATCGAAAGTGTTGTGGTAAACGGTCTAGATGAAGTGAGGCTATCGCCGCAAGATGTACAACTACAACATTTCCAATGCCTCTGGGAGCTATTACGATTACCAATGCACTGTCAGTTTGCACAGTACCACATGGCAGATAGTAAGTTATTTTAATCTAAGAGACCTGCATGACAAGTCGGAAAGCACGCAACAAGCCGCAACAAGGGCAATAACGAATTGCATGAACAGGTTACAGCAGATAAGGCCGAGTACCGTTGAGTGCGAGAATGCGCGACAAGCAATAAACGGGCAAGTAGGAAAAATTAATGATGCGAAAAAGCCAATAGGGCAGTTAGCCACACACGAGCGAGGCCGTTCGAAGAGAGGTATCTTAAATTTGATTGGGGAAGTCATCAACTTTCTATTCGGTACATTACACGAAGATGACGCGTCATTTTTAAAGGTAAAATAAATTTTCTATAGGAACAGCAAAGAGAACTAAGAAGGTTGTCGAAGAACAAGTGACGATTGTAAGGGCATCTTTGATGGAGTTCAGTCAAACGATAAAAGCAGTAACAAAGAACGAGCAAAACACAGCATGTGTAATACGGAAGCTAAGCAAACATATAGAAGAGTTTTAAAACGGCACGAATAAAAAGATACAGCACGCAATGGTATTAGTGACGATCAAGGAACAAGTAGTACAACTGACCCCTATCGAGCTCGAGCTTGAATATGACCTGTTAATAGCAGTAATCGTGAACACACATAAGGGTCTGTTGGAACCACACCTAATAAATCCCGTATAAGTGATAAATCATCTAGAATTAATTAGGGGTGAACTAAAAGATAAAAAGTTTCCGACTGAACTCACCGAGGACCAGGGTTATCATTTGTTACGGATAATAGATTTAGATGTACTTCTAGCTGGCATTAATGAGTTTACACTGTACAAGATATGGCCACTCCCCACAGAATTTGATGATACAAAGAGACTGTTTACGTAAATAGCCCCCAAAAAAGTTCTTAATGATTGATGAAGTAAAACCATAGTACACCCAAGTGTCCGAGGATATTTTCTCCTGTACCTACAAGGCTCCAGACATGTAGTCAGAACTTCGTATTAATGTCTACTTAAGACCATGGGAGGTGCGAAGCCCACATTTTCAACCTGTCCAAGTGATACCGACAGATTGCAATCTGAAGAACATAATACTGAACGAAAGTATATAATACTCTACCAACCGCAGACCTCTTTGTACGAGGGATCGGAGAAAGTTTTTAAGTAAATGCAAGGCCAATGGAGCACAAATCAAGTTACTGTCGGATCACGTTATCTGTACCAATAGTAGTAAGAAGGATACAGTACCCACCTTAAATACAAATATTGAATGTTGTATGATAGGAAACCAAAAACTAAAAGTGTCCGAAGTACCAGTAGTTTTGCCCCTAGAGCGTATAGTGAAACATTTAGGTGATCTGAGTACAGCTGGCAATGAAACGGAAGATTTTCAAACTGAGATAGAATACCAGCAACAGACCACTTTCCGAGGGTGGTCGATGAGACCTATTCCCTGTGGGGCTACTCACGATCCGTAACTTTAATAGCAATTATTTGCATTTGCTGTTTATGTGTATATTGCAAGTGCTGCAGAAAGTGTGGTAAAGGGTTGTGTGAGATCAGTGGAGGATGCTGTGCTCGAATTTGTGTAACAAACACTGTTGTATACAGGAGCCCATCTAGAGAAATTGTTAGATATGCGTGCACCCATATCTCTGACCGATATGACGAAGAAGACGAATTAAAGTCGATCCGACTCTCGCCTTTTCCTAAACGAGTACATTGGGGAGAGTGCGATCAAACGCCACAAACAGAAGGGAGAGCTACGACTCCCATAAAGGGTTCACCAAAACTACATACCAATAAAAGATAAAAATGTAAAGTTTCATAAGCTCATTGCGATTAATAAAGAGTATAATAACGGTAAAGCAAATTTTTATAAAATATGTTTTATGTAAATACGGTATAAAGATGTGTTATATGAAACTGTATATCCAATTAGGTACAACAATGTGTTTTATGGTCAATGGACAATGAATGGAAAACATATTTCATGTAAACAGAATACTGAAAGTGTTGAATAATGTATTCTTGTAAAAATGATCCGTATGACCTTTGTGTAAAGTGTGTTGAAATTAAATGAATGGAAGACTATCCAAATGGCACTGGGTATAGGAACAGCAATTTTATAACCTCTGAGGACAGAGTTTATAAAATTTCCTCGGGAGATTTGTGTTGAAAGCGATCACAGCCTCTGCCGACCTTATGGGCTGGCTAAACAGACAGCATCAGGGACAGGCTGCACAAGCGGCAGGAAGAACTGACGTGGTCGCAGCAGGGAGAAAAGAACCGAGTATGTCCTTGTCCACCTCATGTGTCACAGAAGGTTAAAGAAACCTCATCCTAATGGGCTTTTGGTGATATAAAAAGGAGTCCAGCAGTACTCTGGTCAGTGTGGGACCCAGCATTGTAAGTCGACACCGACTCTGTGTCGCTCATCGCCTGACATCTGAATCATAATAGTTCTATACGTCTTAAGTAGACGTTAGCCTCGCCACCGCCGTCGCTATGGAGACAGAGCCAGAGAAAGTAGATGGGCAACTGTTGTGACCCAGGGTTAGTAGCAGTGCCAGAGGAACCTGCAATGTTCAGTAGTAAAGAGACAGAATTATTTCCCTGCTTCCTACAGAAATCCTCAATGAGTTCCGTACTCTGCACCACCTCTTTAGCTTGTCTTTTGCATCTGAGGTCGGCAAGCAGCCCACACATACTTACAGTTACTGACAATATCGATTGAGGTAAGTCCCCTCTGTTGTAGCAACGTGTTCATCTCGCTCCCTGTCGGGACACGACGGTGTGATAGAGGAAGAAAAAGGATATGATTTAGAAGAGATAGGGGATCCAGTACTATGTAGAATCAGAATTTAATAGAGGTTTTGAAGACTTAAGATCAAATAAGGAAGAAGGGATGGGTAACATTCCATCGGAATTTTTAAAATCATTGGGGGAAATGGCAACAAAACGACTATTCATGTTGATGTGTAAAATGTATGAATCTGGCGGCATACATTCTGACTTTCGTAAAAAATCATCCACACAATTCCGAAGACTGGAAGACCTGACAAGTGCGGGAATTATCGCTTAACAGCTCATGAATCCAAGCTGCTGTCAAGAACAATATACAGAAGCATGGAAAAGAAAATTTAGGATCTGTTAAATGACGATCAGTTTGGCTTTACGAAAGGTAAAGCCGCGAGAGAGGCAATTCTGACGTTGTGGTTGATAATGGAAGGAAGACTAAAGAAAAATCGAGACACATTCATAGAATTTGTCTACCAGGAAACAGCTTTCGACATTATCAAATGGTGCAAGATGTTCGAAATTCTGAGGAAAATAGGGGTAAGCTGTAGGGAAAGACGGGTAACATAACAATATGTACAAGAGCCAAGAGGGAATAATAAGAGTGGATGACCAATAACGAAGTCCTAGCATTAAAAAGGGTGTAAGACAGGGATGTAATCTTTCGCCTCTACTGTTCAATCTATACATCGAAGAAGCAAAGATGGAAATAAAAGAAAGGCTCAGGAGTAGAATTAAAATTGAAGGCGAAAGGATATCAATGACATGATTCGCTGATGACGTTTCTATCCTCAGTGAAAATGAAGAAGAATTACATGATCCACTGAATGGAATGAACAGTCTAATGAGTACAGGATGTGGACTGAGAGTAAGTCGAAGAAAGACGAATGTAATGAGAAGTAATGGAAATGAGAACAGTGAGAAATTTAACATCATGGTTGATGGTCACGAAGTACATGAAGTTAAGGAATTTTACTACATAGGCTGCAAAATAACCAGTGACGGACGGAGCAAGGTGGACATCAAAAGCAGACTCGCACTGGCAAAAAGGGCATTCCTGACCAAGAGAAATCTGCTGCTATCAAACATAGGACTTCATCGGAGGCAGAAATTTCTGAGAATGTCCGTTTGGAGCGCAGCATTATTGGATAGTGCAACACTGACTGTGGGAAAACCGAAACTGAAGAGAATCGAAGCATTTGAGATGTTGTGCTATAGACAATTGAAAATTTGGTGGACTGATAGGGTAAGGAATGAGAAGGTTCTGCGCAGAATGGGAAAGGAATATATGGGGAATAACTTCCATGGTACTAGCGGTAGCAGTAGAGGTAAAAATTGTAGAGGGAGGCAGAGACTGGAATACACCCAGCAAATAATTGAGGACGTAGGCTGCCAATTTCTTCTACTCTGAGATGAAGAAATTGGCACAGGAGAGCAATTCGTTGCGGACCACATCAAATCAGTCAGAAGACTGATGACACAACAAAATCACAAAATAAAAAACAAACCACTAGTGAAACTTGAATAAAAATGGTCGTACCCACACTTTCACGCTAATGAATGGTTAGAAACACGTCGGTGCGCAAAAGACTCTCATAGCATTTGCCTGTAACGGTACAGGTAACAAAACTCGTTGGGCTCATCTCCTCGAAAAAATACGGCCCTACGATAAACGATGCTGTCAACCCGCACCACACAAAGGTACCGACTGATATGCGTGCGGATTTTTCCATGGCCATTCACTGTTCACTTCCATGCCAGCAACAAACTCCAGAGTGAACGTTTGCCTTGCTGACATATCAGCAGGAAGCAACTCCTCAACACGTATAATTTTGTATGAATAGCAAAGCAAGATATTTCACAAAATTTTATGCACCAGGCTCGCAGCCGTGTCCAACGGTCGGGCAATTCCCCGTACACTGCATATTCGCACACCAACGCACACTCCCTCCTGCAATGCTGTGGCCACATCTTCGACTCACTTCTGATCAATTACTAGCCTTCCTCTGCCACATTGCACTTCAAAGAAATCTGTGTTTTCTAATGTCGTGATAATTTTCTCCAGACCTTTAGCAAACATCGAACCAACGCCTTTTGTCATACCCTTGAGTGTCCGGAACTTCTCCAAGATTGATAGCGCACGGTCACAGTTTTTGAAAAAGAGCTTTACTTTCAGCGCGCGATCCTTCTCGGAAACAATCGCTTTGGTCGTTTCGTCTGTTGATGTGCATATTCTGACGCTTACAGCGCCATCAGCTGTTCAATTTTTTTATGTTCCATGACGTTTCCCCCCGCGTCAATAGCATGCTGTTCAAATCTTACCTCGTTCTGAGCAGTGGTTCTCATTCTACAGAGTTTTGAAACTGGAACTTGAATTATGAATGAGCTACCCTGTTATGTTGGTCTGTGTTTCTTGCATATTCAGAACTTGAGGAGAACAGACCTGCAAACTGAGCGCTGAAGTTCCAAAGCCCTGATACGGAATGTTCAAATGTGTGTGAAATCTTATGGGACTTAACTGCTAATGTCATCAATCCCTAAGCTTACACACTACTTAACCTAAACTATCCGAAGGACAAGCACACACACCCATGCCCGAGGGAGGACTAGAACCTCCGCCGGGACCAGCCGCATAGTCCATGACTGCAGCGCCTGAGACCGCTCGGCTAATCCCGCGCGGCTGATGCGGAGTGCTTGACGCCAGTACATGCGCCGATTCCTGCATAGAAAATCTGATTACATTGAATGCATCGAGACAGAAACTGTTTTCAACTTCAGCATTTTTATAACCAATGCCTGACAACCCCTTTATAAGACAATCCTGCAACTGGGAGATATGGCCACCATAAGACATGATAGTTAATGGTTGCTTCTAACGGAAGGGATCCGAGCAACTAATAAGTGTGCAAACTGAGCAATGACACTGAGACAACCGTTGTTCACTTGGATGGTGCCGCTCCATTGCAACCTTGTATGCCTGTTGGTCCGACCGCGACTTTGTCTTTCTTGCTCCGCAAGCACTTGTGATATGACGTTCTAAGTCACATCGGAAACACAAAGCATTTCGACTTGTGCATTGTGCCCACGGAAGTTTTATGAAATACTGATGAGAAGACGGTAAACGTGCTGGCTTCAGACGTGCAGGAGACGACGCTGAGGATGACGAAGAATTCGGGTATCATCGAGCCAACACTGCCTTGTTTACCTGGTACTCGTCATGCAAAACCTGTGTCAGAGTTGCTTCGGTGAATGAGGCGCTGCAGACCCAAGGTACATAGAAAATAGGGACATTTATTTTCGAGGGGTTACTACTTTGCAGCTGTACAGCATAGGGAAAGAATGTGTCTAATGGTTAATAACAAATTACGTTAAGTCAAGTCACGTATGTTCTACTCGTTAATACCAATACTACGTGACACCAGCAGGGACCGCATCCAGACGGATATCTAAAAACTCTCATTTTTAGGTATTTTTCCATATTTTCGGTAATTTTCCCAAATTTACGTGTTTTTAAAGCATTTTCTTGTTTTATAAGTGGAGGCACTTTGGAGCATAGGGAGAGGTTATGTCAATATGTTTATAATAAATTATGTCACTCTATGTCTATTTGTTAATAACAACATTATGTGGCACCAGCAGTGACTACGACCAGGCAATACTCTCAGTTTTACATGTGTTTCCTTATTCTCCCCAGTTTTACGTATTTTCCACAATTTTTCTCTTTTATAACCGGATGCATCGAGCATAGGGAGAGGTTGTGTCTATTTGTTTATAACAAGTAACGTTACTTGAGTTCTATTTGTTAATAACAAATTACGTGACACCAGCAGATACTATATGTAGACACGCATGTAAGCGCTCTCAGTTTTACGTATTTTTTCCTATTTTCCTCAATTCTATGTTTTTTCACGGGGTTTCTGCCCAATTACGCAAGACTGTTCCCGACGTCACGTCGACTTCATGACGAGCTCAGGCAATCACAATGCAGAATTAGATGCCACTGATATTGAGACAAACAACTCCATCTTTAAAACTGGGACACTCTGGAGCTGGGCACCGTAGTGATAGGCCAAGTCTGTTAGTTAATAACATATTACGTCATTTAAGTCTGTTTATTTAATGTTTCGAGGCATCAGTAGAGGCTTCACCCAGCAGTATTTCCCTCAGTTTTGCGCATGGCACCCAATTACGCGAGTTATGTGTCAACATCGTCTCACATCATGTCACGACGTCACGTCACGGTGTGGCGTGGCGTCGCTTAGCGTCGCGGCGCGTGGCGTCGACGTCATGATGCTCTCACCATGGTCCCGATTTATGTATCATTCCTAAGCCATAGCTCCATTACTATTATGTGACGTCGTACTGTTAGAAAGGAACACGCAGGTGGAACAGTGACGTCATAGATAACTCTGTAAGTTAAAGAGATTGTATAAGAAATACCACACTATATTGCTAGATTATGTGACGTCATAATAAAATTCAGATGCCTCCACCAAAGATACTTTATCTGTAGCACAGCGCTACGAAAACATCTATGGAGAGAGGCCAGTAGAATATGCAGCAACCCCTGCGAAAATCATCTCGCCTACTGGAGGGTAGAACACCCGCTCATATTCCGACGTCTGAGTGTATAGCCGCGAACACCGGTGATGGTGTCTAACATCGAAGACCGAAAGATCTCGTGCTCGCTGTAATAGCGGCAAACAGATCCCAAGTCGTAAGTGAAAATATCAAAGACTGCTGCAAATACAACCTGTATTCGCCAGATAACGCCGATACGGTATGGAACTCCGTGTGCGATCTTGGCCACCAGATCGCGAACGGGAGCGTTCCACACATCCGTCTTACACTGTACCAGACCATCTTCCCAGACGCGTTTCAGAAATTTGCACAGTGTGTGTATAATCACCTCCGATCTAGTAACTGACCCAAATGACGCACAATCGTCCAGGGAGATGGCGTCCCGCCACAGCTAAACCTTTTGTAGCTTGTTGTCGCCCTTGCAGATAAACATTGCTAACAGCGTAATCGCCGTGCACTCCCTTCCACCCCTACACGGCTTCTCTATGGAACATCTAGATAAACTAGTCGTAACTTGCAGACTCCTTTGCGGATGGATAAACGTTGGTAATAGTTTAAGCGTAAGCACATCCCTCCCACCGTCCCCTTTGTCTCTGGACCAATGAGAAACGTAGCCCCCTCCTCCTCCCAACCAACTGCCATGCTTTTAAAAATAGCGTGGGTGAGTCCATTTTCAGATAGAAGGCCCCCAATGTGAAATGAAGGCTCGTAACAAAATGAAACCTACAAGTATAAGCAACGTTACTACAGGCCAGGTACACTGAGGAACCGAAGAAACTGATACGGCAGGCTAATATCGTGTAGGGCCCACGCGAGCACGCAGAATTGCCGCAACAGGACGTGGCATGGACTCGAATAACGTCTGAAGTAGTACTGAAGGGAACTGACACCATGAATCCTGCAGGGCTGTTCATAAATCCGTAATGGTTCGAGGGGGTGGAGATCTCTATTGAACAGCACGTTGCAAGGCATCCCAAATATGCTCAATAATGTTCATGTCTAGGGAGTTTGGTGGCCAGCGGAAGTGTTTAAACTCAGAAGAATGTTCCTGGAGCCACTCTGTAGCAATTCTGGACGTGAGAGGTGTCGCATTATCCTGCTGGAATTGCCCAAGTCCGTCGGAATGCACAGTGTACATGGATGCAGGTGATCAGACAGGATGTTTACGTACGTGTCACCTGTCAGAGTCGTATTTAGACGTATGAGGGATCCCATATCACTCCAACTGTACACGCCCCACACTATTCCAGAGCCTCCACCAACTTAAACAGTCCTCTGCTGACATACAGTGTCCATGAATTCATGAGGTTGTCTCCACACCCGTACAAGTACATCCGCACGATTCAGTTCAAGACTCATCCGACGAGGGGACGTTTCCAGTCATCAACAATGTAATGTCAGTGTTGACGGGCCCAGGTGAGGCGTAAAGCTTCATGTAGTGCAATCATCAAGGATACACTAGTGGGCCTTCGGCTCCGAAAGCCCGTATCGATGATGTTTCGTTGAATGGTTCGCACGCTGGCGCTTGTTGAGGGCCCAGCATTGAAATCTGCCGAAATTTCCGGAAGGGTTGCACTTCTGTCACGCTGAATGATTCTCTTCAGTCGTCGTTGGTCCCGTCCTTGCATGATCTATTTCCGGCCGTAGCGATTCGGAGATTTGATGTTTTACCGGATTCCTGATTTTCGTGGTACACTCGTGAAATTGTCGTACGGGAAAATCTCCACTTCATCGTTACCTCGGAGATGCTGAATTTCTTCACTCATGCCCCGCTATAACACCACGTTAAAACTCACTTAAATCTTGATAATCTGCCGTTGTAGCAGCAGTAACCGATCTAACAACTGCACCAGACACCTCTCTTCGTTGCCGAACGCAGCACCGTATTCTGCCTGTTTACATATCTCTGTATTTCAATACGCGTTCCTGTACCAGTTTCTTTGTCGCTTTAGTGTAAATTGATCACAGGGAAACGCGTGTATGGTACGCAATCCCTACTGATCCATAGAATTCCAAAGACGCACGCTGGACAGCCAGCTCACTCCTGTATTTGTTAATAAAACATATGTGCAGTAATAATGAGTATCCCTAAAATGTGAGCGGGACTGGTGCAACAAACACATACATCGCCGTCCCACTAGTCTTGAACCGTGCCTGGTATATCGAGGGGGGAGGGAAATTAAGAAGCAGAATACAATACTAGGACCATGTCGATGGTGGGCTCGATCTGCCAGACACGTAACACTAGCAATATTACATCACAATAAACCTCTTCCTACGTACAAGTCACAGACTCGTAGGGGTCATGATACTAAACAACCCGACCACAATACGACAAAAGTAGTTTTTTCTCAAGGGAATGTTCATTGTCCTCATAATTTGTAACTAGATCCCATGTACTTTCAACAGATTTTGGCTCCAGCTGAGCGAGAACATAGTTAAATTTAGTCGTCTTCGTAAACAGCTATCGTAAATTGCAGATGTCGGGCTCTTCAGTCTGAAACTGCGGTAGCTTAACGCTTACCTTATGAATCCAGAACACATTTAGTATTGGCCTCTCCATGACCGTTTGCTGTTGACTTTTGCGTTTCTTTTCAACACAGTATACGACGAATGCAAGTTAAAAAAATCAATTTGAAAATTTCATCGCATATAACACTGCAAATGTAGTCGTCTTGCCAATCACGGCGGGGTTACTAGCTTCTTGCACAATAAGTTTATTAGGGACCCAATTTAACTTGGACTTTTCCGTTATTTGGTTCCGTGCCTCAACCAGTAAAAATGGAACTCTTATAAGATAGCTTTCCCGTCCGCCTGACTGTCTGTCAGAAACAGGTAGATGTATTAAGTTGAAATTTACGTCAAATGTTAAGGTCTATACTTAATCGGTGATATAAAAATTTTAAGCTTCTAAGTCAAAGCAATCAATAGACACGGCCGTTTACGTCACATATTTCAATACTGGAAAACTCACTCATCAAAACCTGTGCGAGCTTCCCACTCACATAGAATACTGAAATTTAACAGGAAGCAAGGTTCAAGTAAAGAGAAAAGATCCGAAAATCATTAATCTGTAATTATATAATACCAAAAAATATTTAAGGTCATTTTCTTATCCATCTGTCTGTTTGTCGACGCATAAGACCCTTTTACCCTGGAACAGTTCGGCGTATCAAGTTTAATTTTATGTCACATACTAAGGTCCATGGTCCCTTATGGACGTAAAAATTGTAAGCTTGTAAATCAATGCAATGAAAAGATACGGCAATTTATGTCACATATTTTGATAATCGAAAACTCACTCATCTAAGTCTACAGGGTGCTTTCCGTTGACCTAGGATCTCGAAATTTCTCAAGAAGCAAAGTTTCACAGTAAAAGTGAAGAAAACATCCAAAAGTTGTTAATTTGTAATTATATCATAAGAAACTTTTTTATCATTTCTTTATACGTCTGTCTTTTAATAGCCCTTTTTCTATGAAACAGGTTGGCATTTCAAGTTCAGATTTATGCCACATGCTAAAGTCTATGGTGTAAAAATTGTAAGCTTTTAAGTCAATGTAATCAAAAGATTCGGTCATTTATGTTACATATTCTGATAATCGCAAACTCACCCAACAAAACCAATAACGCAATTCCCTTTGACCTAGGATTATGAAATTCGGCAAGAATCAGGGTTTCACAGTACAAGAAAAAAATCTGAAACTTCTTAAACTGTAATTATATCACACTGAAAATGTTTAGCCATCTGAACATACATTGAGTTCATCGTCATTCAAAAGTGTGACAGACGGACAATACTGATTGCAAACATAAAATGAAAGTTGTAGTCATGTTTTAGTAATCAAATAAAAAACCGTTTTATTAAATCTTCTCTTTCAACAAATAGAAACTGATGTCCCTTGCTAGCTTGTTTTTGTATGTCAAATCAAGTGGTTCAAATGGCTCTGAGCTCTATGGCACTTAACTTCTAAGGTCATCAGTCCCCTAGAACTTAGAACTACTTAAACCTTACTAACCTAAGGACATCACACACATCCACGCCCGAGGCAGGATTCGAACCTGCGACCGTAGCGGTCACGCGGTTCCAGACTGTTTTTGTATGTCATTGCTATAATGAGGAACTACTGTAGAAACTTTGATACAGTTTTGGAATTCCGGGGACCAACGTCAAGCCTGTATCGATATCGAGAACAGACAAAAATAGTTGAGATTGTCATTTCCCAGGACGGATGAACTATGTATATATACACACATCAAAAAAGTTTTGCATCACCTCAGTTCCGGAAATTGGAATAGAGATCAACATAAACATCATTTCCGCCCTTTTTATTGCTCATAAAAACCACACATTACATGTTGTACCACCACACAGCGAGACCTTCAGAGGTGGTGGTTCAGATTGCTGTACACACCGGTACCTCTAATATCCAGTAGCATGTCCTCTTGCGTTGATGCATGCCTGTATTCGTCGTGGAATACTATCCACAAGTTCATCCAGGCACTGTTGGTCCACATTGTCCCACTCCTCAACGGCGACTCGTCGTAGATCCCGCAGAGTGTTAGGTGGGTCGCGTTGTCCATAAACAGCCCTTTTCAATCTATCCCAGGCATGTTCAATAGAGCTCATGTATGGAGAACATGCTGGCCACTCCAGTCAAGCAAAGTCGTTATCCTGAAGAAAGTCATTCACAAGACGTGCTCAATGGGGGTGCGAATTGTCGTCCATGAAGATGAATGCCTCACCAAAATGCGACCGATATGATTGCACTATCGGTCAGAGGATGGCATTCACGTGTTGTACAGCTATTATGGCACATTCCATTACCACCAGCGGCGTACGTCTGTCCCACATAACGCCACCCCAAAACAGCAGGGAACCTCCACCTTGATTCACTCACTGGACAGTGTGTCTAAGGCATTCAGCCTGACCAGATTGCCTCCAAATACGTCCCCAACGATTGTCTGGTTGAAGGCATATGCGACACTCACAGTTGAAGAGAACATGATGCTAATCCTGAGCGGTTCATTCGGCATGTTGTTGGGCCCATCTGTACCACGCTGCATGGTGTCGTGGTTGCAAAGATGGACCTCGATATGGACGCTGGGAGTTAGTAGCCCATCATGCAGCCTATTGCCCACGGTTTGAGTCGTAACGCGACGTCCTGTGGCTGCACGAAAAGCAGTGTTCAACGTGGTGGCGTTGCTATCAGGGTTTCCTCCGAGCCATAATCTACATCTACATCTACATCTACATCTACATCCATACTCCGCAAGCCACCTGACGGTGTGTGGCGGAGGGTACCTTGAGTACCTCTATCGGTTCTCCCTTCTATTCCATTCTCGTATTGTTCGTGGAAAGAAGGATTGTCGGTATGCCTCTGTGTGGGCTCTAATCTCTCTGATTTTATCCTCATGGTCTCTTCGCGATATATACGTAGGAGGGAGCAATATACTGCTTGACTCTTCGGTGAAGGTATGTTCTCGAAACTTTGACAAAAGCCCGTACCGAACTACTGAGCGTCTCTCCTGCAGAGTCTTCCACTGGAGTTTATCTATCATCTCAGTAACGCTTTCGCGATTACTAAATGATCCTGTAACGAAGCGCGCTGCTCTCCGTTGGATCTTCTCTATATCTTCTATCAACCCTAGGTACGGATCCCACACTGCTGAGCAGTATTCAAGCAGTGGGCGAACAAGCGTACTGTAACCTACTTCCTTTGTTTTCGGATTGCATTTCCATAGGATTCTTCCAATGAATCTCAGTCTGGCATCTGCTTTACCGACGATCAACATTATATGATCATTCCATTTTAAATCACTCCTAATGCGTACTCCCAGATAATTTATGCTATTAACTGCTTCCAGTTGCTGACCTGCTATTTTGTAGCTAAATGATAAAGGATCTATCTTTCTGTGTATTCGCAGCACATTACACTTGTCTACATTGAGATTCAATTGCCATTCCCTGCACCATGCGTCAATTCGCTGCAGATCCTCCTGCATTTCAGTACAATTTTCCATTGTTACAACCTCTCGATACACCACAGCATCATCCGCAAAAAGCCTCAGTGAACTTCCGATGTCATCCACAAGGTCATTTATGTATATTGTGAATAGCAACGGTCCTATGACACACCCTTGCAGCACACCTGAAATCACTCTTACTTCGGAAGACTTCTCTCCATTGAGACTGACATGCTGCGTCCTGTTATCTAGGAACTCCTCAATCCCGTCACACAATTGGTCTGATAGTCCATATGCTCTTACTTTGTTCATTAAACGACTGTGGGGAACTGTATCGAACGCCTTGCGGAAGTCAAGAAACACGGCATCTACCTGTGAACCCGTATCTATGGCCCTCTGAGTCTCGTGGACGAATAGCGCGAGCTGGGTTTCACATGACCGTCTTTTTCGAAACCCATGCTGATTCCTACAGAGTAGATTTCTAGTCTCCAGAAAAGTCATTATACTCGAACACAATACGTGTTCCAAAATTCTACAACTGATCGACGTTAGAGATATAGGTCTATAGTTCTGCACATCTGTTCGACGTCCCTTCTTGAAAACGGGGATGACCTGTGCCCTTTTCCAATCCTTTGGAACGCTACGCTCTTCTAGAGACCTACGGTACACCGCTGCAAGAAGGGGGGCAAGTTCCTTCGCGTACTCTGTGCAAAATTGAACTGGTATCCCATCAGGTCTAGAGGCCTTTCCTCTTTTGAGCGATTTTAATTGTTTCTCTATCCCTCTGTCGTCTATTTCGATATCTACCATTTTGTCATCTGTGCGACAATCTAGAGAAGGAACTACAGTGCAATCTTCCTCTGTGAAACAACTTTGGAAAAAGACATTTAGTATTTCGGCCTTTAGTCTGTCATCCTCTGTTTCAGTACCATTTTGGTCACAGAGTGTCTGGACATTTTGTTTTGATCCACCTACCGCTTTGACGTAAGACCAAAATTTCTTAGGATTTTCTGCCAAGTCAGTACAGCCCTCCTCACACTACATTTCGCTTCGCGTAATTTTTGTTTGTCTGCAAGGCTTTGGCTATGTTTATGTTTGCTGTGAAGTTCCCTTTGCTTCCGCAGCAGTTTTCTAACTCGGCTGTTGTACCACGGTGGCTCTTTTCCATCTCTTACTATCTTGCTTGGCACATACTCATCTAACGCATTATGTACGACGGTTTTGAACTTTGTCCACTGATCCTCAACACTATCTGTACTTGAGACATAACTTTTGTGTTGAGCCAACAGGAACTCTGAAATCTGCTTTTTGTCACTTTTTCTAAACAGAAAAATCTTCCTACCCTTTTTAATATTCCTATTTACGGCTGAAATCATCGATGCCGTAACCGCTTAGGTATCGCTCATCCACTGCAGTAATAGCCCTTGGGCAGCCTGAGCGAGGCATGTCATCGACAGTTCCTGTCTCTCTGTATCTCCTCATCCGAACAACATCGCTTTGGTTCACTCCGAGACGCCTGGACACTTCCCTTGTTAAGAGCCCTTCCTGGCACAAAGTAACAATGCCGACGTAATCGAGCCGCGGTATTGACCGTCTAAGTATTGTTGAACTACACGCAACACGAGCCGTGTACCTTCTTCCTGGTGGAATGACTGGAACTGATCGGCTGTCGGATCCCCTCCTTCTAATGGGAGCAGCTGATGCATGGGTGTTTACATCTTTGGGCGGGTTTAGCGACATTCTGAACAGTCAAAGGGAGTGTGTCTGTGATACAATATCCACAGTCAACGTCTATCTTCAGGCGTTCTGGGAACTGAGATGATGCAAAACTTTTTTTGATGTATGTACATAATTACCTTTTTACAGGACCCTCGATGTGCGAGTTCTATTCGCACATGGCCAATTTTTCTTTTCTTATTTTCTTATCGCGCACATAGTGAATATTAATTGCAACACATTATCACTGTAAAAATTTTGCAATCACATACAGACACTTTGTTATGTTTTCACAACTTCATTCACGTGTTTGTTTTGCATGTCAGTGTCATGCTGGATGGTTCTAAAAAACAACTCATGGTAGTGCCAGTTAAGTGATGATATTACGCTATAATCCATTGACCGAATTAGACTGGTAACATTTCAGGGAAGGAAACGCACAACAATATCAGAGTAGTGGAACAAATCAGGTTTCAGCCCTTTGATTTATGAGCCTTATGTAAACAAACTCCTTCTGTCATCCTTATCTCCCCCTCCACCCACCCCTTCTCTCTCTCCATGTAGATCACTTAGTCTGTTATCTGTTATTTACTTAGGATCTAATTTCCATTATAGCCTTTTCTTTGTTAGTATAATTTGTGACACACTACGATTTCACAATGAAACATTGTTGAACAAAATAAGTAGGGCACTATGATATTACAGTAGACATAGCTCACTGTAAAAAAGAAACGGTGGAAGATTAAAAAAGGAGAGATAGCATGGTCTATTTATGCAGGAACGTTCAGCGCTGTGCTACATACAAAATCACAATAAATTTAAAAGGATGCAAGACAGTTTGTTTGCTAAAACAATTACTGACATGGTTTAGTGCATTATTTAAACATTACAACATCGCCATTCGAAGATATGTGTAGATTATCGTAAATACTCTACTTAAAATGTTTAAGCAAGTACCGCTGCATGCATGTTATAGGATAGAATTCGACAGAAACGTTTATTTATCGAAACAAATACCAACTGGAGCACTTAGCACTTCGCTGTCCTGGAACCAACAGATTCCTCCACTTGAAGTTGACTCTACCCCGTAAAGCCTTTAAATGCAAACAACACTTCCATTGTTCTACACCATTTGGCCTCCAGTCAGCGACAGAACATGTCACCACAGCTGCGTCTAACGAAGTCGGAAGTCCTGTCAGGAATGGTACTTACATCGAACAGGCGAGAGGCGGCTGGCGGTGCACATGAGTAAGTGCTGCAGCCACTACATGTGATGAACTCTGATGTATAGCTGATGCAGCAGGGAATGACTCGTCTGTGCCCGTCAGTCAGTTCGACTGCATGTCCAGGTGGTTTAGAGCTGTCGTTGCACTCAGAGGTGGTGGCTCTGCTTACAAAATTTCGTATCTTGTACATCTCCAAATCAGCTACAAATATGATCATGTATCGACAGATGTAACTGTAATTCCAGGAGTACCCCAAGAAACTGTGATAGGACAGTTACTATTTATAGTACATACTGTATAAATACTACTATAAATACTATACTGTATGCACACAATATGTATTATTTCGTTATTTGCTATTCATCCTATTGACGCAGGCTAGTAGGGTAAATTAACAGACGAAAGTAGCTACTGCTGACTACTTGTGTACATTATACTAACAACAAATTATGATGTAGTACTGATCTATTCATACTGATAATTATGAGAACTACCTCTAAATTAATTTCTATTTGCTTATGTATATTCAGAGAGAAACAGTTAATTTCACAAAATCCACTTTCTCTCCTCTGTTCTTTCTATTCAACACTTTAAAACAAATCATTTATGTGAATTTACACAGAGAACTGCCAGCTGTCTGTATTCTGTTATGGTCAAGATCTGTTGTATATAAACAAAGCTATGCAAAATTTACATTCCCAAGTCCAAATAAACCGATAAAATGTAAAAGGGCTGCCTGATAAGGAATTATGTATATACATATGTATTTGTATCGTTTCTGTTATTTCTGGCATGTCCGAAATAATAGACACACACACACACAGAGAGATATATGCCTAAAAATTAATGAGAGACAGTCAATGATCTCTTCAGCGCAGATGGTGCAGATGCACATCAGGCTCAAACACTTATGGGAATCGGCAAAACGCTGCATGTAATGAGGATAAGGGGCAATTGCACTACCTGAGTAGGGTGTGGATAAGTTAAGAATTTGAGTCTTATGGGAGGCGTGCTAAGGTAATCTGTGCTGATGTAATGACTACAGTGTCTGGATGGCTCAGTGGTTAGAGCACATACCTAGTAAGCCAGAGCTGGGTTCGAATCATGGTTCGGCGCAAATTTTCATCTTTCTCCATTGATTTCAATCAGTTCCCGCTTGCAGTCAATTCTGTCTGGTGTCAGTCAAGTTGATTCCATATTCGTTGTCTTCAGAAAGACATTTGATAGAGTCCTACACCGTCGTTTAGTGAACAAAATACCACCCTACCAAGTATAGGACCAGCTTTATGAGTGGATTCAAGATTCAACACTTCGCTCTTAATGGATCAAAATCGACAGATGTAATTGTATTTCCAGGAATACCCCAAGAAACTGTGATAGGACAGTTACAATTTATAGTATATACTGTATAAAGGATTTAGTGACTATCGTTGGAAGCTCCATTATGCTCTTTGCAGATGATGTAGGATTGATGACTGATGCAGGGATTGGCACTTGATCCTGAACGTAAATAATAACATATTGGGCATAAATAAGAGAACAAATCCCCTGGTGTACAATTTCACTACTTGTGACAAACTGCTGGAAACCGTACCTATCGGAAATAACTAGGGGTAATCGTCCAGAGTGACATCAAGTGCGATGACCACGTGAAACAAACAGTAAGTGAGCCAGACTGAGATTCATAGGAAGATTTTTTTTTTTTTTTTTTTTTTTTTTTTTGTCATCAGGTTACTGACTGGTTTGATGTGGCCCGCCACGAATTCCTTTCCTGTGCTAACCTCTTCATCTCAGAGTAGCACTTGCAACCTACGTCCTCAATTATTTGCTTTGCCACAAAAGAAGTGGCTTACAAAACACTTGTTCGACACATTCTTGAGTTCTGGTCATCAGTCTGGGACCCTTATCAGGTTGGTTAAATAGAAGAGATAGACGATGGACTGCACGTTTCTTCACTGGGATGTTCAGTCAGTGGAGGAGGAGGATATTGGTGTTTAACGTCCCGTCGACAACGAGGTCATTAGACACGGAGCACAAGCTCCGATTAGGGAAGGATGGGGAAGGAAGTCGGCCGTGCCCTTTGAAAGGAAACATCCCGGCATTTGTCTGGAGTGATCTAGGGAAATCACGGAAAACCTAAATCGGGATGGCCGGACGCGGGATTGAACCGTCGTTGTTCAGTCAGTGTGAGACCATTTTGTACCCTTCACCACACATCGTCAGGTGACTTGTGGAGTACGACATACATATAGATATAGATGCTTACATGCTGGGATCGTCCATTGCTTGGGATAGTGGGTGGCAGTGCCATAGAAATACCTAAATAAATTTCTGTGAGTGAGGTGCTGTAGAGCATCTGAAAAATCAACCACAGCCAACTCCTATTTCTATACTACCTTTAAATAAAAACTCCACTATTCCTCATTGTAATTATAGGCATAGAAAAGTCAGTTAACATCCAAGAAGTTATGACAGTCATGGGTATAAAGCAATTCAGTCATTTTTACAGACAGTGTCGAACTATCAGGTAACACTCTCCATTTTTGTGAAAAACTAATAACAACAAACGCAAAAAATCCAGTACACAAAATTCAATAGACTTGTAAAGATCAATTTTCAAACATCGTCGATACACATAACTGATGCATATCACAATAAGAGAAATTCATGAGAAAAAATCGTTCCTTAACTTAAACTTTTGCAAAGAGGTCCCTTTGGACATACCAACACAATAAAAATAGGAACAGGGCCATGAGTATTATAAATAACCATATACCACCACATACGGAAATCATCTCTACACACAAGAACTTCAAACCTCATACCAAACAAGAAATATGCGAAATGTTAAGATAGTTATGCAGCTCACCAGTTCAAATAAGAAACATTACAATCTAAACATAAAGTCATCGACACAAGAGTAAGCATCATCAAATCATTGCAAATTCGCATACAGTCACATATATATACATAGACTGACATGTAGGTTCATTTATTAACGTGAGGAGGAAGAAAGAAATCATCTGAAATAATTCAATTTAATACTCACCAATGGTTCACCATGGTTTGAATACCTTGGGTCAAAAAGGTTATGTTCACCAACATACAGCGCTGAAAGAAATAAAAGTGCCATCATTATTCATGTCTTTGTTTCAGTATTTCTATTATTTACCTCCAGGTGAATCTCTTATTGTTCCTGTAGTATGTAAAACATTCTCGGTTTTACATATAAGTGCCATAGTGAAAGACTTCGTTCTCATGTTCCTGTAGTGGTTACTCTTGTTCTTTCATCAGTTTGTCTTTAATTGTTCAGAATAAGTCCAAAATGACTGTACTCTTCGTTAGATCACATGGAACAAAATCTTTGTTATGCAGTTATTTATAAAATCTCAACATCTGAAAGTATACAACATATTATGCAAACAGTCATAAATACTTCAATATAATTCAGCAGGACTCCATTCAAGTTGAGACACTGTTCTACACTCTTTACTCCTTAAATACTTTCACACTGCAGATATTATGAACTTCCCTGCTTTTTTTTTCTCTTGAGAGCCTCCATCTCTACTGTGCTTTGATACACGTACAATGGAAAGTCCAGATTGGAGTATCAATAATATTACGAAAAGGATTGGTTGTTTCTCACTGTAAGGTCGCTAATCTATCCTTTTCATAATAGTGTTTTGGTATACAGCATGCCTCCCTCGGTATGATTCTAAATATACAGGGAAAACCGTGTGTATCATGAATGTTGTTTATTGGATAATTCATGTGATTTTAACGTCTGTTGCTACTCTCCTGTGCTTATCATTCCTCTGAATAGTTCAGCAGCCCTTCCGATATTCCTTGATTACATCGGTATGTCTCAGCTTGATGAGTGTCAGAAATGGTACTATTTCTCAAATTTGATCCCGTGGGACCTGATTATTTAGAAACTGAACTGGCAGTAGGAAGATAGAATTATATGAGAATTCATTAAGGACTCCCTCAAATTGTTGACTACATCAATCCCACTACTTAGGGCATCTTTGTCAGTAATGTCTGCACAGTTTTGCTGGTTATTTCATCATACATTCAAATGATATAGCGTGATATAAATGAATTTACTCTTGCGAAGATTGGTGGTACGGAGGTCGAATTATTTGGTAACACAGCACGTTTCCAGACTCTTGATCTGAATTGTGGACCATTGCCTGATAATTTCTCCACATGTCTAATTTTATGCAAAAAATGTTAAAATCCATGTACAACAGACCAACTAACGACTCTCTTTAATGGTGTTAGTAATGCGAATTCGGAAGTTAATCCAAAAGCTACAAAGATATAGCAATACTCATTATTAGTTGTTGGAAGAGTCTACTGCCTCTACCCCTTTCAGGGGCAGCAGCCTTTTCAGTAGTTGCATGGGCAACAGTCTGGATGATTGACGGATCTGGCCTTGCAACACTAACCAAAACGGCCTTGCTGTGCTGGTACTGCGAACGGCTGAAAGCAAGGGGAAACTACAGCCGTAATTTTTCCCGAGGGCATGCAGCTTTACTGTATGGTTAAATGATGATGGCGTCCTCTTGGATAAAATATTTCGGAGGTAAAATAGTCCCCCATTCGGATCTCCGGGCGGGGACTACTCAAGAGGACGTCGTTATCAGTACAAAGAAAACTGGCGTTCTACGGATCGGAGCGTGGAATGTCAGTTTCCTTAATCGGGCAGGTAGGTTAGAAAATTTAAAAAGGGAAATGGATAGGTTGAAGTTAGATATAGTGGGAATTAGTGACGTTCGGTGGCAGGAGGAACAAGACTTTTGGTCAGGTGAATACAGGGTTATAAATACAAAATCAAGTAGGGGTAATGCAGGAGTAGGTTTAATAATGAATAAAAAATAGGAGTGCGGGTAAGCTACTACAAACAGCATAGTGAACGCATTATTGTGGCCAAGATAGACACGAAGCCCATGCCTACTACAGTAGTACAAGTTTATATGCCAACTAGCTCTGCAGATGATAAAGAAATTGATGAAATGTATGATGAGATAAAATAAATTATTCAGGTAGTGAAGGGAGACGAAAATTTAATAGTCATGGGTGACTGGAATTCGAGAGCAGGAAAAGGGAGAGAAGGAAACGTAGGTGAATATGAATTGGGGCTAAGAAATGAAAGAGGAAGCCACCTGGTAGAGTTTTGCACGGAACATAACTTAATCATAAATAACACCTGGTTCAAGAATCATGAAAGAAGGTTGTACACATGGAAGAAGCCTGGAGATACTGGAAGGTATCAGATAGATTATATAATGGTAAGACAGAGATTTAGGAACCAGGTTTTAAATTGTAGGACATTTCCAGGGGCAGATGTGGACTCTGACCACAATCTATTGGTTATGAACTGTAGATTAAAACTGAAGAAACTGCAAAAAGGTGGGAATTTAAGGAGATGGGACCTGGATAAACTGAAAGAACCAGAGGTTGTACAGAGTTTCAGGGAGAGCGTAAGGGAACAATTGACAGTGATGGGGGATAGATATACCGTAGAAGAAGAATGGGTAGCTCTGAGGGATGAAGTAGAGAAGGCAGCAAAGGATCAAGTAGGTAAAAAGACGAGGGCTAGTAGAAATCCTTGGGTAACAGAATAAATATTGAATTTAGTTGGTGAAAGGAGAAAATATAAAAACGCAGTAAATGAAGCAGGCAAAAAGGAATACAAACGTCTCAAAAATGAGATCGACAGGAAGTGCAAAATGGCTAAGCAGGGATGGCTAGAGGACAAATGTAATGATGTAGAGGCTTATCTCACTAGGGGTAAGATAGATACAGCCTACAGGAAAATTAAAGAGACCTTTGGAGAAAAGAGAACCACTTGCATGAATATCAAGAGCTCAGATGGAAACCCTGTTCTAAGCAAATAAGGGCAAGCAGAAAGGTGGAAGGAGTATATAGAGGGTCTATACAAGGGCGATGTACTTGAGGAAAGTATTATGGAAATGAAAGAGAATGTAGATGAAGATGAAATGGGAGATACGATACTGCGTGAAGAGTTTGACAGAGCACTGAAAGACCTGAGTCGAAACAAGGCCCCGCGAGTAGACAACATTCCATTAGAACTACTGACGGCCTTGGGAGAGCCAGTCCTGACAAAACTCTACCATCTGGTGAGAAAGATGTATGAGACAGGCGAAATAGCCTCGGACTTCAAGAAGGATATAATAATTCCAATATCAAGGAAAGTAGGTATTGACAGATGTGAAAATTACCGAACTATCAGTTTAATAAGTCATAGTTGCAAAATACTAACGCGAATTCTTTACAGAGGAATGAAAAAACTGGCAGAAGCCGACCTCGGGGAAAGTTTGGATTCCGCAGAAATGTTGGAACACGTGAGACAATACTGACCCTACGACTTATCTTAGAAAATAGATGAAGGAAAGCCAAACCTACATTTCTAGCATTTGTAGACTTAGATAAAGCTTTTGACAATGTTGACTGGAATACTTTCTTTCAAATTCTAAAGGTGGCAGGGGTAAAATATATGGAGCGAAAGGCTATTTACAATTTGTACAGAAACCAGATGGCAGTTATAAGACTCGAGGGACATGAAAGGGAATCAGTGGTTGGGAAGGGGCTGAGACAGGGTTGTAGCCTCTCCCCGATGTTATTCAATCTGTATATTGAGCAAGCAGTAAAGGAAACAAAAGAAAAATTCGGAGTAGGTATTTAAGTCGATGGAGAAGAAATAAAAACATTTAGGTTCACTGATGACATGATAATTCTGTCAGAGACAGCAAAGGACTTGGAAGAGCTGTTGAATGGAATGGACAGTGTCTTGAAAGGAGGATATAAGATGAACATCAACAAAAGCAATACGAGGATAATGGAATGTAGTCGAATTAAGTCGGGTGGTGCTGAGGGAATTAGATTAGGAAATGAGACACTTAAAGTAGTAAAGGAGTTTTGCTATTTGGGTAGCAAAATAACTGATGATGGTCGAAGTAGAGAGGATATAAAATGTAGACTAGTAATGGCAAGGAAAGCGTTTCTGAAGAAGAGAAGTTTATTTACATCGAGTATTGATTTAAGTGTGAGGAAGTCATTACTGAAAATATTTGTATGGAGTGTAGCCATGTATGGAAGTGAAACATGGACGATAAATAGTTTGGACAAGAAGGGAATAGAAGCTTTCGAAATGTGGTGCTCCAGAAGGATGCTGAAGATTAGATTGGTAGATCACATAACTAATGAGGAGGTATTGAATAGAATTGGGGAGGAGTTTGTGGCACAACTTGACAAGAAGAAGGGACCGGTTGGTAGGACATGTTCTGAGGCATCAAGGGATCACAAATTTAGCATTGGAGGGCAGCGTGAAGGGTAAAAATCGTAGAGGGAGTTCAAGAGATGAATACACTAAACAGATTCAGAAGGACGTAGGTTGCAGTAAGTACTGTGAGATGAAGAAGCTTGCACAGGATAGAGTAGCATGGAGAGCTGCATCAAACCAGTCTCAGGACTGAAGACAACAACAAACCCCTTTCAGTCTCGATGGAATAATCAGAAAAAATGGTGCATGATGACATGTTATTAGTGGTTTCGCCTTTTGGTCTGGGCTTACACGAAGGTAAAATCTTATGAATATATTTGTCTATATTTAAAAATTATAGTATTTAATGAAGTTCATGCAAACACTTCTTGGCATAAAAGTGTGCATAGCTTAACACTTTCAAGCTGGCTCACGCCACCAGGGGTGTGAGGACAGCCTTACCTCCCAGATGGTGCACGCTTGTGTGGTCTCACCGACCCTTATGGCATCGACGCTCCTACCCTCAGCCCGGCTTACAGGTTAAAAGGGATATTCTGGCCAAGCCCTCAGTAAACCTTTTGCTGCCATTTAGGTCAGTTCGTTGGTGAGTTGCTGTATGAAGTGAATTGATCCAGCTCTTCCAAGATTCATCTTTATTACTCCAGCATTTGTATATTTTTCTTTTTGTTCTCAAATGTAAGTTAATGGTTTAATTCATTTCATAAAACCAATTTCTCAGAGACATATCCAAGATTTTTTCTAGAAGAGTCCTGGGGCTTTTGACGAAATTTAAGGAGGTGGGGGGAGTAGGCGCGCTCGAAGCACTTCTGGCTACATCCCTGACTGTTCAAGTTATTTTACAAAATATAGCGTATTTCATGTCCATCTTATCATTTTAAGAGAATAGACAGTGAATAGACGAATTCTTCGAGCATGGGCTGTTATCGAAGTACAAATATGTCAGAAATATACAAAACTGCTATTTCTCCCATATTTACTGATGGAATTACTCTTCCCTCTATAACTAAATAATAACTGTTGGCTAACATTTCTATAAATAATTATTCTTGGGGGGGGGATATTTAATATTTTTCTTCTTACGTGTTTCTTAGATCATGTCATATTCTATCAGGAATTAGGGAATGTGAAATGCCATCCGAACTTACTGCAGATTGTGACTACGATAAGAGTACCTAATATCCAGACCCTGTAATTGGTAGGAATATTTTGTGTTAACATTGAAGATACTAATTAGCTAAATTCTTTAATGACTGCCAATATTCACAAGAATTTGTATTTGATTCATATTCGGTTTGCATTCTTTAATCAAAATTAATTAGCAAAGTAAAAGATCTGCTGAATCATTTGTAGTTAAAGAAAAATTATGAAGTCATTTATTACAAAAGTGTGAACACATACTGATTTTCAGCCCTGACAATGATTTTGAACTACATAGCTACTGTTAAATGAAACGATATTTAATTTATAAATCCAGTTAATGATAGGAGAATGATGAAACTTACATTTTGCTTATAAATTAATCAAATGTGATTTGTATTGTTAATTTCCATACATGGTTTCGCGCTTCTAAATTGTTTATTCCACAAACTACCTATACATACTCATCAGCAAATAAGGTATCTAAATTACATTGTCCACAGTTTATCTGTTTGCATTAATTTTCTATTATGATTTGTAAATTTGTGCCTTAAACAATACTATTGATTGTTACCAAAAGTATAAACAGATGTGCAACAGAACTGTCATTATGCAGGTTGTAGCCAAATTTCAGAGAATCAAGATTAGTCAGTTTGTAATGCTGGTTGTCCATTGCTGTATGCCACGTATACAGGAATATAGGAGTTCATTGGAACTCCTGAACTTTCACTGATGATTTCTATGATGTGGCAAGTTTGCTACAGCTTCTTACAGTAACACATTACAGACAACAGGACATCAGCAACAAAGCAGATATGAAGATCTAAAAGTTTATTATTAAATTCTACTGCCGAATTTACATTACCCAAGAACTTTATTGACATATTCATGCTTATTAGTTTCAGTCTAAATTTTCAATACAAGCACATTGGATTCTGCATCTGGTGGAGGAACCTTTTTTACGAGGGCAGTTCAATAAGTAATGCAACACATTTTTTTTCTCGGCCAATTTTGGTTGAAAAAACCGGAAATTTCTTGTGGAATATTTTCAAACATTCCCGCTTCGTCTCGTATAGTTTCATTGACTTCCGACAGGTGGCAGCGCTGTACGGAGCTGTTAAAATGACGTCTGTAACGGATGTGCGTTGCAAACAACGGGCAGTGATCGAGTTTCTTTTGGCGGAAAACCAGGGCATCTCAGATATTCATAGGCGCTTGCAGAATGTCTACGGTGATCTGGCAGTGGACAAAAGCACGGTGAGTCGTTGGGCAAAGCGTGAGTCATCATCGCCGCAAGGTCAAGCAAGACTGATCTCCCGCGTGCGTTCCGGCCGTGCACAGCTGTGACTCCTGCAATGGCGGAGCGTGCGAACACACTCGTTCGAGATGATCGACGAATCACCATCAAACAACTCAGTGCTCAACTTGACATCTCTGTTGGTAGTGCTGTCACAATTGTTCACCAGTTGGCATATTCAAAGGTTTGTTCCCGCTGGGTCCCTCGTTGTCTAACCGAACACCATAAAGAGCAAAGGAGAACCATCTGTGACTGAGGGTGACAATTTCTTGTCAAAGATTGTTACAGGCGATGAAACATGGGTTCATCACTTCGAACCTCAAACAAAACGGCAATCAATGGAGTGGCGCCACACCCACTCCCCTACCAAGAAAAAGTTTAAAGCCATACCCTCAGCCGGTAAAGTCATGGTTACAGTCTTCTGGGACGCTGAAGGGGTTATTCAGTTCGATGTCCTTCCCCATGGTCAAACGATCAACTCTGAAGTGTATTGTGCTACTCTTCAGAAATTGAAGAAACGACTTCAGCGTGTTCGTAGGCACAAAAATCTGAACGAACTTCTCCTTCTTCATGGCAACGCAAGACCTCACACAAGTCTTCGCACCCGAGAGGAGCTCACAAAACTTCAGTGGACTGTTCTTCCTCATGCACCCTACAGCCCCGATCTCGCACCGTCGGATTTCCATATGTGTGGCCCAATGAAGGACGCAATCCGTGGGAGGCACTACGCGGATGATGAAGAAGTTATTGATGCAGTACGACGTTGGCTCCGACATCGACCAGTGGAATGGTACCGTGCAGGCATACAGGCCCTCATTTCAAGGTGGCGTAAGGCCGTAGCATTGAATGGAGATTACGTTGAAAAATAGTGTTGTGTAGCTAAAAGATTGGGGAATAACCTGGTGTATTTCAATGCTGAATAAAACAACCCCTGTTTCAGAAAAAAAAATGTGTTGCATTACTTATTGAACTGCCCTCGTATTATTCATTTTTGGAGAGTCCACTCAATGAGATTTCAAATTGAATATTACCATTTATCAGTTTTAAATAATTATATTCACTCACTTCTCAAAAGTATTGTTACGTGCCTGTGGTGGTGTAATTGCTTCTGCTGATTACATTTTACTCTCCACAACACCCTGCGCTTTAGTAAAATCGTTAATGGAGAATCACCATCATCGTCACAGTAGTGCCACAGCTGGTGCATCATAGAAGACAATATTGAATGTTTTATCCTTAGTTATGCCACCAGTGTCATGTATTTGTGAGGGGTTTGGAGAAATTAAAGTGGGATAAGGACTTGTTGCCTAAATATTCAATGAATGATATTGACGTCAAGGGCTGCCACTCACATCCTGCTCTAAGAAGGAAAACGGATAATGAGAGATATAGCCAGTGGATACCAAGTTAAACGTGAAATCACTGGATCAGTGGTGCTAAGGTTATTACCTAACATACTTCCCATTTGACAACAGTGAGGAAAATGTTACTGAACAAACAAAGAGTTGTGAAATTGTAAATTTTTAATAATAAAATTTATGTCTGTAGCATTTTTCCTTGTTTGCTTCTTCTCTTTTTATTGTTCATGTCGTTCCATCGGGATCTTGCTCTTGTTGCTGATTTCACTAACCATTGTCATGATTGTAATCAGCTTGCAAGCTGAAATAGTTTCAGAACTGCGTCAACCAGCACGAAAAATTTGTCTTAGACAGCAGTTACCTTAATAGGAATTGACAACCTTCTTCAGGCTGATTTAGTTGACCTGACTGGATATTCAAAACACAGTTCAGTAATTCAGTAAATGATGCGTAAGCCAAGTATGCATGGGTTACCACTGTAAAGAATAAAACTGGTACTGAGGTTGCAGATGAACTTAAAAAAATATACAGAAGAAGTAATAGGATTCCAACACATTTGAAACAGACCCCGATAAGTAACTTCACAACACTCGTTTCAAGAAGCTAATTCAGAAACATGAGACCAGACTATTCATCGTCTTTCAATTTGAAAGCTTTACTTCTGTAAATGTCACTGCCGGCCGGAGTGGCCGAGCGGTTCTAGGCGCTACAGTCTGAAACTGCGCGACAGCTACGGTCGCAGGTTCAAATCCTGCCTCGGGCATGGATGTGTATGATGTCCGTAGGTTAGTTAGGTTTAAGTAGTTCTAAGTTCTAGGGGACTGATGACCTCAGAAGTTAAGTCCCATAGTGCTCAGAGCCATTTGAACCATTTTTTTTGTAAATGTCACTAGAGCTCTTAAAAGTATGATGTTTAAATATTTCAGATGTTTTAATACGGTGCAAAATTTGGCAAATCAGTACAATAACACAAGTATAAAACAATGATACGAGGCCTTGATGTTGTCAAGGATATTGGCGTTCTGTTTATTGTGTGTAATAAGAGCAAGACCACAGATCCATGAAAGGCTAAATTCAACTTCAACGAATTTGTTAGAATTAGGAAATATAAGAATATTTTCGATAAGGGCTTTATTACAAAACAGTCTACCAAGACATTCGATATTCAAGGAACTCAGAAAACAAATCCAAGAATTTTTCTGCTGGAAGATTACGTGTCGCGATCTGTAGCAGAAGGTTTATTCAGTACAAAACTACAGAAAATAAAATCTCCATCTACATCTATTTGAAAAACACACACAAAGAAAGGGAACAAATCTTTCGTGAAATCGCTGGGTTTTGATAGAATACACATTTCCTGGATTATTTTGTAAGAGGATGGTTGCGCAAGGGCTTGGCTGTATGCAAACAAGTGAAGTTCTTACCTGCAAGTCGGAGAATTACCCAACTGTCATCACCATTGGACGAGAATGGCGTCATATCCCATCCTCAGAATGTGATACATTGGTTGTATATGTGTTATTAAAACTTAATTGTAACACACTGTTTATAGATGTATGAATGTCAGTTAGATGAAAACGAGACAGATAGAAAAAAGTAAATAAATTGTCCATTGTTTTTACAAAATTGCAATAACTGCTAACACATTTATCCCATCATGAGACAAGGCGGTTAATGCCTTAACGGAAAAATATTTGCAATTGTGTACGAAACTATGATTGTACCCAGGCGTGCACCGCATCATTTGAAGTAAATTGACGACCACAAATATCTTTCTACAGGGCACCAAAAATAAGGAAATCATATAGAGAGAGATCGGGTCTGTATGGAGGATGTGTAAGGTCTTCCCAGCAAAACTTCTGCATCTTCTCGAAACAAACTTAGCAAAATGTGGCTGGGCCATGATTGTACCCATGTAGGCCCACATGGTACCAAGGCTGTTTCGGCTATGCTGGAGAAGTTTCTCTAGGAAGCCGTTACACATCCTCCATACAATCACAATCTCTCTCCATGCGATTTCCATATTTTTGGAGCCCTGATGAAAGACATTAACGGTCGTCAGTCCGCCTCTGATGGCAAGATTCATTCCTATATAACAGTCATGCTTTTGTATGCATTCGCAAATATTTTTCCCTAAAGGCACTGACAGTCTTGTCCCGCAGTGGGTAAATTTATTAACAGTTACTGTGATTTCCTATGAAGTAACAAACAGTTTACTTACTTTTTTCCGCTGAAACTCATAAGAGAGATGCAGTTTATGAGTTGTAAACACATAGTGAAAAACGTTCATAGTATATTATGAGCTACATATCTCAGCGACTTTCTTGTGATTTATACCTATCAACCTTGTTTGAACTTTCATAGCAAACAGACAAGCGAAGTATATGCCATTTCAGCCAATTACACAGTTCCCATCACCAGTGGACGAGAATGGCATCATGTCACCCTGTCCACTCTTGTTATAGGGGACTGCCTGATAGGATGTTTCATTTTTATCACACTAAAATACTGATTTGTTATTGGGAGAGTTAAATATGTGTAACACAACTGACCTAGAATCTCTCTATATTGGTTTATTTTCAAGAAAGGGGAGGTGGCTTAGAAGAAACTGAGAAAGATGTTTGGACAAGCTGGTATGCCAGTAAAATATTAAGCTTTGATTGGGTGAATTTTTGGCTTTGAAACTCTGATTGGTCCATCTCCTAAATGGGGGCATGGAGTAGGAAAGTGAGAGAAGGGGCTTGGATTAGGAATGGAGAGTAAGAGGTGAGGTGAGGTGTGAGGAGTGGTGAAGAGGAAAGGGATATTGTGAGAGGAGGAGGAAGGGGAAGTGGAGAGAGGGATGAGTGAGGAGGGGATGGGAATTCAAGGTCATATTTTATCCAGAATTTGTATTGTGTACTTCACAGTGACGCAGGATTCCCATACTTCTTTCCATAAATCGATAATATTCTCTCAAATGGAAGTACAGTTGTCTCCTCAACATCAAAAACTTCATGTGATCTACTCTCCAAGTAGATGGTTGTCTTTCTCTTATGTACAGATCAAGAAACAAGAGCCCAAACACAAGTAGCAATGCATTATTGATTTTCATAATTCATCACAAGATCTCGTTTATCTAGCATTTTAGCTGCACACATCCACATTTTTTCATTTATTCACTGCATATTTTTCTCTTACATTCTTTTTTCGTTCTTGTGTTCTACCACATATCCAGTTTTTACTCTGAGTCTTCCTCTCGCATCTCTTCTATTACTGGCATTGGTAGCAGAGGAAAGTGAGGTCCAGTGGTCAAGGGCTTGCGTGCTCTTCTTTACTCTTCAGCCTAAATGAGTCGTGATTTCCGTACGATGAGGCAGACTGCTTATGGTGGTGGTTGACTACATCTTCAGCAATATCCTCAGGAGAGTTTCGGCTATAGCCCCTATAGCCTGTGGTATGGTCCTGCATATTTCTTACGAAAGGAAGAGGAAAGCAAGGAAAAAAGAATTATTTACAAGACATGGCAACTATTTGAATGTGTCTAGTCATAAGGTAGAATGAATGTTACTAGTGATGGCTAACTTGTAGACTACAAGATTGTGGGGCAGCGATCGTTACTTTGATACACCATCACCATACCGCCTGATGGTGTTTTTCAAACGCTTTCATACTCAAGTCTATGCGACTGTCGGATTGGTTCTCCATCTCCACCTGATTTAAGTAACCATCTTTGGCTGAAACAAGTAACCGCACAGAACAAAATTTATAAAACTGAGAGAAGGGGGTACGCGCTTCTAGCTTCCTTCTTAGATTGAGGAAACATTCTTCTGATAGAGAGGACATCCATGCCACGGAAACAAGATTTGCTAGATCGAGGCTGGATGAGTGTTCATCACAAGTGGACTCTAAAACGATCGGAAAACAGCAAATAAAACGAGACAACTATGTAAAAAGGCACGCTCTCTATCATCTGGGCCAGATCATCCGTGCGTAATCCGGCGATTTTTGATAAAAATAAAAAAAAACTAAGCATAAAGTATTCTGTAATAATTAGAAGGGATATTTTCGTTTATAATACAGTGGTGTGTGTTTGACTAATATTTTGCCGCCGGAGGACGATGAGAACTCAGTGCAACCAATGATATATAAAATTGATCTTTTAAAGCAGTTATAAATTTTCAAGTAGCTGTGACGTTTCTAACATTAATAATCATATCAAACAGTAGTATTTAACCCTTAGTTTAGATGTATTTTGCCTAGCAGGTCGCAACTACCGACAGCTAAACTGCGCCGTAATCCAAGAGTTGTTGAGACCACGTTGCAGGCGAAGGCCCACGCTCTGTTTACGATGAGACGTTCGTCGTGTCGGTTTGATCGACCACAGGCGTGTGCACAGCTATACTGCCACTTGAAAGGCGCAAATACTTGAAACCGTTGTCAGCACAGCTGTAGCACAACAGAAATGTTCCAGGGCTGTTACATTTCCGCCCACAACAACGAGTTCTAACAATTTTCCAAAAACTCTCCTACATAGAAATGCCTGTGTTCGACCCATAATCGACCAAAGCGATGTTCACAGAAGCATCCAACTGCTGTTCAAACTCATCTTGAAGCTGCCATTCTGATGAACTCGCCGAAAAATCCACCCGCGTCACAATCGTCAGCAGTGCAGTTTTAGAAAACTTCTAGCGAGGAATTTGTAATACGATGAATTGCATTTCATATACGCACATTCACGTCGCAGTAATAATACTTCCAATTATTCAGACTTGCGATTGCTCTCTGTACAGTGGATTGTCGCATTTCAGCGTTGACGAGTTAAGGTATGACTAAATAAATCTTAGCTAATTGATTAAACTGTTTCTTCTCTCTATCTCTATTCACATCTTTGTACTGAAAATTACCGTTCAAAAATTTGCAACTAAGTTCATACCAGTTTCGAAGACTGTTTTACAGTTATGGGGACATAGCATGAGGACAACTTAACAATATTTTAGTTTACAGCTTTTCGTTGACGCCTAAAAAAAAAAAAAAAAAAAAAAAAAAATCCGATGTTATCTCTCATCCAGCAATCCAGCAGTGAGACTTATTATAGTTCCTGCATAACATGCTGGGTTACATAATAACAAAATATACCAAACAATCTGTTAAGTGCAAAGTACTGAGGCATACATATTAATTAAAATTATAAATGGAGGTACTATGTCACAGCTTTTGCGCTAAGCTGAATTTCGACATGTGATTGACTGTCAACTATGTGAGGTTAGGATAATCATAATTTCATTTTTTATACTGACACTCTAGAGATAGTAGTTTGGGTAAAATCATTTTATGAAGAAAATAGCAGTTCAGTATGTGAGAGGTTGTCATTGACGCATCTTGAAGGAATCTGTTTAAGTAGCTGAGAACGTTAACAACAGATGTTGGAGAGAGAGCTGGCTTAGTCTGCATTCTTGCCAGATTCCTCCCTCCAGCTCCCCGCAACCTATCCTGACTCCCCACCAGCCTTTCCCCACACCTCTAGAAGGAAATTCAAATGATGGAGGCAAAAATAAAATTAAAACTAGTATACTTGTCTGAGTTTAAAGTGTACAACATCACCCCCACACACACAGCCACATTTGGAGATTCTGGATTCAAGTGCCTGGAGAGACTTGTTCTTAAATTTTGATTTATTTTTCGGCACTTACATAGATGTTAAATTATTCTTACCTAACGGATTTGCGCTCCAGTTCGTGAAGTTTGATCATCAGAGACGTAATATTTACACTCGCTTGACTTGTTCAGCTGTCAAATGAACTTGTGCCATGGGGCTCTCACTTTACCTTCCAGAGGGGGTATTTTTCGAAATATTGAATATGCAATTCAGTTGGAGGTATTTTGTGAAGTACTGAATTTGCAAATTTGTTGGGATCCAACTGGTATGATATTGGTTGATGTATTAATTTAGAGACTGCATGAAGCACCCCTTACCACATACTCCCTTGCTTCTTCTCCTACACCATAATGAGTGAAAATTCATCATAAGCGTTGTAGGTTCCAATTTTTTTTAAAAGTTTGTGAGGCGTCTCGGATTTAGGGTAAGATTATCTTTGTAAATAAGAACATGGATGTAGGTGGGGGTGGTGGGCAGTTTTTCCTTTTTTTTTTTACATTCAGTTGCGAACGTTCAATTTATATATACAGTTTTAATTATGATCAGTCTGTGTTAGCGTGTATATTTGTACAGTAGCAAGTGCAAAAATCACAAAAGAATTTGTGATTAGTTTGCATTTTACACAGTAAATGCAGATATTACAATAAGAACTAAATCCCTTCTGCATAGAGTACACATATTCTGACGTGTGGTGTTTTCTTGTAACACACATCCTAACATGCATATAGTTTTTCGTATCCAATCACACATACAGTCTCTCGTGTGTTGATAACTTTTTTGCATCAAGAAGAACATACGTACATCCAACAAAACACAGGGTGGGGCAGATAAAAGTAGGCAGTGGAATCACAGAAACGAAGAGCTGAAACGGACATACGATTTACTTACAATGAAAAATACAGTGAGAAATACATTTATAAAAGTTGTTGAAAGCGGCCTCCTGCAACATCAAAACACAGCCGTGCACGTCGAAGCATATTGAAATACACTCGGCACAAAGTTCGGATACCGATGGCGGCAACTTTACGACTGATGTTGTCTTTCAGTTCCTGTATTGTGTACGGATTTGTTTCATAGACTTTGCTCTGCTAGTGTTACCACAGAAAAAACAAATCACGCGTTGTTAGATCCAGCGTACTTGGTGGCCACAAATGTTCTCTGACATTTCGTTTCTCAGTGTAGACATCATGTACTCGTTCCAGGGTATCTTAAATGTGTGATGTGTAGGCCATCTTGCTGGAAGAAGCTATATAGTCTTTCATATTCAGTGAGTTGAGTACAAAATGTATCAAAAATTTCCATACATGCATCCGTGATGAGAGTAGTGTAAAAAAATATTGGTCCAATGATACACGTAACTGCTACACTGCACCAAATGCCAATTTTTTCATGACGAAATGGTTGCTGACACACAACATTTGGGTTCTCCGTCGCCCTGTACCTAGTGTTCACGAGACTGGAAAGATAAAACCATGCTTCATCACTCATAAAGTAATGGAAAGGGACTAACAAACCATCGTTGATGTTATTCAAAAGTCACGTGCAATAATCTATTCGTTTCTATCATCCTTCCGTAATTGCTGCACAATCGTCACACGATCTGGCCTCAAATTAAGACTTTTCAATATCCGCTGGCAACTCTTCCTAGTTACATGCGCCTGTTGGACCAATTTGCATGTAAACTTGTTTGGGCAATGAATAATTCTTTGACGAATTTCTGCAATAACTTCTGGTGTGCGCCACGAAGGAATTCTTTGTCGTTTCATGTTTTGCAAAGATCCGTGATGTCCAATTTTTGTACAGACTTTGTATTGCTCTACTTGCTGGTAACCCTCTATCTGGATAGTTGACCCCAAAAATCTGGCCAGTTTCCTTAATCGAATCTGCTTTCAACATGCTTTCACAATTTCAGTTCTCTCTTTCATAGAGTAAGTCTTCTGCAAACCGCAATGGGAAGCGTCTAACTTCACTGATGAAATAAACTGAAATGGCTAACATAAGAATGATAGCATTCAATTACTGCATAAAGCTGTCCATTGTTGTAGCAGTTTATTTCAGTTGTAAAAATATTCCAATTTCATTCACAGGGGAGGTGGTATACTTTTACTGAGCCACCGTGTACTTTCTTATGGCCAAGACCAGCAACGCGAAATGAAACGTAACACCTAACATCTAATAGGGTACTCACGAGTATTTGCACAATGTTTATGTCACAGGAGAGTTAGTTGACTCTCACTCCTCTAGAAAATTCGGTTCCTTTTTTAGCAAAAGCTAGTTTTACACCCATATCAATGTTTATGACGCCATATATTCTGAACTATGTGTCGGACAATGACACAATTTTTCAGGTACGTTCAGTGGACTATGTGGATGATTCTGTTTGCAAAATGTGAGAGTTAGTGATGAAAACTGATATATTAATGTCATGCCTGATTCGTCAATTTGATTGTGTGAAGAGCAAAATGTAGTTAACAATAAAAAATTTTCCTTTCATTAATTTGGTGGTTGGGTGGGGGGGGGGGGGGGGGGGAGGGGGGGAGGGGTTGAGGAGGTCAGCGAGAGAAAATTTCTCATGGGTTTGAAATTATGTGTAAAGTTTGTTTCAAGTCACTAAGTGTTCTCATTCTCGAATACTGTATGAATATAGTCAGGATATTTGCGCATCTTAGCTGCGTTACCTCAAGACATCACATAGTGTCTAACGGAAATACTTGTTTTAGTGCGTTAAGCCTTTAGCATAAGACTATAACTGCTAATGAATAGTTTATGATGGCAATTTAAATTTTTAAATGCAGTCAATGGTTAGTGCATGAACCCAGTTAGCCGTTTAGTAATCCATACAGTATAAAATGGATGTATGTTTGAGTGTGTGTTCCACATCTCCTCCTAAACCACTGGACCAATCTGAACCAAACTTGGTATACATATCCCTTACTATCAGGCAACAATCTCTGTGGGATAAGAATCACCCACCTACAATGAATCAGGAGATACTACTTCATGAACGCTGAGATGTGCAAAAACTGCCGCGTCATGCTTGATGTTTAAATTTATTACTCCTTTGCTACTAACTCTATTCGCTTCATATTCCGCGGACAGTATCCACATACTTTCCTGAATATACTTACACAAATGTATCATTGCACGACGCATGTTTCAAGACATAAGACGTCATGAACAGTGAGATGCGTGAAAAGATGCCCCACCATGCATGAAGTATTAATACATTCATCCTTTGCGAGTAAGACACTCTAGACAGAGTTGCCTACTTTTCAGCGTTACTGGATCGCATTATTGCATCGAAATTATCCTATACCTTGCTAAGCAATCATACATTTCTGCAATCTACAATATAAAATCCGTTTTTGGGTGTCCATCCTGGACATTTTGTTGCAGGTGACCTATCCAATGGCTACCAGGGGCAACAAAAAGTTCAATTTCAATATTTCGTGTAATTATCAACCGAATTTAAAAATTTAACGTGCTATCATAATCTACACTATTGGCCATTAAAGTTGCTAGACCACGAAGATGACGTGCTGGAGACGCGAAATTTAACCGACAGGAAGAAGATGCTGCGATATGCAAATGATTAGCTTTACAGAGCATTCACACAAGGTTGGCGCCGGTGGCGACACCTACAACGTGCTGACATGAGGAAAGTTTCCAACCGATTTCTCATACGCAAACAGCAGTTGACCGGCGTTGCCTGGCGAAACATTGTTGTGATGCCTCGTGTAAGGAGGACTTTGACCAAGGTCGGATTGTAGCCTAACGCGATTACGGTTTGTCGTATCGCGACATTGCTGCTCGCGTTGTTCGAGATCCAATGACTGTTAGCAGAATATGGAATCGGTGGGTTCAGGAGGGTAATACGGAACGCCGTGCTGGATCCCAACGGCCTCTTATCACTAGCAGTCGACATGACAGGCATCTTATCGGCATGGCTGTAACGGATCGGGCAGCCACATCTCGATCCCTGAGTCAAGAGATGGGGGCGTTTGCAAGACAACAACCATCTGCACGAACAGTTCGACGACGTTTGCAGCAGCATGGACTATCAGTTCGGAGACCATGGCTGTGGTTACCCTTGACTCTGCATATCAGACAGGAGCGCCTGCGATGATGTACTCAAAGACGCACCTGGGTGCACGAATGGCAAAACGTCATTTTTTCGGATGAATCCAGGTTCAGTTTACAGCATCATGATGGTCGCATCCGTGTTTGGCGACATCGCAGTGAACGCACATTGGAAGCGTGTATTCGTCATCGCCATACTGGCGTATCACCCGGCGTGATGGTATGAGTTGCCATTGGTTACACGTTTCGGTCACCTCTTGTTTGCACTAACGGTACTTTGAACAGTGGACGTTACATTTCAGATGTGTTACGATCCGTGGCTCTACCCTTCATTCGATCCCTGCGAGACCCTACATTTCAGCAGGATAATGCACGACCGCATGTTGCAGGTCCTGTACGGGCCTTTCTGGATACAAAAAATGTTCGACTGCTGCCCTGGCCAGCACATTCTCCAGATCTCTCACCAATTGAAAACGTCTGGGCAATGGTAGCCGAGCAACTGGCTCGTCACAATACGCCAGTCACTACTCTTGAAGAACTGTGGTATCGTATTGAAGCTGCATGGGCAGCTGTACCTCTACACGCCATCCAACCTCTGATTCAATGCCCAGGCGTATCAAGGCCGTTATTATCTCCAGAGGTGGTTGTTCCGGGTACTGATTTCTCAGGATCTATGCACCCAAATTGCGTGAAAATGTAATCACATGTCAGATCTAGTATAATATATTTGTCCAATGAATACCCGTTTATCATCTGCATTTCTTCTTGGTGTAGCAATTTTAATGGCCAGTAGTGTAGGTTGCGTGGAGTGGGGGATAAGGAGGTCACGCCTTTGGGGTCGGGGAAAGTCCGGTTTAATGCATGCATGGAGGTAGTACCATGGGTAAGCGAGGGCTACGACATGATCCTAGGAGTAGATTTCTTGCATCAACATCATGCCAAAATTGACCTTGGACAACGAACTGTGGAACTTGGCGGGATGTTATTTCCACTAGGGCAAACTGTTGTCAACAGAGAGAGAGATGCTTAGCGTCATCAATGGAATCACGTATTTTATATGTTATTTATATGGGAGAAGATTTCGGGTAGTGACAGATCATGCTGCGTTGAAGTGGTTGTTGGGTTTGGAGGATCCGTCCACTAGACTCGCTAGATGGGCTGTGAGGCTTAGTGAATTCGACTACGAGGTGGTGCACAAGTCTGGGAAGAAGCACGGTAATGCGGATGCACTAAGTAGGAAGGTGGTGAAAGTAGAAGTCATAGGTTATGACCCAGCAGAATGGCAAAAATTCCAGGACGCGGACAACGATTGTAAATAGTGTCGGACACAGCCACAGTTTTATATGTACGACGGTCTTCTGTGCAGGGAATCGAAGTTAGGACCAAGGGTAGCAGTGCCAGCGAAGTTGAAGGATGAGGTTTTAAAGAAAGCACATGATCACCTGTTATCTGGTCATGGAGGGTGTAGAGCGACGAATAGGGGAGTGGCGGAGAGGTATTGGTGGAGAGGTAGGAAAGTAGAGGTAGGTCAGTATGTCAAGAATTGTATATCATGTGCGCAGAGAGCGAGATTTGAGTCGGAAATAGATACACTTACAACGATTACCGGAAGCAACAGGTCCATTCTCTTTGCTCGCGCTTGATGTCTTAGGAACTGTTAGGTGAACACCATCGGTGAACAGATTCGTTCTGGCAATAATAGACCCTTTTTCAAGGTATATGTTGATATGGTGGCTAAGCCAAATCAACAGGCAGCAATGATAGCGCAAGCGTTAGTGAGTAACTGGATTTTGAAATTTGGTGTACCGGAGACAATAATTACTGACCAAGGGACCAACTTCATGTCGGATTTAATGAAGGAACTGTGTAAATTGTTGGACGCAAAGAAGTTGAGGACGAGCGCGTTGCATCCACAGGCCAACGGAAGGGCAGAACGGGTAAACAGAACAATTGGGAAGATGTTGAGTTTTTTTGTGTATTCTCATCACCATCAGTGGGACGAGTATTTGAAGAATATTGAATGCGCTTACAATGCAAAAGTTCATACAAATACCGGTTTGTCTCCGTATGAGGTAGTGTACGGGCGAAAAATGCCGTCACCGTTTGATTTAGTGAAGCTACAGAAAGGAAGGACTGGTGAATCTGTACGTCAATTCGCAAGAACAGTTCGGGATGTTTGGAAACGGGTCCAAAAGGCGAATACAAAGGCTCTGGAAAAGCAGGAAGACGCAGTGGAGCGGAAAGGAAGTTAACCACAGTATAGAGTGGGGAAATGGGTAATGCTGTCCAGCCCCTATACGCAAAAAGGGAAAACTAAGAAGTTCCTCACGAGGTATCAAGGGCCATACCAAGTTGTTGTAACCACATCTCCCGTTAATTTTAAGCTTCAGATGACAACTAGAACTACGATAGTACACATTGGGCGAATACAGCCATTTAAGGGTTGCTCGGATGTGATTCCAGACGTGCCACAGGAAGGAAGAAAGAGAGGTTGAAGAGAGGTGCTAAGCACAGAGAGAACCAGGAAGATAGAGTACAGCATGAAGTACCATATGTTTGTGATCTAGAAAGCAGTCACACAATTGGTGTTGAGTTTGAATAAAAAATAGTGAATGTTGGAGGAAAATCTGTGAAGCTACAAATATGGGATACGTGCACGGTGCAGTTATTTTTAGCCAGGGGGAAAGGAATAGACTGTCCAAGAGACATCATGGAACCAAAATTGAGCTTGCAACGGGTTGGGATGCATTGGATCTTCTCCACCTACGAGAATATGGTATTAGTAGCAAGTTGTTTTGAGCAAGAAGTGTTTATGGAAGCGAAACGTGTAGAACTCGAAGGAAGCGGAATTTTAATCAATGGAACTAAGTGTAACATAATAGGACCAACCTTCCATCTGCCAGCGTCAATTTCAGAAGTCACGCAACTGAATGTTACGCAGCCGAAGCTATACTGGCCAGAAACCACTTTAGAGTTTTGCCAAGGCAGAATCTGACCTTGTTAAATCAAACTCTGGAGCCAGGTCTGTTGAGACCCGTAAACCAGTTCATTTTAGAGCAAGAGGGGGCATATCATCCGAACAGCTTGTTAAACATGTCGCTCAGCGTAGGGAAAGGCAACGGCACATAACGATCATTTTGAACACCTCTGTGCCACGTGTTGTCGCAGGCTTAAATTTGTTATGTGTTGTTTTCTTTCTGATCATGTGGAGAGCTAATTCCAAGAGGGAACGAAGGGTAGTCCAAGTCCCAGTGGACTGGATACCGAGGACGTGAGACAAGTAGGTAAGGGGTTGAACGAGCGTTCAGCGGAGTGGTCATCCATTAAGGACTTTTTATGTTTTTTCCCTCATGTCATGTGCTTAGGAGCACCAGACCACATCTAAGTTTTCTGATACTAAGTAAGTATGTCATAAGTGCCAATCCAAACAAGTCAAGAGTTAGTTAAAGGACGACCTGGGGACCGGGTCTTTCCGAAGAGGGGAATAATGTAGTGGAACCACCGTTTAGGATAGGGAAAGCTAGTTTTGTGCTGTATTCGGAGCACGAATTACAGCCAGGCGTGGGCCGGATTGCAGTAAGTTATGCATAGCAGCAGCTGCGAAGGCAAATAGAGGCCATAGGGACGTAGAACTGCTGGAGAGCGCGCACACAGCAGTTTCCATGGCGCACGTCATAGGCAGAAGAGGGCCACCGGCCAATCTTAGTGTTATGCATACGTGATGTGCAGCGGCGCGTTTGGCAAAACAGGGAGAGGCACACAGCCGAGTATAGGTAGGTGCCGTTTTCTAATGAGATTCATTCAAGTGTGGCAGCTCTCCTGGACAGTGGGGCGTATTACACAACCGGGCTACATGCAGCAACAGATGGGACACCAGCGTCCCAGTCCACGGCGGGTCATTGGTTCGACCCTCTATGGCCGACACGGGGTCCGCAGCCAGCCAGCGGCGGACCACTCTTTGGCTAGCTACCGCGGGCAGTCGTCTTGGCTCCCGACACATGGCCAAGACTTTCCAAGGCAAGGGCCACAGATTCGGACTCTGGATAGTGGCCACTTGTTCGTCACCACAATCTTAGCCCCGCCGGCGAGGAGAAGGACTCAGCCGACCAGCCGCGGCTCACACTGAGCAGAGCTGAGTTGGTTGCTGGTGCAGCTGTCGTGACATCATCGGAACTCAGTGGGCCAACCAAGGCTGGCGTAACACAGCATTGCGTTGCACAGGCCGCTGGGGTGCTTCCTCAGCATTGCTGGGCCCTGTCACGCAAACTGAGGTGAACGGATCACTGTAGTGGAAACAAATAAATCATTTGGAAAGTTCTCACCAAGTTTTAATATGGCACCTCCTGGCAACCACCCACTACATTTGGCGTATTCCCGCTGCATTTGGTCATGCTGATACATTCGGTGGCAGAAGCCGCCACCACAGTGTTCATTATTTCCGCACGCTATACGAGATTGGAATAATAGAGAATTGTGAAGGTGGTTCGATGAACCCTCTGCCAGGCACTTACATATCATTTGCAGAGTATCCATGTAGACACAGTAGATGTAGATGTAGTATCTAAATATATCATTAAATGCACTTGCAACATAATATCACTGTGCAGCAAATAGTTCAGGAGATATAACGTAAGAAATAATGAGAAACGTCAAAAATGCGCCTCGGCTTAAAATGGAGCGCAAATTACCTGCCCTATAATCATCCGGTATTTCATAATGAAAGCACTTAACAACTTCCAAAAAAATTTAATCAAAATTTCAATCATTTTCTAATTGTTTTCTCGCTTACATGCTTATCGTTAAGAATAACAGAATTAGAGCGCTATTATGGCTGTCGCAGCGCATTAGGAAGAACTCATTGCCGGCCTCGACTGAGGCTTTATATTGCTACCAGTACCACATAATAATAGGTGTGTCCATTTCTTTCACGTCAGCTTCTCCACATTTTAATGCTGTTGATTTTTAATTTTTTATTAGGAGTCAATTTATAAAAATTAAATATGGTTCATAAAATTGTATAAAAATATTTCGTTATTTGTTTATCCTGGAAGAAGACAAAGATAGAATGCGTCATCATCACATGATCATCATCATCACTGTCATCTTCCTCCTTTGGAAGGCCAGGAACAGAAGATCTGGAGGTGGACGGTGCGAATATAACTGCATTTTCTTCATGCAACTGAGTATATCTTCAGTAGGGACAAAATTTTTGCTTGAGCTGCTGCTCGTTACACATTGGCTGGCAAGCAAACTTCCATTGACTGTGGAAGTAACGAGGCTATCCCGATTTTTCGCTTTTATAAGACTCATTTTACTAAAACTCTGCACACTGGACTCGCATTCGGGAGGACGACGGTTCAATCCCGTCTCCAGCCATCCTGATTTAGGTTTTCCGTGATTCCCTAAATAGTTTCAGGCAAATGCCGGGATGGTTCCTTTGAAAGGGCACGGCCGATTTCCTTCCCCATCCTTCCCTAACCCGAGCTTGCGCTCCGTCTCTAATGACCTCGTTGTCGACGGGACGTTAAACAACACTAACCTAACCTAACTAAAACTCTTTCGCAGTCAGCATGTGAATGTGGAAGGGATAACCATGAGAGCACAAACTCTGGTAGGGCTGGGAATTCTCTCTCGCCAAATAAAAGTTGTATGTTCAGTATGTTCCTCCAAAATACGACCACTTCTAAACAGTTCTTAACATTTTCGTCTGTTTTTAAGCTAGGAAGTTTTCTCTAGTCATCATCGTTTTGTTGTAGATGCTTATCATCTTCAAGAAGATTATTCTTAGCAATTTTCGTGTAAGACGTATAAGAGAGGGAGTATTTTCTCTTTCTTTGTGTCGAAAGTGCAATCACTGGGAATAAATCATCATCAAAGTTATATCTCTTTTTCAGTTCTGAACATTCCGTCTGCATGAAATCCCTATAGCTACGGTAAAAGTCTTTCATGGCATCCCGTTCAGTGTACTGTATATTTCTGGTTTATGAACTGCCTTCAGAACTTCAGCTCATAAATACACTTGGCTGTCAGGAAGAAACGTTGACTACTGTTCGGATCAAAGTCACTTTATTGGTTGCGACATACTGCCGGTCCATGTAGCAGAGTAACATTTCGTTGTACCCTTTTGCTGTCTTTTCATGTTACGTCAACGATAATAACTTTACCATTCTGGAAATGCTTATTTAAATCTGCGAATTTCGATAAAACATAGGACGAAAATAAATAAAATTGTTTTGAAAAATTGTCATTGAGGGATCGACCAATTTCTTCTGCCGCAAACAGCCTCTTCTCTAGGTATTCAGACCAAAACAGAGACGTAAACCATTCCATTCTTCTAAAATTCTCATTACAACGGCCGGCAAAGACAGCCATCGTGTCTGTGATGGATGCAAGTCTTTGTGAATTTTAATATCAAAAACTGTGAAATAAATGTAGTTGTGCCTGACTCTTATGAATAGCTTTAAATGGTTATGAATGTTCCTGGCTAGGTCTTCACAACGTCTGGAAAGACATTTACAAAGTTCATTGGCACATATGTGACGTGGGTGACATTACATTTGAGAGTAATTAATCCATGACTTTTTCAGGTAACCAAGTAGCAATAGAGTTTCTTGGTCCTCAATCATATTATTACAACCATCAGAATCCTGTAACAATAGTTCAGAAACATTGTTCTCAGTAAATGACACCATTAGATTAGAATAAAGGTTTTTACTTGGTTCAAATGGCTCTGAGCACTATGGGACTTAACATCTATGGTCATCAGTCCCCTAGAACTTAGAACTACTTAAACCTAACTAACCTAAGGATATCACACAACACCCAGTCATCACGAGGCAGAGAAAATCCCTGACCCCGCCGGGAGTCGAACCCGGGAACCCGGGTGCGGGAAGGTCTTTACTTGTTGCATATTCTTTTGCCTTATCATATTCAACCTGCTTAAAAATTTCACAGAGATTCCAAAATTTATTTTCAATTTTATTTGTGTCTTTATCAAAATATTTAACCATGACACACGACCTTTTAACAGATCCTGCGGCTGTGACTCATCACTAAGAACACTTAATTTAGAATGTCTCAGTTTTCTGGAAGTTCGTTGTTATGGCTCTCTCCTATCACGTTCTTTACGATCTAGGAACATTTAATGCGATGCAAATACGTAACTCTCAGTTACGCCCTCCAAGTGATCTACAACACTGAAAGTATGTTTGTTTTCTGCCACGAATCCTGCCTGATATCACTGTGAGCCTGATTATTTAAGGACATGTCAGTTGCACCTGATTTCACAAATGCACTCAAAATTGCCTGGCTTTTAGATGACACCACCTTCAATTTTTTGAATAATTTTTACTTTTAGAATGTTTTTAATACATTCCGATTTAGACGCTGCAGATTCTATGTCTAAACCTTTTTTCGACTCATCAGCGCACAACCAATCTTTAAATTCAGGATTAGTTCCCCAGACATTTCTTTATTTTTGTTTTCGCCTGCTGTAGATTTATTGTGTGTACTAGGATCACTGTCACGGCCTTATGTTTTCATAGACACAATAATTTTGCACTAGTTAACACACACACACACACACACACACACACATATATATATATATATATATATATATATATATATATATATATATATATATATATAGAGAGAGAGAGAGAGAGAGAGAGAGAGAGAGAGAGAGAGAGAGGCTTGGCCACGGTGATGTGGGAGAGGCAGCGGGAAGGAAACATTGTATATTTATTTAATTCTTTTTTTGTTGTTTTTATTTAATTTTAATGTGCCAGGAAAAATAATCACATATGAAAAAGAAAGGAAAGAAATATAGGGCCAAAGTGACATCCTCGTCACTTCACTGTGAGTAATAACCTACCCCGCGAATCTACGTAAACATAGGACTCCCAACCGCTTCGGGGGTCATGAAATATGCTGCCTAGAAAGTTCGCAAAGTGCGTTTTGTATTTAGAGTGACGTCGGATGATATCGTGTTGTTCTAATAGATAACGCCAACAGTCCATGCCCGATATCACGGTCAGTGAGATCACGTAGTGCGTTGCGTGTCCTCCAATTCAGCGGATTGCCTAGGTTTTTCTGTGAGGGGAAACAGCGTCCTGGAAAAATAAAGCCTTCGTCGTGATCATAGAGTCGTTGGTGCGTCGGAGGAGTGCCATTATGTGATGCGTCAGCCGCCAAACATCCTCTGTTTCACAGCACTGCAGAGAATGTTTGTCGGTGTCCTGCATGCCATATATAAGGCAGAGTGCGGAATTTATCATGTGAATGTCGTACAGTCGTCAGCGGGTGACTGTCTTGCGGTTGATTAATGTATACCAAGACAATTTCCCTGCCGTGACAAGGAGAGGCGCATGGATAGCTCGTCAGATCTGTCGCCAATCCCTCGTTGGGTACTTAAGCTCGACAACATTGCTACCATGATGATGCTTCAAGTGTCGATATATCTCACGGGTAGTGAGGATCCATGTAGAAGGTATCTGTAACTGTAACTGTATCTGTAAAATCACGAAAGAATAGTGCGACGTGAGAAAAAGAAGGCGTAATTGTGCCTGCAGCTACCAGCGGTTCAAAGGACAGGGGAAGAAGCACATCCAGGATCGCCGACGTGATGTCATGTTGCCGTTGGTTCCGGGTCTGTAGTGTCGCTCGCAGGTATAGAGCTAGAGCCTTGTTCCGCACATTCGTGAGATTATGTCATCGAGAATGATGTGAGAGAGTTACATAAAGCCTCGTATTTGACCTTAAAGAAAATTCCTTGGCTGACATAGTATCCAAAGGCCGCCATTAACCTGTCAGCAATACCACGTGGCACTGGCAGTACCTGTGCCAGGTATGGCAGTCGTGAGGCAAGATGAACATTAGTGCTTTCCACCCTTTGGAGCAGGTCGTGGATTGGAAGTATATTGTTGGGTACGTGCAGTCGGATGTGCAGGAGCACACGTTTGTAGCTCGCCGCTGCTGATTACCATAGCGATTGGGTGAACGAAACTCCTAAGCATCACAAGATGTCCACTGTCGTAAACGGACTGTGCAGAGCGTCCTGCCTCTGTCCGCTGTGCATGATCTTGGTTTTATTCATGTTGACCCTGCTACATGCTGCTACTCCATACGTAGTTCGTCGATCAGACAAGTATCATCAAGTCGTCGGCATATGCACGACACGTGAACAAACTCGCACAGAGTCGGACACCTGTAAAAGTCTAAGAATCTGCATCAATGGTTCGAGCGCTATTGCAAACATCACCATCGACGAGGGACATCCTTGCCTAACTGAGCTGCAAACAGGAATCGTTCCTACCTCCCTGCCATTGACTCTCACTGTCGAGGGAGCACTGCAAAGGAGGCACATGAGGACAGTAATAAAATCCTGAGGTATCGTCATGCTTCGCATGGTCAATTCAAGGAAATCATGATTGATCCTGTCAGAGGCACGGTCAAAATCTACTGATTCGAGCACCGCTCACATGCTACATGCTTCCATCAGGGAAATGATGTCACAGTATTCGTCTAGGATAGAATGGATGTTGCTCTGAATCCCTAGACAAGCCTGGTCTGGTGGTAATCTCTTGGCTATTACAGTCTTGAACCTTGTCACCAAAATTCGCACAAGATCTTCTGGTCAGTATCGAGCATCGTGAATGGTCGGAATTGATGGGCGCTGATACTCCCTGCCGATTTAGGTATAGGTATAAGCATTCCCACCATGAATTGCGATGGAATATCCGTGTCAGGGCTCAGTAACTCATTATATATCAACCCCCATTGGGACTTCATTAGATCTGCAAATTCGCGATAAAATTCGAGTGTCAACCCATTTGGCCCAGGGGATTTATGCACTGCATACTTCTTGAGTGTCCTTCGTACGTCAACTTCCGTTAGGGGTTCCAATAACGCCTCTGAATCCGAACCATCCACCCCTGTTTGCATCTGTCGCAAGATTTCTTCTCCTATCCGATTGTGCGTCGGCGTCCTTGTGAAAAGGAGACAGTAATGCACCAGAAACCCAGCAGCAGTGTGCTGTTGTAACGTTAAAGGCCGATCATCACCATCATGGAGCACTGTGATCAAGGATAGGCGAATACTTGCATGTCCCCTGGACACATGATGCATGCAAATGCGATGTCCATCGACGTTGTCTAAGCACCGAGCAAGGCTCGAAAGTCCCTCCAGTCGACGTCTCGTGGTCGATAAAATGCACGCCTGAATGTGATGGACTTCCGCTTGACGCTCGGGCGATAGGGTTTTGGAGGATAGGTCACGTAGCACCATATAGCTATAATCAAGTGTATCTGGATGCCATCTCACTTTTTTCTTGCCATAAGGTAGGAGAGCTCTTCGTATCGCCGGATTGCACATTGCAGCCACCACGAAAGAACCATGCGGTGCATCAGCAGACAGCAAGTGCAAGTCTGCCATGTTTCTTTGATATGATGGTTACATTCAGGATCCATCAATAAGGATGAATTAAGGTTCTTCGAGATATAGCTTGACCAGATCTGCTGCCATGGGAGGGCTAACATGTACGCGATTGCAGTCTTTCTCGGCGTATTCCACTGATGAATACTTCTCGGGTTATTAGCCGAGTGGTGGCGTCGTCTTGTCGCAACTTTTCAACGAGTTTCGTACCCATCATCTTCTGGCGAAGTGTCGGGATGCTGACACTGACCCTGAAAAGACGAGGCTATCCTTGACTCGAGGTGGTACAGTTTGGACAAAATTTGTCATTCCTGCGGTTCCTGTAATAGAGAGAAAGATATATTACCACTCTTGTTGATTAGTCCTAGCTGGTGTAAGCTGAAAAAGTGAAGGACACACTCTGGTGGGGGATTAATAAAACGTAATCCCTCAGCAGGTCAGGCCAACGCATGATTGGCCTGTGATGTGGTTGTTGGCCCAGTCCACGGATGACCCGGTTGCGGGAGCGTCCCGCTTTCTCGTAGAACTTCCTGGCGATGGCGCGAAACCTGTCTCGGAGAGGCAGGATCCCGGTGTCTTCGTGGAGTTGGCGCGTCGAGAAGCGCCTCGGGAGATGCATAGAAGTCTTCAGGGCGCGGTTCTGTATCCGCTGCAGAGTCACAATGTGAGCATCTGCGGCTTTCCCCCAGACCACGGCCGCATACTCTAACAGTGGGCGAACCAATGTTAGGTGAAGCGTGATGCCGTGTTCCGGTGGTAATGACGACTGCGGGCTTAGCAGCGGATACAGGGCGCGAAGGCGACCAATTGCTCTCCATTTCACATCACGGATATGATGCTTCCAGGTGAGCCTGCGGTCTAGGGTAACCCCTAGGTATTTCGCCGTCCCACTCCATGGGATAGGTTCTCCCAGGATTTCGACTGGCGTAAGCCCTGGAGGCAGAAGTATTCGGGTGAAGACGACTGCCTGGCTCTTCGTGGCGTTGAATTTCAACAACCACTTTGTTGCCCATGAGCCCAAAGCGTCGCACCCGCGTTGGAGACGGTTTCTCAGCCCTTGGGGGTTCATGATGCGAGTGAACAGGGCTGTATCATCAGCGTACAGCGCCAGTTCGACTCCTGCCACTTTCGGGCCGTCGGTAGTGTACAGGGAGTACAGTGAGGGGCCGAGAACCGGCCCCTGCGGCACTCCTGCACGTATCTGCCGGTCTGTGGACGTACCGTCGTCAGCCCTCACGTGGAAGGTCCGTTCAGACAGGTACGACCGCAGTAGCGTCATGTGGGACGTCGGTATCCCTTGTTCAAAAAGTTTGAACTCGAGACCGTCGTGCCACACCGAGTCAAATGCTCGGGAGACGTCGAAGAACACTGCCCTAAAGTATTCCCTTGTTTCCAGTGCCCTCATCGCTGGTTCTACCACCCGCAGGAACTGGTGGGAAGTGGCATGTTCTTCTCGAAACCCGAACTCCTCGTCCGGGATGATGCTCTCCTGGGTGACGTGTAGCATCAGTCTTCTCGCTTACAGCCTCTCGAAAACTTTCGAGAGGGACGGGAGCAGGCTGATGGGTCGGTAGCTCGATACCTGGGGTGGGTCCTTGCCGGATTGCATAATGGCCACGACCTCCGCGTGTTTCCACGCAGAGGGGTAGACACCTGATCGGAGGATCTCGTTGAAACCATCGGCAAGTTGGCGGTGTAATCCTGGCGGAAGGTTCTTCAGCAGGAGGTTGCTGACGCCATCGCTGCCTCCAGCCTTCTTGGGGTTCAGCGAGCGAAGCTGCACAGCAACGTCCTCCTTCGTTATCGACTCGATAACGTCGCCTTCCTCCCTTGCGGCGCGGAAGGTTGGTAGTTGCTCGTGGACCCTCCGTATGTGGTCGTCGTCGGTGACGTCGGACACCGGTGTGAAGTTCGCTGCCAATGCGTCAGCCAGAACGCTGGCTTTCTCGTCGGGGTCGCTGGCGAAATCGTTCCCGACCTGTAAAGGCGGTATTCGCTGTCGCCGGCGTAGGAAGGACTTTACTACCTTCCATGCACTGCCATCCTCAGGATTGAGGGTAGACACAAGGTCTTCCTGGTTCCGGTGATGCTCGACTGCTGCCTTAATTTCCCGTCTCATGCGGTTCAAGCGGCGCTTCGTGTCTGGTTGACGTGTGAGCTGCCATTCACGAAACAGTCGGTTCTTCTCGGTGCGGTAGCTGTCGCGAGAGGTCTCGTGGCCCTTGGCGATGGCGTGGCTTCCTCCGCTGCTCGGAGTATTCTTGGAGTGAAGAATGTTAGGGCGGCGTCTGCCCCTACCTAAGAGGGGTTTGGCGCGTCCTCGAGTAGTTCGAGGGCTTTCGTCTGAAAGCCTGCGATAGCTCGGACGGCTCTCTGGAAGAGAAGCTCCGACCACGTCGAGGCCAAAAATGACCGGTATGTGGTCGGAGGACAGGACGTCATTCGTCTCGGCGGTCGGGAGTTGCCCGATGCCCTTCAGAAGAGCAACATCGAGCACGTCCGGTTGTCCCCGTGCAGGGAAGATCGTGGGGTCAAACGGCCCCAAGGGGATCGCGCCGTTGCGGTGAACAACGCGGGAGAGGCGGCGCCCGCTGCGGCTAACAGTTCGCGAGTCCCATTCGGTGTGTCGCATTGAAATCCCCGGCAATGAAAGCTCGCCCCTCCAGCGACAGCAGGGCGTCGAAGTCGGCTTCGTCTAGCAGTCTGCCAGGCTGCCGGTACACCGACACGAAAAGAATCTTTCCGATGGTGGTATTTACTGCCACTCCTGTGACCTCCAGTGCATTGAGAGCCGGCAGTTGAACCCGGTGGTGGCGCAGTGTCTTCTTCACGTAGATGGCAGTGCCGCCCCCGTGGGTGGCTCTGTCATCTCGTTAGCAGCAGAAGTTTGCTGCTCGAACGTCGACCCCGGGGTTTAAGTCTCCTGCACAAGGCAGATGTCGACCACCTCCTCATATAGGAATTGGCGAAACTCGCCCTGCTGGGGGTGGAGACCCCGAGCGTTGAATGTGCAAATGGTTAACCCATAAATATGATCGTTATCCATTTTAAGGCTGGCTTCTCCCGGCGGTGGCCTGGAGGGCCGCCGTCACTGCTCCTACGAGCACCTGTAGCTGAGTTATCAGCTGATCGAGCGACCGCAGAAGTGCGGCCAGCTCGGTGGTGTCTTCCTTCGCCGTTTCGGGAAGGTTTGACTCCGTCGCGACGTTTCCCGTAGTCGGCAGCGGAGCAACGTGCTGGGAACGCCCTGCGCGGTCGGCAACCCTCCCTACAGCCTAGGGCGCCGGTAAGCCTGCCTCCCCGACTGCAGGCGGAGTCGCGGGCGAGAGCAGCTGCGAAGGCTGCGGTGCCGGTGCGGCCTCCCCTGCGAGCTGCCGTGGCCTCTCGGAGGGGGCGGCCGGCTTCCCCTTAGCAACGTCCGCGAAGCTGCGGCTCGGGCTTACGCGGCTGGCGTGCTTCCCGCGCTTGAATGCCGCGCATCCCCGGTAACAGGCGACGTGGTCCCCGTTACAGTTGCAGCACGTCGCTCGGTCTTCCTTCTTCTTGGGGCAGTCCCGCGACGGCTGCTCCTCGGCGCACTTCTTGCAGCAGCTCACTGGCATCCTGCAAAACTTTGCCACGTGGTCCATGTGCTGGCAGTTGAAGCACTGGGCTCGCCTGCCTTCTGCGCGGAGTGGCTCGACTTTGGCGTCGAAGTCGGCAATGTTTTCAACCCGAAAAATTTTCCGGTTTTCAACATTCTCGACTAAAACCACAAGGAACAAGGGCATGTCCCTGTAGGTCCTGGGAGACCTCATCAGGCCGACGTGGCAGATTTTGGAAGCCGAGTTCCTCCAGCTGCCGCTGTAGGAACGCCGGTTGCATCTTCAGCGGCAGGTGGCGTAAAACGACCTTCAGCTGCTTCGTGCTCTGCATGAAGCGGTTACACTTCTCGGTCTCGCAGAGCTACATGAGTTTCTCGTGGTCCTCTATGCACTCTGCTCTGACCTTGTAAGTGTCGGTCCCCGCGATCATCTTCCGCGGTCTTGCGACGGAGTAGAGCTTCTCTCTGAGCTCACAATAGCCCTCACTCCACTGGATGGTAATCAGCGGCGGGCGCGTCGGCGTAGTCCCGTCCCCGTCGGTCTCGGCTACTTCCAGCAGATCTGCAAACCGGTTTGCAGCCTTGACCTGTTCCGGCGTCACCAGTCCGAACGACCTGGCTCTCGCTGTGTGGCGTCGGGAGGGCGCGATGAAGCCTTCTTCGTCAGGCTTCCACGGCGATGCGATCGTCCTGCGGCGTACCCTCCCCTTCTTCCACCTGGTGCGACCGGAACTTGCCTGGGGGGAGGAAGTGTCCTCTACGGCCGCGGCTGGGCGTTCCGTGAGGTTTGCTCGGCCTCTGCAGGCTCGTCGGGTGTTGCCAGCCTAGACGTTGGTGAGGGCGTGGCGGCTTCTGTAGCCGGCACGGCTGGTGCGACTGCTGGCGCGGCAGATGTCATGGCAACTGCGACAGGCAATTGCCTGTCACGACCCACAGGTACCAGGGACCGGAGTCTCGTCAGTACCTCCTCCCTGTCCGCTTCGGTGCCCATGGCCAAGCGTTGCATGTAGATGCAACTCTCCTCGGGGGTCAGCACGGCGATGGCGGCGGCAAATTCCTCCTTTGTCAGGGGGATCGGCGGCTCTATGCGTCGTCTCGGTACAGAGAGTGCGCGGGTGCGACGCCGTCTGTTAGCGAAAATTTCCGCCTCCATCCGGCGGCCGCGAGCAACGCTCTCATTCGTCGTCTTCGTCGGTGGTGGGGGGCCAGACGCTGCCGTCGTCCGGGAAACTTCCCTTGGACCGCCATCTACCACACCCTGCGTCTCGCCGGAAACATCGTCTCGTTCCGGCTCCTCCTCCATCGTAACCCCCAACACGACAACTTTCCCTCTTTAGGAAGACACGACAGTTTTGCTTTCTCAGATAGAGGGGTCACGCCACGTGGATTTTGCCACACGAGTCCCTAAAGGCCCTTGCAGGCTGTTGTCGACTCTGAAAGAAAGAGAGAAACGCTGGTGAGCGGGAACACGCAAGTCGAGTAGCCAAATGCGTGAACCCGCGCAACCGGTCGCTATAAAATCACGAGCGGGAGGTTAGCCTCGGCAGCGTCGGCACAGAGCGTCTGCACACTTCGGCAGCCACAGTGCAAGTGCGTCCGGATGCTGCTGCTGCTCTCATCTGTTACTTTCCCCTCTTTGGGGAAGTGTGAGTGGCAGTTTGTAGCCTTTCGGCTTTTACTCCCCTGTGTACGTGTGTGTGTGATTATATCTGTAGTTTTTTGGTGTCTTTGAAATGTGATGATTGTTCTGTTTGTGTCTGGTATTTGCTTGAGGTTGGCGAGATGTTTGGTGTTATATGGGAAGGAGCAGGTTTAGGGATTGGATATTGGGATTTTCTCTTCGACTTAATCGTCGAAGATCGTCGTGGGGCGCTTGTGCTTGTCGCGGGACATGTCATACCGACCTAGGGAGTGGATGAGGGCGTTTCCTGATGTGGAAGAACCCTCATAGAAGCCCCTGCCAGATCTTGGAAACGCTCTCTCAGGAGTGGGATTTCGGCTGCGGCGTGCAAATCATCTATGGGGAATCCAAGCGGTAAATAGCAATGCCCTCCTGAGGGCGCGGTTCTGCAGCCTCTGGAGTTTGTCCAGGTGCTGCATTGCCGTGTATCCCCAGACAGGGCACGCATATTCCATTACTGGCCGGATCAGGGCCTGGTACACATTAACTGCTACTGGGCAGGGAAGGGAGCTGGTTGAGTTCAGGATTGGGTATAGGGTGGACATTCTGGCGCAGACCTTCCTGTGGACCTCGTCTATGTGGGGTTTCCACGTAAGACGAGAGTCCAAGGTTACGCCAAGGTACAGTACTTGGCGGTTCTGCGCCAGGGGAGTTGGGTTCCGTTTAGGTAAAGGTGGAGGGGGGGGGGGGGGACGTTGAGGAGGTTCTCGCCTTCCGAGCCTGCGGGTAATCAGCATAGCCTGCGTCTTTTCAGAGTTGATAGTGGTGCGCCAGCGACTGGCCCAGGTTTCTGTGTCATTTAAAACCCTTTGTAGCCTACGAATGACCAGGTCCTTGTTCGCATTCCTCGTGTAGAAGGCTGTGTCGTCCGCGTACTGTGCGGTGTGCACCAGGGGAGCCGTTCGAGTGTCCGCAGTGTACAGGCTGTACAAAACGGGCCCCAGGACCGATCCCTGTGGCACCCCAGCACGAATACGCCTTTTGGTGGAGGTGGCAGTTTCTACTTTGGCGGAGAAAGCTCAATTCGTGGTCGGGATGTAGTGTTCTGCATATCTATATAGCTGCTTGGCCGTTGTCCGCTACTGTAGGCCGGCCAATCACGTTCCTCTGGAAGGGGGTACCGCGTCGGTGGTGGCGGGGGGTCCGGGGTGGCGCGGCCCGACGTCGAGACCCGATGGCTATCCAGTCTGTCTGCGGACGCTGCTGCCTTCAGATCGGAGCGTTCCTGACGTATTTTGTCAGTTGTGGGAGTCCACAGTGCCAGAAGTTCCTCGGACTTCCGGGCAGACGTCAACAAGAGGAGAACGCCAGCAATATTAAGACCGTCATCAACCTGACAGAGAGAGCACTGTATAAGCCAACAATCTCCGTGCTGTCGAAAGGCCTGATCTTTGCTCCAAGAACGTTACCAAAAGGTGACATCATCAGCAACGTCGAGCAAGCCATACGTGGACTCCCGCCGAGGGGACCCGGGGAAGTGAGGAGAGAGGCCAGCAGGGTACTCGAGAAAGCAAGAATGCCGAAGAACAACATTACGGCAGAAGAGCGCAAGGCATCTTTCGTGATGACAAGGGTATAGTGGTCTTAGCAGCAGGCAAAGGGAATGTGACAGTCCTACTGAAGTCGGAAGATTACTGGCAGAAGATCGACACCTTACTACAAGATCCAGCATACAAAGAAGTAGGGAAAGACGCGACTGCTTCTGTTACGTTTCTCAACAGCTCAGGACTTGACAGAAACACCATCAGGAAACTTTACTCTCGGGCACCGGCTCCGCCGCGACTGTATGGCCACCCGAAGATCCATATGGAGAATGTCCCACTACGTCCTATATTGAACATCATAATTCTCGGACGATACGTTGGGACACTCGGTCTGCAGGAAGAAGACGCACACGGACTTATATCTCAATGCTCGAAGCTGCCACCATCCAGCACAACGTAACTCAGTACTGAACACCTTAGTACAAAGAGCCAGGTCGATCTGTGACAGTGAGAGATTGCCTTGTGAGTTAGCAAATCTGCGGGAAACCTTCCGAAAGAACGGCTACCCCGAGACACAAACAAGACACACCTTGCGTGCAGACAGGAGGCGGGAGGAGAAACAAGAAGAAGCAAAACGTGTGGAGTTTCTACCGCTTGCTGGACCGCCAACCGCCAAGATCGCAAAAATATTAAAGAAGCACGAAATAACGGCCATCTTTCGTTCACCGAAAGAAGTCATAGATATACATGACTCAACCAAAGACCAGCTGGGGTTGCAGACGCTGGGAATTTACAGTATTGAGTGCGAATGTGGGATGGAATATATCGGGCAGACACAACGATGTGCCTCCCAGCGCTGTACTGAACACATCAGGAACGTACGACTAGGACAGACAAACAAGTCCGCGGTAGCAGAACGTAGCATTATCGAGGGACACACCTTCGAATTCGAAAAAACAAAGAAGCTGCGCAGCGCCAACGGTTTCTGGGACTCGTGCAGTGGAGATACGTCTGTACAACGATTTAGTAAACAACAGGGATAGTGATTATCAGTTCAGTGCAGCGCGGAATCCCACAATTTAAAAAATACGCTAGGAACGCTCCGATCTGAAGGCAGCGGCGTCCGCAGACAGGTTGGATAGCCACCGGGTCTCGACGCCGGGCCGCGTCATACGTCCCATGAAATAGGAGTGTAATCTCCTCCTAATAGAATAGCGCACGCGCCTGTCTATTGTCAGAACTCGAGGGTGCATAGATGTGGACAGTACATATGATGTTCATGATCATCGCCAAACCTCGAGACAAAGGAAGATCATCGAGGTCACATACTGGAATACCTTCCCGGACTTAGATTGCTGTACCACGTACTATGTCTGGAGTCAGTGCTAGGTAAGTGATGTAACCATGTACATCGGGAAAGGCAGCATTGCAGGTTTCCTGCTCCAGTAGAATATCCATGTCTGTGGCGTAAATCATATCCTGGAAAAGTTGCAACTTTGCTGGTGATCGTACTCTGTTAATGTTCTCTTTTCCCGCCTTATAAGCTTGGTCCGTTGTCGTCGTCATGCTCGTGTCATGGCGTTGTGAACTCCAAAGGCTTTAGTCCACTATTTGTGCTCAGAGGTGTGCCTGCCAATGGCCTGCCACCTGTTGTTTTCGTTCTGTGGTGTGCATCCTATAAGTAAGTCGTCATCAAGTGGGACTGCCAATTCCTGTATCCCTTCGACTGGTTCTGCCCAGTCGCATTGGTCATCAATTCCAGAAATGTCCTCTGCTACATTTCGATGTGGCTGCTGGGACATTGTCACTGACTTCTCCATCAGCAGTACCAGGTGAGTCGGTGTCAATGAAGAGGGACTGTGTGAAAGGCAGGACATCCGGTCACCATCTGAAGGAATCCTTTCAATGTCCTCTAAAGGCATGTCTTCCATGCCAGACGTTTCTTCTGCTTGAATATCTTCAAAGTCTCCTAGGCTAAGGGAGGACGTACCACCCGAACTATGGCTATGCTTTTTGCAATGCTTCGGCGATCGTTGTTTGTACGCCCAGCCCTCATCGAACGTTCGTTGGTCTGTTGCCGCCGCCACAGACCTTCATTTCCATGCCATGTGCTACATGTCAAGGTGTGGAAGGTTCCTCCCTCATCTCCTGTGAGGCGGATGTAGGGGCTTCCTCTGTGTCACCTCCGTGCTCCCCTAACTTGGTCTGCTATTGTATCAACACGTCCATGTCACGCTTCGAACTTGACCAAGCCTCCTGGCGGGCCACCAACACGTATGTCATCGGCAGTTGTATGAGAACTTCTCTCTCTGACGTTTCTCCATGTGGCAGTTGTATGACGTTGCATTACTATGCACTCTCAGCGGATATGTCCTTCTCGACCACAGCCAGAACATGTGCATGATTGTCCATCATAAATCACAATTGCTTGACATTCTCCAATATATAAATATGAAGGGATACGTTTGTTAAGGATGATCCACACCGGTCAGACGCCATTTAGCATGGCATAGGTTCTATAACGCCCAGAGTTGAGGCGTATGACTGAGTATCCTTCCATATGGTCGTATCGCTTCTAGTACCTCAAATGGCAGTTCTAAGATCCATATGACCCTCATTCCCAGTCCTGAATAAGCTACTGTTACATTGCTGATATGGCCATCAGAGTGTCGAAATTTGAATCCCCTTTGAGCAGCGGCGATAGTTATTTCAAGTGCAGCTTTATCGATCACCTTGACGTACATTGTACTGCTTACAATGGTTAGATGTATTCCAATTAGGTCCGTAGCGGGTAAACGAAGTTCTTCCCTCAAAAAACGCTCTATTTCGAAAGCCTTGGGTCTGGCATAGTCGTTGACAAACGTAAATTTGAGCTGAGCCTTTCTAAAACTGTGTGCCATGGCGATGTATTCATACAACAACGCATGCAAGTATCAGCAGTGTAAACACTTTCTCTTCCACGCGCGCCCGCGGCCGGGACAACACGTCCAAGCCGCGCGGCAGGGCCTTTGTTGCCATGGAAACGCTGTCATGGAAACGGCTCTGCGTCGCGGTTTGCCCATGTCGAACCTCTGCCGCTTGCTGCACTGCAGATCCGCGTCCCCAATCACAGAACGCACTTAGCCTGACGTCAGGTACGGAATCCCAGTCTACACGAACTTCCGCCGAAGCGCTGGCGCGGACGTGGCGGCAGCTATGAAATCCTTATGATCCAATTTCAAGCAAACTATTTGGTGAAAAAATTTGATTCTTCTGCATGTTATAGCCTGATGTCTTCGTTCGAAGAAGGACTGAATTTCTTTTTGTTATTTGTCATGGTTACTTACTATATCACTTTTATGTAAACCATTACACGAAATTTTATTGAGTGTGCAGAGGTGAAACGCACTGCGTGGTCTTTGCATATAGTTCATTTTAGGCAATACATCACTGCATACGAAATGTAGCCAATATTCCGAAATTATTTTTAAAGTTGAGAGCAGAACGATAGCTATCACAGTTCTCGAGATATTGAATGACACATGGGCGGATGGACCGCGCAGTGGTCCCGAGCAGGTCGCTCGTGATGCGACCGGTACTTCGCCCTGCTCATCGTAAATCATGTGGTTGTATCAGCCCCATATTTCGCACACAAAATCTATTTATCTATCGAGATGTGAAAATATCTACAGTTATTCATTATGGATCGATGATTTTTTTAAACGGCATCTGAAATGAAAATTACAGAATATTTACAATATTCTATAAAAATCTACAGTACCACCCTATCCCGCACCGCACAATACCGCTATCACGCTCGGATCTACATCTACATTTATACTTCGCAAGCCACCCAACGGCGTGTGGCGGAGGGCACTGCAAAATTAGAGAGATTCGAGCTCGCACGGAGGCTTTCCGGCAGTCCTTCTTACCGCGAACCATACGCGACTGGAACAGGAAAGGGAGGTAATGAGGTAAGGAGGTAATACATTACATTTGTCTATGTTAAGGGTCAGTTGTCACTCCCTGCACCAAGTGCCTATCCGCTGCAGATCTTTCTGCATTTCGCTGCAATTTTCTAATGCTGCAACTTCTCTGAATACTACAGCACCATCCGCGAAAAGCCGCATGGAGCTTCCGACACTATCTACTGGGTCATTTATATATATTGTGATAAGCAATGGTCCCACGCCGGAGGTACGCCAGAGGTTACTTTAACGTCTGTAGACGTCTCTCCATTGAGAACAACATGCTGTGTTCTGTTTGCTAAAAACTCTTTAAACCAGCCACACAGTTGGTCTGATATTCCGTAGGCTTTTACATTGTTTATCAGGCGACAGTGCGGAACTGTATCGAACGCCTTCCGGAAGTCAAGGAAAATGGCATCTACCTGGGAACCTGTATCTAATATTTTCTGGGTCTCATGAACAAATAAAGCGAGTTGGGTCTCACACAATCGCTGTTTCCGGAATCCATGTTGATACTACGATACACTAGTCCTTCCCGCTATTGCACTGCACCATCCTACCGAAACCATGTCCAGGAACAGTGCTATACTCGATTGTACGAATACCGTACTGTACCACTCCGTGCGAAACCGAATTCAAGTACAGTCCCAGACTCTATTGCATGGATATTGCGCTACACTATACCGTCCAAAAACGCATCCATGTACTTGCAGGGGGGTGGGGGGGGGGGCAGTCGCCTTCCCCCCCACGGACACCTTGTGCGCAAAATAGCACAATTCAGCTAAGAGTTTACGGTTGGACTGCATATGCAATCAAATTTAGAATGTATGACCTGAAGATCACGTGGCCGGAAATGCCACCGACGAGGATATTTAGAGCCGGCCGGTGTGGTCGTGCGGTTAAAGGCGCTTCAGTCTGGAACCGCGTGACCGCTACGGTCGCAGGTTCGAATCCTGCCTCGGGCTTGGATGTGTGTGATGTCCTTAGGTTAGTTAGGGTTAAGTAATTCTAAGTTCTAGGGGACTGATGACCACAGCAGTTAAGTCCCATAGTGCTCAGAGCCATTTTTGAGGATATTTAGAGTATGAAAGGATGCATGACAACTGCAACCGATCAGTCTTCTGTGGTAGTTGAAAGTGTCGACATGGATTCCTCCAAAGTGCTTAACCTGCCTCAACTATTATGGAAGAGGACGAGACCAACCGACGAACGCTTTGGTTTATGGTTACTGCTAGAGAACCTGGACAATCTTGTTTCTGACATTGGCAACATAAATTACACGGAAAATGGTACGCTCCTTATCAAGAAGAACTTAAATGTGCTTACTCCTATTACAGCACCGTTTTGCTATAGCATTATGGTAGTTAAAATCTGTGATCAAGGGAACTGACAGGAGCAATTGGGACGATCTGTAATGTTAAAGAAGGAGATGTGTGGCTCATTTAACTATTGTCTACATAGAAAATTCTGCAAGTTCGTCACTACAAGAGATGGTGTCAAGGCGAAGCTACCATTTCTCCTACAAGGAAGCGACAGTGTGGCAGCAAGAGGAATATTGGATAAAATGGACAAAGAAGCACTGGAAATCATTTCGAAGGACTATAAAAATCCTGTGGCTATACCACATAAAGTGGAACTAGCCGACGTTAAATTGGATGTTCTAATGGAAGAGTTGCCTGGAATATTGCAGCAGCTACTTGTAGACGATTTTTACCTTTTGGATTTAGACATAACCCAACACTTTTCCGGAATTTTTAATAAAATTGAGATATGAAACTACCTAATATCGACCCACGACTTCTGCATGGAAGGAGACCATCAGGGAAGCAGCAATGTGATTGTGGACAACGATAAGACAGCTGAAATAGATTGTTTAACCTGGATGAGCTCTATTTGTAAAGGTAGGTAACAAATTTATATGTCAAATCGCAAGTCCAGGAGTAAGCAAAGTCATCGGTAACCATCTTATAGACTTCGTAAAGTGCCCAGTCACGCGACTACGGGAAACTTTTATGTTTTCTTTGGCTAAAGAGCATGGCATTACCAGGCTGGAGGGACTACAGACAACTACATAATGGATATTGCGTTCGACCCAGTGCAAAGCTGTGTAAGTGTGTTAGACACTAACAAGCAGTGTTTACAAAGTGCTCGACTTTACTCTGTGCCAATCGTGTCTATGTGGTGTCGGCTAACTAATAATTTACAGAGCAGTTGCTGGGTGGTATTTAACAACGTTCTGCACTTTTACTGGGGTAATAAGAACACCCGAAAATTGACTGGTGTACAAGTAAGTCTGCCGAACTCTCATGACTGAGAAAAGCTTATAAGTTATGCTCTCTCTGCATACAGTTTTAATTATCAACCTGTAAACTACGTAGAGATTCTTAACACAGACTCCAACAAAGAGAAATTAGTATTACACAGAAGTGTTATGTTAAAGCAGGAGGAACTTATTTTTCTCAGTCTAGAACCCTGTTCTCCACAATACCGTCCGATATAGATATCGCCGAATTGTTGTGTTGGTGTACTGGCCGAAATCAGTGGAATCGAGAGCGTTTAGTATATTAACGGATACACGAAAAGTGTGTTTATTAAGCTCTATTCTCATTTGGATTGGCTTAAAAAGGATGGTTATATTCTATCCAAGTGAGGCGAGCTGGATGTTGACCACCTAGCAACAGAACAGCCATTTACCGAGTTTAAAACTGATGGAATAACTTCATTTAATGGACATTCGTCTGCACAAGTCGTAAATTGTAAGTTTTATACAGAAATCCCGCAAGAATGTGGAACAGAAGAGTTGCCTACATACACAGAGGAACGCTTTAACAGTAGCGTCATGGAGGAGATATGAGGAAAAATTAAAATCCCCGAACGCTCTCGCCTAGAAGAACTGCAGGAAGGAACAGAGCTAATAGTTAAAGCCATAAACAAATATTTTACAGGAAGAAAATTATATATGTATTAGAATTCGAGAACATACCTTCTCCGTATTTGTCAAATTACTGGTTGCAGAAAGAAATTGATGATTCAGATGTGGATTTAAGCTATAAGTTAAAAATGAAATTGAATATTATTAAAGCTTCACCTAACTAAAATAAGGAAAGATTTGTTTGCTGTGTATATATGTATATGCAAAAGTTAATAAATATTTTGTAAGAGAATATTTATCTGTCTTATTCGCCAACCTACCAAAAATCTTTAGACATTTCCTAGATTCATCGATCTATGTGCCTGTATTTCGGATGTGGAATTGAGCGGTTGTATGACCTTGAAAAGTAGCTGCCACTAGGTAGTTGAAAGCGTAGCGAACCCCTTTTCTTACCTATATGAAAAGCTAGTGTACATTTTCTTACAACCTCAATCAGTACATCATCTACTACTACTATTACTGTTTGTGTTCCTTCTCAATCAGTCATCGCCTATAACTCAACGGATATATCGCAGAACCTCTGATCTGGTATCGAGTCAGAATACGTTACAAGTATTATAGAGATATCTAGCTGGGGTGGTGTGAGGCAGTCGCAAATACCATTTACATACCACGTCACTTAGCCGAATCACTTTCAAAATTCAGCGATTTTACCACCTTGTTGCATCATGGGCTACGTGTAACTGGAGTGCTGCTCTGATAACATACACTCCAGCGATCACTGTCTCGGAATTTTTCTGGATAAAAAAAAAAAAACCGCTCATTGAGAGCTAATGTCGTACCTCGATTTATAAAGCCAGTATCGCTTTTAACATGGAGGCTTGTGTGCACCTGTGGAACCATGACCGCTTGTGACACTAACATACAGTAGTTGTTGGGATCGAGTTTTGTTAACATCTGGCTGATTACGTCTCTCTTTCTGGGACACGGTGGTAGCACTCGCAAGGAAAACTTACGAAACATGTCCACCCATGGTTGATATTCTCTCAGTATTATTTCGTATTGCCAGCGATCAGTTATTGACGAAGTATTACTCTTAGTAGTAGGGGGTGAATAATATGTTCGCATTTGAGCATCAGGCTTATAAAGTATGTGTTTGTGTTCCGACATGTGCAAAGAATGTGACTATGGCTCTGAGCACTATGGGACTCAACTGCTGAGGTCATTAGTCCCCTAGAACTTAGAACTAGTTAAACCTAACTAACCTAAGGACATCACAAACATCCATGCCCGAGGCAGGATTCGAACCTGCGACCGTAGCGGTCTTGCGGTTCCAGACTGCAGCGCCTTTAACCGCACGGCCACTTCGGCCGGCAAAGAATGTGACAAAGTCCAGTTATAAGGAAGGGATGGATTTGATGTGGAGTAGTGTGATAGCATGGGAAGAGTATGTCAAATCATAAGAATGGTACTGGTATTTCTATTTCCAGAGCCACACTTGTCAACAGAATGTATTTCCGATACTTCGCACATTGTTGAATGTCGTTCAACTGAGACAGTGATCGTAACATTTAGTTGTAAGTACAGGGATAAAATATATATGTGACCGATTTCTTAGGATAAACATTCTACCTGTGCGTGCTCCGCCTGCAGCGCTGGTGACCTGTGGGGGGGGGGGGGGGGGGGGGGATTCACATTTCCCGTTAATGGTAGGAGCTGTCAGACTGGAGATGCCTGTTGGAGTGTAGTAATGTAGATGAATTAACCATGTTGTCCTCTAGACGACCGAATAGCGAACTAATAGTATCTGTTCGATAGCTTTCGTGATTGCATGGAAATTTGAGAAGATTGAATGTGTAGCTGCGTGTGTTTGCACTGGATCGTTATCCCCCATGTAATTTGTTCGGTTGACTGCTTCTGCACGTTTCACGCCTGTAATTAGTTAAGAGAACATCGATTGTGGTGTGTGCATCTAGCATGTGTAAGACACGTTTGCCGGCTCTCTAGACATGAGAAACACTTTAGTTGACCTTGTAAATTATAGGAATGATTTGGAATCTACTACATCACTAACGTTGGTATTCAAGAGTGGAAATATCAGTTTCCTCTAATTGTTTGGAGCTGCCGAGTTAATGTCTTCGCAGATGTGACAAGTTTCTAGTTAGTCAGTGGTTTACAGCACACCCCACCCAGCTAAAGTTTAGGGTTTGTAGAGAAATAATTTCCAGTCTGTATCTTGGGAATTATGTTGCGCTAGCGATCGGTAGGATGCTGCCTAGTGCTTGATATTGAGAAGTACCACGAAAATGGTATAACATTATGGCAAACCATGCGAAAATACATGTGTTCTTGTAATCCCCGAGTCTGGAGATGTGTGTAGAAAAGCAAGCAGGCAAGGAAGCAGGTTCTGAACAGAAACAGTAACGTGTTTTTGCAGATGGGAAACAAGCCCGAATTTGTAGGACACTTCTGAGAGCAACTTCGGTCCGAAGATGGTATGTTCACTACATCGACATGGTATGTGGTGATATATTGCTGGATTGGAGATCTGTTTCATGCACTAATATTCAAACTCGTGTCCTTGGTGGGAGAGCAGTGTAATTGAGTAGGAATCTTTCTGTATTTGACATTATGTAGGGCATGCAGTGATATATTGATGGGTCGCAGGTCGGTTTCACGTTCTAATATTCAAGCTCCTGTCCTCAGTGGGAGAGCAGTGTAAATCAGTAAGAGTCTTTCCGTATTTGACGATATGTACAGTAGCTGCAAGATTTAATTGCCAGTGCAGTATTGCGATCTGTGTAAAATAACTGCAGAAAGTTTCGCCTGCAGAAGCAAAAAAGGCGGACAGTGCTTCGATACTTGTGGCATCAGTAATTCGGCGGGCAAATTCGGTAAGAGCCAATCGTAATGCTCGGCTCATTCACATCCTTTGTGCTGGGACATAGGAGCCTCTACATAGTGGACGTTTGTGTAAGTTGAAAGCAGGAGCCGGCCGGAGTGGCCGTGCGGTTCTAGGTGCTACAGTCTGGAGCCAAGCGACGGCTACGGTCGCAGGTTCGAATCCTGCCTCGGGCATGGATGTGTGTGATGTCCTTAGGTTAGTTAGGTTTAATTAGTTCTATGTACTAGGCGACTGATGACCTCAGAAGTTAAGTCGCATAGTGCTCAGAGCCATTTGAACCATTTTTTGAAAGCAGGAAGGGTAACATGTCATGGATGGGGTACCATGTTAGATCCACAAGAAAGACTGCGTTCGACGTTATTCTGCGCTATTTTCAAAAACAGTTTCTGTTAGGGCATAAATTTCCATGCATACAAGCTGAGACATCAAGAAAGCGAGCATTAACTATTTCTGGGAAACTATACAATTTCCGCCTGATTGACTTGGTTCTTATTTTTTACGTAGTCATGTGACATTACCATAAGGTTGAGAACCTTTTTAGATGCACTTGCTATGCCTTGTAGCTACGTGCACGCATTTCACGGCGTTGTATCAGTCACGCTGGTCAGTTACACATGGTTAGACGTGTCTCTCATGTCGCACTAGCAACAATGCACCCTGTGCTACTCTGTCATCAATGGTAAAGACACATGCTGCCCAGAGGCGTGAGCATGCCTTGGAGTTGTGTGACATCAGTATAACACTAATTGTGTACTTGAAAATAGAAACAATTTTCACCTACAGTGGCGTGAGAGCAATGGGTCACGCTGGCTTGTGTCTGGTGGTGGCTTGTGGCGGTTTTGGTATGTGCCCCTGGAGCATCTGTGCTCCCACCCAGTCGCATCAGCAATGGTGCCTAGGTGAACACGTATTTTGAGAGGGATTTCTCAGGTACCAAGTATGAAAAGGATGTCGCCAACTCATGCTTGAGGGCAGCTGTGCATGATTTGACAGCTGATGCCCATGTCCCTTCACAGGACTGCGGGTAGCCTCCTGTGCGGTCTACTGGACAGGGGATGGTGGTCGGTGTCTGCGTACATTGTTTCATGTCTGTTGCAGTATTTTGTGAGCAGGTCTGTAGGCTATGCTATGCGTTATTTGGACGTTTTACGAGCACTAAGTGTGTCTACACATAAGTGTACTGCATTAATTAGGAGGAGTCTGCATGTGTGTACTGAAATTATTTTGGTAAATTAGGAGTTGTTTGCATGTCTGCAGACCGTTATTTAGGAGTATTTTACAGATTTGTGGGCTGTGTGGTGTGACTCCAAGCATGTGCTTTGTATCTGTGTGATAAACATACTCCAGCCCTAAATAAACTGTTCCAAAATAAATGAAGTACACTCCTTCTTTATTTTCTACAGCAGCCCAGCACAGGCTGAATCATTTTCGCGCCATTTCCCCCCTCCAGACCACCATCTTGGATTATGTCACAGGAGGGATGACAACACCTTCTGGTGGCAGTATTGTGTACTAGGTCAGTTGGAGTCTAGATCTCATGGTGGAGACACTGCACGCAAAATAAAAACTTATGTCCAGCACAGGCAGAGTTGTTTTCCCACTATTCCTTCCCCCCCCCCCCCCCCCCCCCACCACTACCACCTTCGATTACTTTACGAAACAGATGACAATGCCCTCTGGTGGTGGTACTGTGTACTAGATCCAGACCTTGTGGTGAACACACTGTTTGCCGCCATCTTGGATAATGGTACTTGCATTATCAGCTGACGTCATGGCTGCCATCTTGGATTACGTCACGAAATGGACGACAGTGTCCTGTGGTGGTAGTATAAAAGTAGTATTACTGTCTTCTTTTTAATATTAGTATATGATGGAAACATATTTAATGGTTACAAAATAATGTCTGTAATCTGTAGCTGTGAGGTTGTTTCCAAAAGTTCCTGATTTTTGATTCTGTGCACAAATTGCTGTAAGTACACTCGCACAAAACCGTTTCAAAAATGATGATAACGACCGTTCCCATCTCTCATCAACTGGCATCGCTCCAGAAAATGTTCAGGCCTCATCCACGGCCCCAGCGACACTTTTGGAATAGGTTACGTTAAATGTAACGGATTTTGTCAGAAGGATTAGATATAAGGAGCGATCAAAAAGTTTCTGTTTGAGGGCTTTGCTGCAGCATATATGCAGCCCTTCGTGGCTCCGATGCGGGTATTTAAGCACCGACATGTGGGCAAATGGTTAGCGTGGCCTTCGAACAGAGACTTTTTGATTGTCTCCTATACGGCGAGGATTCTGGCGTTCGTGCCATGACTGCTTCATTGCTATGAGATGCTGTATCACGTTGCGTTCTGCAGGGATCTTATACTACTACTTCAAGTAAATCCAGACCTTCTTCCAAAGAAATACACTTTAAGTTTGGTATATGGCCATGATCCTGAAACTAAGCAGCAAACATCACGAATGGAATAGATCTGCTTCGCCTCGGGCCAAAAAAAGCACGCCAACTCAAGAGTAACGTTAATTCATTGTTGACACGTGTTTTTTTATTCTAGCAGGATTGTTCATAAAGAGTTCGTCCCTCCTGATTAGACGGCCAATAGTCTTATTAGGATGTTCTAAGACGTTTGAGAGAGGATATGAGCAGAAGACGTCCACAGGAGTGCCTTACGAAGGACTGGGTACGTCACCAATTAACGTATTCGACATACGTAATTAAAGAACTTCTGTCTAAAGAGAAGATGAGAAGGTTATCCCCCACACGCCGTATTCACCAGATCGAGCTCCGTGTGACTTATTGCTTTTCCAATACATTAAAATGAAGGGACGAAGATTGAAATAGTGACCCCCTAACAAAGAATGACTTTCAGTCTGCATTTCAAAAATTACAGAAATGTAGGGTGCAGAATAAGATGTAAGTATGAAGTAATTATTTTAATTTATATACGAGTATTTCATGAACGTTTAGATACCATCTCCTGTACGGAGACAGATGAGCTGTTTAACAGGACTGTGAAGAAAAACACGTGGTTCACACAAATGGATCGACATATTCTCACAAATAACTTCGAAGTACGAAAGAAATATTCATATAACTATTAACAAACTGTATATAGTTTGCAGCAGACTGTTGCCCCAAAAGTAACTGAGGTGACAAACAGTCGTGGGATATCTCCTAGTAACGTGTTGGACATCTTGTTGCCCGGTGTACTGCAGCAAGTCGACGTGGCATGGATTCAACACATCGTTGGAAGTGTGTGTGTGTGTGTGTGTGTGTGTGAATTCCTAAGGGACCAAACTGCTTAGGTCATCGGTTCCTAGACTTACGCACTACTTAAAGTAACTTACGCTAAGGACAACACACACCCATGCCCGAGGGAGGACTCAAACCTCCGGCGGAAGGGACTGTGCAATCCGTGATATGGCGTCTCAAAACGCGCGCCCATTCCGCGAGGCACCGTTGGAAGCCCCCAGCAGAAACAGTGAGTCATGCTGCCTCTCTATAGCCGTTCATTATTGCAGAAGTATTGCCGGTAAAGGATATTGTGCGCGAACTGATCCCTATCCATTATGACCCCTAAATATTCTATGGGAGTCACACCGGGCGACGCAGTTTGTGTGATCTATCGTCAGTGTAAGGGTGCAAGGGTTGCAGTAAACTGGCAATAGCACATGCGAAACAAGTAACTTGACTCGCAGGAGAACATCCATATGGTGACCGTAGCTTTGTTAGTCACATGGAGAGAAGTCGGCTACAGCATACAATATGAACTGGAACGCAGTTTGTGTGTTCCATTTTCAATGTGAGGGTGTGAGAGTTACAGTAAACTGGCAGTGGTACATCGGAAGCAAGAAACTTGACTCCCAGGAGACCATCCATACGGTGACCGTAGCCTCGTTTGTCGTTTGGCGACAGACCGGCTAGAGGCTGTAATATTGAATCGACACGCAATCTGTGCACTCCATCGTTAATGTGAGGGAGCGATAGTTACAGTAAACTGGCAGTGGTGTAACAGAAACAAACAACTTGACTCTTAGGAGACCGTCCATACGGTGACCGTAGCCTGATTAGTCGTTTTGATTAAAGTCGAATAGAGCCTGTAAGATTGAATCGCGACGTAAATTGTGTGTTCCATCGTCAATGCGAGTGTGCAAGGGTTACAATAAACTGGCAGTCGGTCATCAGAAAGAAGCAACCTGACTTCCAGGAGAACGTCCATACGGTGACCGTAGCTGCATTAGTCGCTTGGTGATAAGTCGAATAGAGCCTGTAATGTTGAATCACGATACAATTTGAGTGTTCCATCGTTAATTTGACGGTGCGAGTGTGACAGCAAACAGGCAGTTCTGAATCGGAAACAAGCAACTTGACTTACAGGAAAACGTCAGTACGGTGACCGTATCTGCGTTAGCCACTTGGAGAGGGTTCGATTGGAGCCTGTAATACTAAATAGTGACGTAATCTGTATGTTCTATCGTCAATGTGAGAGAATGATAGTTACAGTAAACTTGCAGTTGTGCATCGGAAACAAGCAACTAGATTCCCACGACAACGTCCATACGGTGAATGAAGCCTTGATAGTCGCTTGGAGAGAAGTAGGCTACAACCTGTCTTATTGATCCACGACCCAATTTGTGTATTCCATCGACAATGTGAGGGTGCAAGGGTTACAGTAAACTGGCAGTGATGAATTGGAAACCATCAACTTGACTCCCAAGAGACCGGCCGTAGAGTGACTGTAGCCTTGTTAGTCACTTGGAGAGAAGTCGGCTAGAGTCTCTAATATTCAATCGGAACGCAATTTGTGTGTTTCATTTTCATTGCGAGTGTGCTATCGTTACAGGAAACTGGCAGTGGTGCATCCAAACATGAAAGTAAGTCCCAGGAGACTGTCCACACTGAGAGCGATGCCTTTTTTGTCGCTTGCAGAGAAGACGACTACAGCCTGTAATATTTATCCACTACGCAATTCGTGTGTTCCATCGTCAGTGTGAGACTGTAAGGGTAACAGTAAAGTATCATTGGTGAATGGGAAACAAGGAACTTGACAACCAGGAGAACGTCCATACGGTGACTGTGTCCTTGTTAGTCGCTTGGAGAGAAGTAGGCTACAGCCTGTAATATTGAGACGCAACGTAATTTGTGTGTTCGACGTCAATGTGAAGGAGCAAGAGTTACAGTACACTGGCACTGGTACATGTGAAACAAGCAACTTGACTCCCAAGAAACCGTCCATACCGTGACTGTGTCATCGTTAATAGCTTGAAGAGAAGTTGCCTAGAGCATATAGTATTGAATCAGAACGAAATTTTCGTGTTCCATTTTCAATGTGAGGGTGCGAGGGTTACAGTAAACTGGCAGTGGTGCATCGGAAATAAGCAACTTGACTTCTAGGAGAACGTCCATGTGGTGAGGTAGCTACATTTGCTTTTGGAAAGAAGTCGGCTAGAGCCTGTAATAGCGAATCGCGACGCAATTTGCGTGTTTCATCGTCAATGTGAGGGTGCAAGGTGTATAGTAAACTGGCAGCAGTGCATCAGAAACAAACAACTGGACTTTTAGGAGACCGTCCTTATAGATACCGTAGCCTTGTTAGTCACTTGGGAGAAGTTGCTTAGAGCCTGTAGTATTGAATCGTGACGTAATTCGTGTGTTCCATCGCAAATGTGAGCGTGCAAGGGTTACAGTAAACTGGCAGTGGCGCATCGGAAACAAGGAACTTGTCTCCCAGGATAATGTCGATATGGTGACCACAGCCTTGTTAGTCGCTTGGAGAGAATTTGGCTGGAGCCTGTAATATTTATCTGCGACTCAATTTGTGTGTTGTATCGTCAATGTGAGGGCGCTATGGTTACAGTAAACTGGCAGTGATGCATCGAAAACAAGGAACTTGTTTTCCCGCAGAACGCCCATACGATAACGTTGCTCCCTTTGTCTTTTGGAGAAAAGTCGGCTAGAGCCTGTACTATTGAATTGTGACGTAGTTTGTGTGTTCCATCGTCAGTGTGAGGGTGCAAGGATTGCAGTAAACTGCCACTGGCGCATGGGAAACAAGAACTTGACTCCCAGGAGAACGTCCATATGGTGACCGTTGCCTTGATAATCACATGTAGAGGAGTCGGCTACAGCATATAATATGAATCTGAACGCAATTTGTGTGTTCCATTTTCAATGTGAGAGTGCGAGAATAACAGTAAATTGGGGGTGCTGCATCCAAAACAAGCAACATGACTCCCAGGAGAATGTCCATACGTTGACCGTAGCCGCATTACTCGCTTGGAGAGGGATCGGCTACAACCTTTACTATTGAATCGTGACGTAATTTGGTCAGATGGTTACTGAAAACAGACGGTGGTACATCGGTAACAAGCAACTTGACTGCCACTAACATCTCCATACGGTGACGAAGCTGCATTTGCGCTTGGAAAGAAGTCACCTGGAGCCTGTAATACTGACTTGCGACGTAATTTGTGTTTTCCATAGTCAATATTAGGGTGCGAGAGTTATAGCAAACTGGCAGTGGTGCATCGGGAACAAGCAACTAGATTCCCAGGAGAACGTTCATACGGTGACTGTAGCAGCTTTAGTCGCTTGGAAAAAAGTCGCCTGGGCCTGTAATACTAAAACACGAAACAATATGTCTGATCCATCGTCAACGTGACAGTAGGAGAGTTACGGAAACGTTTTAATGGTGCAGCGGAAACATGCAACCAGAATCACAGGAGAACATTCGCACGTTGACTGTAGCTTCGGTAGTAGCTTGAATAAAAGTCGGTGAAGCCTATAATATTGAATCGTGAAGCAATTTTGTGTGTTGCACCATCAATGTGAGTGTGTGAGGGTTACAGTAAACTGACAGTGGTGCATGGGAAACAAGCAACTTGAAACCCAACAGAACGTCGATACGGTAACCGTAACCTCGTTTATCTCTTGGAGAATGGGTGGCTGGAGCCTGTGATATTGAATCGGAAGGCAATTTATTTGTTCCATGGTCAATGTGAGGATGCAAGGGTTACAGTAAACTGGCAGTGATGCATCGGAGAACGTCCACACGGTGACGTGGCTGCATTTGCCTTTTGGAGTGAAGTCGGCTTGAGCCCGTAACATTAAATTGTGACGCAATTAGTGTGTTCCATAATCAGTATGAGGGTGCAAGAGTTACAGTAAACTGGCAGTGGTGCATCGGAAATAAGCAATTTGACTTCTGGGACAACGTCCCTATGGTGACGTAGCTGCGTATCTCGTTTGGAAAGAAGTCAGCTAGAGCCTGTAATAGCGAATCGCGACGCAATTTGTGTATTCCATTGTCAATGTGAGGGTGCAAGGGGTATAATAAACAGACGGTGGTGCATAAGAAAAAACAACTGGACTCTCAGCAGACCGTCCTTGTAGAGACCGCAGCCTTGTTAGTCGCTTGGAGAGAAGTTGCTTTGAGCCTGTAGTATTGAATCGCGACGTAATTCGTGTGTTCCATCATCAATGTGAGCGTGCTACGGTTATAGTAAACTGAGAGTGATGCATCGGAGAAAAGAATCTTGACTACCTGCAGACAGTCCTTTCGGTGACCGTAGCCTCGTTAGTCGCTTGGAGAGAAGTCGAGTAGAGCATGTAATATAGAAATGCGATGCCATTTGTGTGTTTCATCGTCAATGTGAATGTGCAAGCGTTACAGAAGCTGGCAGTGATGCATAGGAAACAAGCGACTTGACTTCCAGGAGAACGTCCATGCGGCGACATAGCTGTATTTGTCTTTTGGAGAGAAGTCGGCTAGAGCCTGTAACATTGAACTGCGACGCAATTTGTGCGTTCCATCGTCAATGTGATGGTGCAAGTGTTACGGTAAATCTGCAGAGATGCAATGGAAACAAGCAACTTGATCCAAGGAGAACGTCTATATTGTGACATAGCTGTATTTGTCTTCTGGAGAGAAGTCGGGTAGAGCCTGAACAATTGAATTGCGACGCAATTTGTGTGTTTCATCGTCAATGTGAAACTGCAAGGGTTACAGTAAACTCGCAGTGATGCATAGGAAAAAACAACTTGACTTCCAGGAGAACGTCCATACGGTGACATACCTGTATTTATCTTTCGGAGAGAATACGGCTCGAGCCTGTAACATTGAATTGTGACGCAATTAGTGTATTGCATCCTCAATGTGAGGCTTCAAATGTTACAGTTAACTGGCAGTAGTGCATCGGAAACAAGCTACTTTTCTTCCAGGAGAACATCCATACGCTGACATAGCTGTATTTGTCTTTTGGAGAGAAGTCGGCTAGAGCCTGTATCATTGAACTGGGACGCAATTTGTCTGTTCCATCATCAATGTGAGGGTGCAAGACTTGCAATAGACTGGCAATGATGCATGAGAAGGAAACACTAGATTTCCAGGAGAACGACAGTACAGTGACTGCAGTACCGTCAAACGTTTGAAGATACGTCGCCTAGAGCACATAATATATAATCAGCACGCAATTTGTGTGTTGCATTGTCTATGTGAGGGTGCGAGAGTTACAGTAAACTGGCAGCGGTGCATCGAAAACAAGCAACTTGACTCCCAGTAGAACGTCCATATGTTGAGTGATGCCTTATTAGTCACTTGGAGAGAAGTCGGCTACAGCCTGTAGTATTGATCCGCGACGCAAATTTTGTGTTCCATCGTCAATGTGAGGTTGCAGGTGTTACAGTAAACTCGCAGTGATGCATCGGAAACAAGCAACTTGACACCAAGGAGAATCTCCATACCGTGTTGTTGCTGCATTTATCTTTGGAGAGAAGTCGACTAGAACATGTAATATTGAATTATGACGCAATGTGTGTATTCCATCGTCAATGTGAGACTGCAAGGGTTACAGTAAACTAGTAGTGAAGCATCGGAAACAAGCAACTTGATTTGCAGGAGAACGTCCATACGCTGACATAGCTGCATTTGGCTTTTGGAGAAAAGTCTGCTAGAGGCTGTAACATTGAAATGCGACGAAATTCGTGTATTACATCGTCAATGTGAGCGTGCGATTGTTACATTAAACTGGCAGTGTTGCATCTGAAACAAGCAGTTTGACTTCCAGGATAATGTCTATTCTGTGACGTAGCTGCGTTTGTCTTTTAGAGAGAAGTCGGCTAGAGCCTGTAACACCGAATTGCGATCGTCAATGTCATTGTGCAATTGTTACAGTAATCTTTCAGTGATGCATGGGAATCAAACAAGTTGACTCCCAGGAGAACGTCCATACAGCGACCACAGCCACGTTAGTCGCTTGCAGGGGGGGTCGGCAGGAGTCTGTAGATTGAATGGCGACGTTATTTGTTTGTTTCATCGTCAAGGTGCCAGTTTGATGTAACACTCGCACACTCACATTGACGATGTAATACACGAATTTCCTCGCATTTCAATATTACATGCTCTAGCAGACTTTTCTCCAAAAGCCAAATGCAGCTATGTCAGCGTATGGACGTTCTCCTGCAAATCAAGTTGCTTGTTTCCGATGCATCACTACTAGTTTACTGTAACCCTTGCAGTCTCACATTGACGATTGAACACACACATTGCGTCATAATTCAATATTACATGTTCTAGTCGACTTCTCTCCAAAGATAAATGCAGCAACAACACGGTATGGAGATTCTCCTTGGTGTCAAGTTGCTTGTTTCCGATGCATCACTGCGAGTTTACTGTAACACCTGCAACCTCACATTGACGATGGAACACAAAATTTGCGTCGCGGATCAATACTACAGGCTGTAGCCGACTTCTCTCCAAGTGACTAATAAGGCATCACTCAACATATGGACGTTCTACTGGGAGTCAAGTTGCTTGTTTTCGATGCACCAGTGCCTGTTTACTGTAACACCTGCTCACTCACATAGACGATGGAACACAAAAACTGCTTCTAGATTCAATATAACAGACACCAACCGACTTTTCTGGATGCGACTAGAAAGGCCACAATCACTGTACGAACGTACTGCTGGGAGTCAAGTTTCTGGTTTCTGATGCCCCACTGCCAGTTAGCTATAACACTCACACGCTCACATTGATGATGGAACAGGTAATGGTGCATATGAAACAAGCAATCTGATTCCATGCAATAACAGTATCCACATTAGTCGCTAGGAAAGTCCGCTGGAGCCTGTAATATTGAATCGCGACGAAATTTGTGTATTCCACCATCAATCTGAAATTACGAGGTTACAGGAAATTATCAGTGGTGCATCAGAATCAAGCAACTTGACTCCCAGGAGAGCATCTACATGATGACTGTTGCTTTGATAGTCGCTTGGAGGGCAGTCGGCTGGATGCTGCAATAATGAATCACTACGAAATTTGTGTGTTCCATCGTCAATGTGAGGGTTACAGTAAACTTATGTTGGTGCATTGGAACCAAGGTACTTGACTCCCAGGAGAACGTCCACAAGGTGACCGTTGCTGCGTTAGTCGCTTGGAGACAAGTCGGCTGGAGCCTGAAATATTTAATCGGGACGCAATTTCTGTGTTCCATCGTCGATGTAAGGGTGCGGTGGTTACAGTAAAGTGGCAGTGGTGCATCGGAACCAAGAAACTTGACTCCCAGGAGGAAGTCCATATGATGAGCGTAGCCGCGTTAGTCGCTTGGAGATAAATCGGATGGAGCTTGTAGTATTGAATTGGGACCCAATTTTTGTGTTGTATCATCAACGTGAGTGTTTGTGGGTTACAGTAAACTGGCAGTGGTGCATCGGAAACAAGATACTTGACTCCCGGGAGTTCGTCCATGCGGTGACCGCAGCAGTGTAAGTCGTTTGGAGAGAAGTCGGTTGGAGCATGTAATATTGAATCGCGACGGTAATTGTGTATTCCATCGTCAATTTGAGGGTGCGAGGGTTACAGTAAAGTGGTAGTGGTGCATCGGAATCAAGAAACTTGACTCCCAGGAGGACCTCCCTACGGTATGTATAACCTCATTAGTCACTTGGAGGGAAGTCGGCTGGAGCCTGTAATACTGAATCGGGACGTAATTTGTGTGTTTCATCGTCAATGTGAGGGTGTGAGCGTGGCGCCAAATTGGCAGTGGTGCATCGGAAACAAGCAACTTGCCTCCAAAGACAATGTCCCTACGGTGACAGTAGCCTTGTTAGTCGCTTGTTTATTAGGTGGAGCAGGTAGTGTGTAATTCCCACACTCGTCGGAGTAACAGGCATGTGACGTGGCCTTGAAGTGTTAGTTCATGTTCTTAGACTCATTTTCAGGTTAGGACTTAACGATGTGGGACGAGTCATTATACATCCAGATCACAGATTAATTTGTACATATTTTTACATTCCGAACATTCCTAATTTTTCAAATTTATTTATTTGTTTTGCACAAAGAAAGAAAGACTTACATTTTTGAGTTAGTAATTCTTATCTACAAACTTTTACACATAGCAAAAATAGAGAATCTTCTACGGAATGGTATGAATTATTAAGTAGAAACTTTCTCAGTTTGTTATCAAATTTTACTTTGCTGTCTGTCAGAGATTTTATATGACTGGGTATGTTTGTTGCAGTGTTGTGCTGAAGACACCCTTTAAGTGGAGCAATGATTGTCATTTTTCCTACTGGTATTGTAATTATGCACCTCATTGTTCCTCTTGAACTTCACTGGAATAAATATACTGTGAAGCAGTTGTCAGAACGCTAAACTTCTTAAACAGATATCTACAAGATGATCGTGGGTGTGAACCACGTATAATTCTCACAGCATGCTTTTACGCAATGAAGTTTCTCTTTCTTAAAGATGAGTTACCAGAGAACATTATTCCAGATGACATTATTAAATGAAAATATGCAAAATATGTGAACTTAGTGTTTTGTCTCTCCCCAAGATTTGCAATGATTTTAAGCGCAAATGTGGTTGAACTAACTTGTTTTACGAGCTCCAAAATGTGTTTCTCCCAATTTAAATTTTCATCAATATGGATCCTCATGAATTTGTTATATCCTCACCATGTGTTATACTTATGATTGGTGTAGTACTCCTAGAACTGAATATGGTGGGCGTTTTTAAAATTGAGGGTGAGGCCATTTGCAGAAAACTAATCAACGATACTTTTAAGAACCTTGTTTATTACTTCTTCTGTTTCTTGTATATATGCTTGGATTGATTGCAAGACTGGTGTTATCTGCAAAAAGAACTAATTCTGCTTGTTGTATACCACGAGGAAGATCGTTTACACACAGAGGGTGGAGAAAAATTTTCTCACGAAATTTTAACCTTGGCTAGCTGATGCCAGTAGAAACCGAAATTACTAATGTTATGTATGTCGACAACGCACTATTTTTAAACTACGGAAACTTGGCGCCATGCGCTCGATTGGCCGAGGGATTGTCCTGTTGCTGGATGCTCTGTACAACGCATGACCGCAAATGCTTTGTCTGCCGGAGATGGCGTTGTATCTATGGCGGCCCGCACGCTCGGTGGTAGAGCGCCAGCCTTCCATTCTGGGGGCCTGGGGGCGGTTCCGCTGGGGTCCCGACACATCCACTGTCAACAGCTGTTAGTTCGCGTACAGAAAGTCTTTTACAAATTATGTCGCTTTTTGTAGCTAGAACATTGTTTACTTAAAGCAGGTGCTCAAACTGGCGAACCTCTGACGCGGCACAAACTTGGTAACGTCGAATGGTGTTTTACCCAACTCTTTCAGAGATTACTGGCATTTTCGTGATGTGATTGATGGCATGTTGAATACGATACATTAATTCCTCTTCATTTCTAAGTGGTTCGCGTCTAGGTGGTTGAGCTAGATCCCTTGAAGAATCCCCACAGAAGAAAGTTGAGAGGCGTGAGGTCTGGTGATCACGGAGACCATGTCTTGCGAGCACCTCTGTCAATTATTCGGCAGTCGAAGAGTTCATTTAAATATCCGCAAGAGTTCATTTAAATATCCGCGCACAGTGCGACTGTTATGTGCAGACGCCCCATCATGCTGCAACCACACGTGTAGCCGTATGTCCAGGGGAACATCTTCCAGCAGGCCAGGGACAGTTTCTTGCAAAAAGTGAAGGTATTTTGCTCCAGTAAGTCGAGAAGGTAGACGGGATGGCGCAATCAGATGGTCACCCACAGTGGCTGCCCAAATGTTGAGCGAAAATCGTTCCTGGTGTCTGTGGACGTACGAGACGTGAGGATTTCCTCTTACCCAGTAATGAACCTATCAAGTGTTGTAAAGACCATCCCGATGGAAGGTGCACTCGTTAGTAAACAACAAAATGGCGAGGAAGACGGGATCTCGTGCAGCATGTCTCACAAACCCCGTCAAAACCCTAGACTGTGTTCATAGTCCACCATAGAATTTAGGTCTTGGGCAGGGTTGAAACTAAATGGATGCTGGCCATCATCCCTCAAAACCTCCCAGACTAACCGATGAGTGACCCCCATGTTATGTCCAACTGCTCGAGTGCTTGTTGTAGGTGCTTCCTCGAAGCGCTTGAGAAGGGTCTCTTCCTAAACGCCATCGTGTTGTGTTCGAGATCTCCCAGCATCACCATGATATCCCAGTAACGAGCCTGTTTTGTCAAGTTGCTAGCGAATTGGTATAAACGTTTGTAGGTGTGGGTGTAATCTTGCTGGGTACCATTCCTCATCGAACTTCGTGCGCATTACCATTGGCTAGTCGATAAACGAAAACCATATCTCGTTGTTCCTCAAATGAATCCTATGCCGCCATGCTTACTGTATAACTAAATCTCAGACGACTTTCACGTGCTCCAAAGTGAAGCTTATGTGTGAATGCCTCTGAGGTTAGGGGGAGACAAACAGCAAGACATATTCGACACGTGTGTGTATCGTCTTGGAGCAGTGATGGGGCGAGGGACGTTTGTATGTATGAACCGACAACCAAAGCACTGCCCTGTACCGACGAATGGCAATGGGGCAATCCCATGGTCAATAGGAGCGCGTATCGTAATGTTTCTATAGTTTAAAATTGGTGCATTGTCGAACTACACAAAATTAGTGATTTTACTTCCTACTGGCATCTCCTATCCAGGGTTAAAATTCCGTGACACAATTTTTCTCCATCCAGTATAAGGAGCAGTAGTGGACGTAAGATTGAACCTTGGGGAAACCCATATGTGATTTCTCCCTCGTCAGAATTATGCTCTTGGTCTGTATTGCTTGAATTACTGAGTACAACTTTCTGCATTCTTTTGCTTAGATGTGACACTATCCATTAGTTGGCTATACCATCAATCCCATATAATTTTAATTTTTCTAGGAGAATATTGTGATTCACACAGTCAAACGTTTAGAGAGGTCGCAGAAAAAATCAATCGTTGTTATTTTATTATTTAATTGTTGTAAAACCTGGTTAGTGAACATGTAAATGTCACTCTCAGCAACCCTTCTGAAATCCAGATTGCGATTTGCTAAGGATACTATTGTTGCTATGGTGAGATTACTATTCTAGAATAAATCACCTTCTCAAAAATTTTGGAATGTGTCATCAATGAGACAGGTCGGTAACTATTGATATCTCTCTCATCACCTTTCTTATAGAGGGATTTAACAACGGCGTATTTCAGTCTCACTGGAAAAATGCCTTGAGTTAGTGATGTATTACATATATCAGATAAGACTGGGCTTATTACATGGGAGCAAATTTTTAATACTCCATTGGAAGCAGCATCAAAACCAGATGAGCTTGTATTTTTGAGAGAATGTATAATTTTCGTAAGCTCAGAAATATGATTGAATTACCGTATAGGAAAGCTACATTTTCAACATACGGCTATGAGTTTGCTCTTCAACTGTTTGTTCCTATATTTTCTACCATATTTAAGAAATGATTATTGAATGCATTTGCTACCTGTGACTCATCGTCTATAGCCGTTCCATTCAGTTCAGTAGTGCTGTTGTGTTGTTCTGTGGCTGGTAGTTCTGTCCCTCACTTCACTACATTCCATATTGCCTTAAGTCTGTTGTCGAAAGTACTGATTTCTGACATTATGTACACGTTCTTTGATTTTTTGATAACCTTTCATAGTAATTTTGAGTATTTTTGTAGTGTGCAACTTGTGAGAAGATAGTTTCCCTTTACATTTCACAAGATACTTTAATTCCTCCAGTGATCCATGGTTTTTTACCTGGCTGTTTAGTGTCCTTTCTTATTAGCTTATGCAGAGAATTATTTTCAAATAATTATATGAATTTATCATGGAGTAGATTAAATTTTATGTTAGCATTTGGTCCATTATAAATTACATCCCAAATGTTTGCTTGTTAGTGCGAATTAAGCCGATGTGTCTTTGATGTGTTGTAGGAGAGACACATTCTTGACACAGAGTCCATCGTAATTAACATAGCAGTCATCATTTGCTGATGTGTTGGAAGCAGTTCTTCTGCTATCGTGACACATGTGTTATGTCATGGAGGAATGGAGTTGTCAGGGCGAACAATGCAGAGAGAGCCAGCTCTCTCTCTCTCTCTCTCTCTCTCTCTATCTCTCTCCCTACTGTCACTATTACAAACTACTTAAACAGATTCCTTCAAGGTGTGTGATGGATTATTGTATTCGAACGTTTCATAATGAGATCACTTAGCAACTTCCAGCTAACTTTAAACTATTCTAAATTTTTTTCACTTACTTGTTTAACATGAAATATTTTAAAAATATTAAGTCATTTGCAAAGTATTCAGAAGTTTGAAGTTGTTTTATGCATGGAAGTTCGATACTTTATAGAATCATGGGTTTACTGGTGAATTACTGATTTCATATTCCTTATAGTGAAACCGTTTTAGTGGGAAATAAATACTCTCCAAGGGCTTCTGTAAACAGCGTCGCCCCTGATCGAAATGGGATGAGTGGAACAGTCTATAGCTGTTCATTGTAAAGTGGCTGGATAGACAGAGTGAGCACTGGCCTGTTCGCACGTCAGTTTACTTTCAGTTTACTATGCCACACATTGCACGGATGGTATACTGGAGGCTGAATGCAGCTGACCCATATGTCTACCAAAAATGACTCCCACTGACAGCCATTTCTAATGCTGAGAATCAGTGTTGAGCGATCTTCCATCAGGTGCCAATGTGCCTCACATCAGAGACAGCAGCAACATGTTGCACAGTGGGACTTTAATTCAATGTTCTCTGTACCCTATCCAGACATTTGATTACCATGTAGGAATTTTCTTAGCTGTTTCGTTAACACATTTTTTCCCCACGGTAAGAAACTTTACAAAAAAGTCACGTTTGAAAGTATTCATCTGGTTCGGTTTAAGCAATATCGATACGAATCTGTGATGTCCATGCGCTGCTTTTCTGACTTCAAGCTCATCTGCTGTGCTAACTCTGGACATACAAAGGCCCTGGAGGCCCTCCATCCTGTTGAGTTGTAAATTTTATTATTTTCAGGCTCATCCAGAGTGCTAATTTCGGGCGTACAATGGTGCTTTGAGTCATCATCGAACATCATGGCCCCACGATTTGCTTTGCTCTTAGTCCAGGAAACCTTGGAATCCCATTGCGAAACACATCACAAATATAAGGATTTTCAACTTTAACAGATTGAAGCAGTATTGATCAAAGTATCGAAAATAGATCTTTGATCATCACTTTGCCCACAAAAGGGGCGGACCTGGTTCCTAGCGCTATTGCAACAGACAGTTTCGATCTTACAGTTTTGAGAGATTGCAAGTGACCTCCGAGCCTTGAAGTGCCAAAATCTCGGTATGCTAATTACTTCGGCCGTGTACATAACATAGCGACTATGTAAATGATTAGGGTCGCAATTCTGTGCGAGAAGTAAAGAGGGCACCAGAGTACATTAGCATCGCACCATTATGGTATTGTTATCAGGTCTCGTAGGGTATATAAGGGGCATGAACAGCGTGATACGTCGAGCGATCATTGTGAAAGATATGGAAAAGCCGCGTGTTCTTGAGAGACAGCGTTATCAGAGTTTGAAGGAAGTTGAAAAGGGATCTCATTGTGCATCTCTTTTGGTCCCGTGCACAAATATTAAGCCATGCTACATCTACAGGTGTCCATATTTGCGGAATTGTCGTCGGTTCACGAACTGACTCCTCTTTTGTTTCTCATAAATGTTCGATGGGATTCACCTCTGGCGACCTGGATGGTCAAGTCATTTGCTCGAATTGTCCAGAATGTTTTTCAAACCAACCGCGAACAACTGTGGGCTGGCGCATGGAGCATTGTCTTCCATAAAAATCCCATCGTTGTTTGGGAACATGAAATCCATGAATGGCTGCAGGCGGTCTCCAAGTACCTGAACATAACTCTATCCAGTCAACGATAGGTTTGGTTGGTCTAGAGCACCCAGTACATTCCATGTAAACGCAACCTACACCAATACGGAGACGATGCCAGCTTGCACAGTGTCATGTTGACCACTTGCGTCCATGGCTTCGCGGAGTCTGCATCACACCCGAAACCTATCATCAGCTCTTACCAACTGAAATCGGGACTCATCTAACTAGGCCTCGATTTTCTAGTAGTCTAGAGTTCCACCAATATGGTCACGAACCTAGGAAACGCGATGAGCGCGGTCCCTCCCGTCGGAGGTTCGAGTCCTCCCTCGGGCATGGATGTGCGTGTGTGTTGTTCTTAGCATAAGTTAGTCTAAGTAGTGTGTAAGTCTATGGACCGATGAACTCAGCAGTTCGGTCCCTTAAGGGGATACGGAATCGCCTACCCCCGCAATGATAAAATATGCCTACTATAGGGAACATTTTTTCACAAACTACTGGAGACAGAGAGATAAAAGTTTTACTGTATGTGCATTAATATGTTATAACAATACTGAAACAACAGTTTATTGTCAAAGTATTTTCTTACAGAGATATTTTACATTTATTTTTAAGTAAATCTTTTCCATCACTTTTTACTGTATTATCGCCCCTAAGTCATTTGTAAAGCAAGTAATTAAAAATCGTTGTTTCAGTGCGTAAAAGAAACGAATGTGATTAAGTCATAAAAATTTCAGACATCCAGGTTCACCAGTACCTGAGATAATGTTTCTAGAAGAAGTAAAAAGCAAACTTAGGGGAAACGGAGAAAGAAGATTAAAACATTCCCGATCCATAGTTAATACCGCCTTCACAGTCTTCATAATCCTCTTCGAGTCTTCTTTTGGCACCCCTCTGCACCTGTCTTGCTTTTTTCACTAATGTCTTGATTATATTGTTAGCATGCCTTAGTCTGTGCTGATCTAAAGTCAACATAGCACGTACAGTGCTTGAACCAACACGCAAACCCAACTTTTGAAGGACCTGGTATTTGTTATATTCCCAAGACTGAAGGTTGCCACAGCATCATACACACCAAAATGTAGTGTATTAATTCCGACAAACTCTGTTTTTGGGAGACGATGTCACGTCACACTATTCAAACATTCGTTGGGGTTCTGCGTTTTACCATGAAGACATTTCATCAGAAGACTTCTGTCAGCCAGATCTCAGGAAATGAGCTTTATTTCTTCCATGATAGCTTATGGTAGACTGTGGTGGTGAATGTATTACTCTCCAGTTGTTAGTCCCCTATTGTATTTACACCAGCTCTTTTCACCTTTAGGGCACAAACCATGTTCTGGATGCTCATCTGTGGATGCAGTGGCGAAATACAAAACCCATGTAGCTTTCCTCATTTCTTCAAGATTGCCTGTATTTTGCCTGATTGCAAGGCCATAGCAATTCTGAATGTGGTCTGTTATGGAATCAGTCAATCTTCCTTTGCCATGCAAGATTTTCCCATCATCTAGTTTTTTCCCTTTCATAACTTATTTTAACCTTCTCAGCCTGGCACCCATTCTCTTCTGCGCATGTCCTATGCATTCACGTTTGCTTGTATTTACACTGTTCTCATATGATTCGCTTTCCAAAATGCTTTAGAGTCACCATCTCCCAGATACTTGACATAGCGAACATTATACCACTCTGAAGAGCAATGAAAATTTTTTTTCACCCCAGCAACCTCCATGCCACCACTACTACCATAATAATTAGCAACACAGTCATCAATATATTTATTTTTCAGCCTGTGTACGCATCGACAGTATTTAGACATTATTGCAACATCAATAACCTTGCCAGTGTCAACACCAGTTGCTGTAACAACACCATTGTTGGTGTGACCCCTTTTTTGCCGCATGCCATCAAAAGCTACTGTGAGGTCACGACTGCCATCATTTTCTTTCACTGCTTCTTCCACAACCACCTGCATTGACGTCTGTGCTACATCTTCAATAGCAGATCCTAGCACATAGTTGTAAGCATCAAACTTTGAAGGTACACTTGGAAGAATTAGAACACCATATAGCATATCACCAGCTGCTTTGGCCTTACCAGTTTCTCGCAATCCGTAAACTAACCTAATATTTACACACAACGTTCAGTTTTCTTGTATCCATTATTTACAGTTACTGAAACAGAACTTGGAAACTTACAGCTGTACTTACAAACACTGCAATTAAATTAAACTGGGAAGCTAGGCCAACATGGGATTCTACGTTTCCTTGACATTTTTTGCAGCACACACTGTTTTCAAGAGCTTCTCACAATACACTCGTATCAGTGAGCTCAAAAACTTCTTTCCCTTTATCAAGTAAATTATGTTTCTCTTCCAAATCTCTTAGTTTTTTATGAGAAGAACTGTTTTCATTTGGAGTAAGTTCGTTCGGCAAATCAGCAGTAAGTGGACTCACATTTTCCAACAGTGATGATGAAGAACTGCTTTGCTTTGCTAATGAATCATTATTTATTTTATTTTGCCAGTTCACACGCTTTTTAAACACTTTTGCTCTAGCTCTAGGCATTTTCACTGCGAAAAATGAAGCACTAAATACGAAATAACTCGACAACAACGACTTTCATATAGCACACTGTTTACAAACAATCCCGTCACAAAGTCAAAGAGTAACTTGAGGAAACCAGAGGGAAACATTTTCGGACAAATAGTGCATAAAGAGCCGCTGGAAAGCGGGATATTTGAATTCATGTCACATAAATGTATTGCCAAAAAGTTTATGGTCAGCCTTGAGAGACGTGTGTAACTAAATTGCAATACCCGATCTCACAAACCTATAAAAATAAAATAGGTATAATTCTAGAAGAGCTATGTTTGATACGTCATTTTGAAGAGGAACCTTTGCGGAATATAATACGTCAATAAAACGCAAATCGATTTTTTAACCCAAAATCCGATTCCGTATCCCCTTAACCATTCACACGCATTTCATTTTCAAAGGCGATGCAGACGATGTCGTGCTGTTAGCAGAGACACTCGCGTCGGTCGTCCGCGACCACAGTTTATTAACACCAGATTTCGCCGCACTATCCAAACGGATATATTCGCCATATGTCCCACATTGATTTCTGCAGTTACTTCAAGCAGAGTTGCATGTCTGTTAGCACAGGCAACTCTGCGCAAATACTGTGCTCTCGGTCGTTGAGTGAAGGCCATCGGCCATTGCATTGTCTGTGGTGAGAGGTAATTCCTGAAATCTGGTATTCTCGACACACTCTGGAAACTGCCCGTGCGTCTAGCTCGAACTACCATTCCGCATTCAAAGTATGTCAGTTCCTGCAGTGCGACACCAATGGCGTCGGAAATCTTTTCAGATGACTCACCTGACTACAAATGACAGCTCGGCCAATGCACTGCCCTTGTATAACTTACGCACGCGATACAACCGCCATATGTATACGTACAGTCGTGGACAAAACGAGGGAGACCCCTCGCCTTTTCGTTATGCTTTAAAGTCTGCTGCACAGCATAATAGGCAAAGCGACGAAGTGCTACCAACATACTTTGCACAGGCGTGAAATTGAAAAACTATCTGAACTTTGTCAGACTGTTTTCAGTCATGTGTAAGACTATAGTAATGCTGATTAGTGTCTCAAACACAACACGTAAATATAAGATATAAAGGAAAGAAGAAACGCTAATTAGTATGAACTGTACCAATAAAAATGAATTTCAGCTTATCTTGATAACATAACTATTTCAGTAAGACAAAGTTCCCCAGATCGTCACGAATTAGCAAAATATTAGCGCAACCGGCCACGAAGCAGTATCAACATTCAGACCAGTCATACTGGATTATCGTTGCTGACCTACCATGAAAGTGTGAAAATTTAGCAATGCGTGAAGATTTATAAAGAAATTCAGTTAAAAATCATTCAGGGCCACACTTAAGTCAATTAAATCATTGACAGAACAAGTATGAAATTCTACCAGAGTTTCATATTGACATCCACAGGGCACCGGTACAGAATATAGGTAGCAAAAAACATATTGGGGACGCGAGAATTTCTTAAAATTGCTTTACTTATAGTCTATCTACCTCCATCGAGATTAGAAACGAAAACAATAACACTAAGCTATGAAACAACTGTAGCAAAACAGAGCATCCTCGTTGTCCATGTGATGGATGAGACGACTAATTCGCAACATAAATGTCAATGTAAGCAGGAATTTCTGTTGGATCATGCTTCCTGGACCAAATAACATATATTTCTTACGTCTTCAGCGCGAATCATGTAGCAAATGTAATTTGAAGGTCATAAAAATATCGAGTGGATTTACTAACATAATTATGAACCACTCAAGAACGTAAATCGATGGTCACATAGTTGTCAAACATATTCTAGGGTGTTGCCATTGTCCATTAGACTAGCAGCAGAAAGAAAACGTTCGCTCAGCTGATGTGCTGAGATACCTAGCAATGGCGAAGCTCGCGCTTCAAAGACGGCACAGCGTCGTCTGCCACCACTTCGTGGGAAACGAAATACATCAAGTATAAGCCAATGTGTTGTATTCGTATATCTGTGACTATGACTTAGCGCTGAAGTGTGGTTATGGATAGTACGTATGATCAGATTGCGAATCTAACATGACAAATAAAGACGATGGGAAATGAATTAGACGTCCTTCCTCTTCCGTAACATCAAATATATTTTAGTTATATTTTAGTATGTTTTAGTTCAACGGCGTCATATCGTGGACAACGGTGCTGCTTGCGCCGTCAGTTCGAATCCTTACCCGGTCATGGATGTGTGTTAGGTTAGGTAGGTTTAAGTAGTTCTAGGTCTAGGGGACTGATGACCTAAGCAGTTGGTCGCATAGTTCTTAGAGCTATTTTTTGACCTCTCCCGTAAATTTTCTTTACATAAACGGCCGTATCTTTAGATTGCGTTGACATAAAAGCTCACTTTTTTACACAACCAAGGGACCGTATACTGCAGAAAGTGCGATACATTTCCGCATATTATGTCTACCTGTACTCAAGGTAAACGGGTTTTAAGGGTTGGGTATACATATAGACGGTCAAGAAAGTGAGACTAGTAGGTTTCCGTTTTTACCGATTTAGGTGACGAAATCCTAACAACGAAAATGCTACGATAGTTACTGAAGATGAGGGCCGCATAAATAATTGTCCCTACTCTTTACTCGAAGTGTTCTAGTTTCAGTGGATACATCAGCATATTAATCATAGCCACGCTTTAGATCCAAATCACGTTTACAGCAATGCAAATAAAATCCATTTGCCTATACACCTGATAATTCTGATCCCAGTTTTAATGCCATCTAGTTTTGGAAGTGCGAGCATTCCCATTGATAGCTAGCTTAAGAAACACTTCCGCTAATGAACGTTTTCTGGCAGTGGTGAGTCTAATAGAGAATTCGAAACATTGTTGAATACGTTTGGCAGCTATGCCGCCGTTTATTTCCTGGGGTGGTGCAGAATTATCCTATTAAATTTACTCGGTAATAACAGTATTTTTTTATTTCGATAAACATGCCGAATGATTGTCACATAAGCGGTGACATAAAGGTAGAGTCCAGAAAGCTCTATGCGAAAGAAACTGCAAATCATTTTGCCAGTTTCATTGCGAAATTGCCGGCTTATTCGGGTCTGGGGTAATAATAGAGAGCTGTTTGCCTGGGTTGTCTGCTAGCGTAGTTGAAGGTGTTTGCTACTGCAAGGGAGGTCTGGTTTGTTTTCGGTTCTAAACTCTATGGAGGCAGATAGACTATCAGTAAAGCATTTTAAGAAATTCTCGCGCCCCCCAATACGTTTTTTGCTACCTTTATTCTGTACCGGCGCCCTGTAGATGTCAATATGAAACTCTTGTAGAATGTCCTACTTGTTACTATTTTTCCGCTTCTGTCAATATTTGAATTGACTTAAGTGTGGCACTGAATGATTTTTAACTGAATTACGTTATGAATTATCACTCATTGTTAAATTTACACACTTTCATGGTAGGTCAGCAACGGTAATCCAATATGACTAGTCTGAACGTTGACACAGACCGTTTCACGGCAGAATGCGCGTAATATTATGCAAATTCGTAACGATCTGGGGTACTTTGTCTTACTAAAACAGTTATGTTATCTCGATAAGCTGAAATTAATTTTTATTAATACAGTTCATACTAATTAGCGTTTCTTCTTTTATTTATATCTCGTATTTACGTATTGTGTTTAACACACAAATCAGCATTTATATAGTCTTACACATGATTGAAAACAGTCTAACAAAGTTCGGATAGTTTTTCAATTTCACGCCTGTGCATAGTATGTTGGTAGCACTTCGTCGCCTTGCCTGTTATGCTGAGTAGTAGACTTTAAAGCTGTGCGGATCAGCATAACGAAAAGGCGAGGGGTCTCGCTCGTTTGGTCCACAACTGTACATACCACTGTCTCATGACTTCTGCCACCTCAGGGTACGAGCGGTTCTAGGCGCTTCAGTCTGGAACCGCGCGACCGCTACAGTCACAGGTTCGAATCCTGCCTCGGGCATGGATGTGTGTGATGTCCTTAGATTTAAGTAGTTCTAAGTTCTAGGGTACTGATGACCTCAGATGTCAAGTCCCATAGCGCTCAGAGCCGTTTGAACCAATTTGAACCTCAGGTTATAACAGTGGTGTTAATCGGTCTTGCCCTGTACGTGTCTGGCCATTATACAGCATTCAACAGCCACAAGAAATCGACTTCATTGAGCCGATGCCTCCAACAAATATTGTGAGATTTATAAAACTTTATCTGACGGCCGATTCGCGATGCACGCATTGAACGGAATGCCGAAGAATCCTTAAGAGTCGCGTTTTCCTCTCTGGTTCATTCCTTTACATAACTCTCCAACCAGCAATTTTATATCTACATTTATACTCTGCACGCCACTTTACGGTGTGTAGCGGATAGTACTTTATATACCACTGTCACTATTCCCTTTCTTGTTCCAGTCACGAATCGTTCGCGGGAAGAACGATTGCTTGTAATCCTTAATGTGGGATCGAATCTCTATAATTTTACCTTCGCGATGTTTTCGTGGGATACACATAGGAGGAAGTAATATTTTAAGAGACTTTTCTAGGAGCGTAAGCCCTCGAAACTTTTAACAGTAAACCACACCCTGATGCAGAGCAACTTTCTTGCAGAGAGACGGCTGAGCATCTTTGTGAATCATTTCTGCTTACTATATCAACCTGTAAGGCAACACACTGCTCTTCTCTGAATCATCCCTATTTATCACATCAATCCTATCTGGTACAGATCCCACACCGACACGCAGTGTTCAGGTTATAGCCAAATCGTCTGTTGCTACCTTTCCACTATAATGCCACATCTAACCACCAAACATATTCGCGTGACGCAAACCTATAAATCCCACTTGAATTCGTACCTAAAAGTTTAGACCCACTTTTTCCTTTAATGATACTGTTTCAATTTCTAAATACGGAAACACGCTAGCTTACACGTCTTTACGCTTATTGGTCTATTCAATTATAGGATTGTACAAAGTGAGGAATTTTTCTCTTCCTTGTAGGAAGTTAACGGAAGCTGTGGCCTCTCATTGGAAACTTTGCCGGGGTGCCCGACGGTTTTTTGACGCTAAGGTCAGCCAAGCGACCTATGTATTTTTACAGTTAACAAAACTAAACCTCCTCGCCTTTTACGCTCCTATATATTTCTTGAACTAGCGAACGGTGTTGTTAATCGATTTTCCTAATTTGTATAAGGTGCTTTACTTTATCGAACTTCAGCACCCAAGCGCAGACTTGACTGGACGGTTCGATCCATGATAGAACAATGCCCCAACTATCAAACGAAACAGTTCATTGCCTACCATTCGCACCGTTTCCGAGCGTTGGTGGTACAAAGTACTTGCTTATCTACTGTTTTGTGGGCTACCTCCTTTGCGGGTCAATACCGGGTGATCAAAATGTCGGTATAAATTTGAAAACTTAGTAAACCATGGAATAATGTAGATAGAGAGGTAAAAATTGACACACGTGCTTGGAGTGACATGGGGTTTTATTAGAACAAAAAAGAAAAACAAAGTTTACAAAATGTCCGACAGATGGCGCTGGACAGCAAAACGTCAGTGACTGCGCATGACAATTGTGTATAAAAAGAGCTGTAACGAAAGAGAGAGCACCTCCTCCTGTTCCTCCAACATCTCCCCACACTTTACATTGTTCGCAGGGTTAATCCCCCCCACCCTCTGGTTTCCTCCTTCCTCTCCACCCCCCGCCCGTTGCCGCGCCTCTATCGCTGTATCCCTCCCTCTCTCCACCTCCACACCCTCCATCTCCTTCATCAGGGCAATTTCCAACGCCTCCCCCTCCCGGATGACGAACTTCGCCGTGACATCTACCCTTCCTTCCAACTATAACCTGGCCTTGTTCCCCCCCCCCCTTCCCAGGGCCCCCTTCTCCTCTTTCCTCCTTCTCCCAGAGCGGATTTTCCTCCATCCCCCCCTCCCCTGAGACCCTGCACCCCATACTTGCCTCTCTCCTTCCCACATCCCTCCCTACCTGGCCCTCTTCCGCGCGCCCCCCGCTCCCCTCCCCCATCTCTTCCCCTCCCTCCCTTCTTCAGGTCTCCCTCATCTCCTAGAACCTGGCAGATCCTCTGTATTGATCATCATCAGTGTGCCACATCAGTGTTGTGTTTAGTGCTGTTTCTCATGTGCGTCAAGAGGTGTGATTTTAATTGTGTACTGCCTTGAGGTTCGCCATCAGTGTTACGTTATGTTTTATGCCATCCGTCAACGCCTTTATGCTCCAGTCATACTGTGCCTTGTGTTCTTTTAATCGTCGCAGTGTGTGGCTTTTTGTGTGTGCTACTTTTAAACAGTTTTTTATCTCCATTTTACGGTCACACCGTTTTTTGTCTATTGCCTTCCATGATGTTCCCCCTTTTTTATATCTATGTTCACCTTATTCACTCCTTTGCTGTTTTTAAGTGTCTTCTATTGTTTTGTTCTCTGTCTTTCGGCTGAAGAGCAGCGCATATGCTGCTGCCAGCCCGCCCCGATGGGGAATTGAAATACAATAAAGAAAAAAAAAAAAAAAAAGAGAGAGAGAGTCAGGTGCGCCAGCAGTCGCAGCATGTTGACGTTACCCGAAAAGGCGCTTTTAGTGAAGCTGTATTATCAGAATGGGGAATGTGCTAGTTCAGCGTTACTATCCTATCGCCATAGGAAGGGGATTTGAACGGGTAAAGGTCCGTTGACAAATGCAGCTGAGGCGAGAATGATTTCGAAGTTCGAAGCCACGGGTTGTTTCGACGATAGACCCCAAAGTGGCCGACCGAGCACAAGGCGTAATGCTGCTGAGACAGTTCAGGAAGAAATGGAGACTGTATCTGGTTCTTCGTCAATGCACGGGGAAGTTAGCGCTCGTGCAGTCGCACGTCGCACCGGCATTCCATACACTACTATCCATCGGCATCATGGTTACCTGGTGATTTAGTGAAGCGGAGGGAATTTGGGGTGTGGGCGTTTCAAAAGATGGCGGAAGATGATTATTGGTTCAAATGGCTCTGAGCACTATGGGACTCAACTGCTGAGGTCATTAGTCCCCTAGAACTTAGAACTAGTTAAACCTAACTAACCTAAGGACACCACACACATCCATGCCCGAGGCAGGATTCGAACCTGCGACCGTAGCGGTCTCGCGGTTCCAGACTGCAGCGCCAGAACCGCGCGGCCACTTCGGCCGGCGATGATTATTGGTTGAGTAACATGTTGTGGAGCGACGAAGCTCATTTCACGCTCCGAGGGTCTGTCAACGCCCACAACTGCAGAATTTGGGCTACCGAAAATCCTAGAACTGTCGTGGAAACTCCATTGCACGACGAGAAAGTCACAATATGGGTTGGATTTACCACATCTACCGTTATTGGGCCTTTTTTCGTGGAGGAAATGCGTGATTCTGGTTTTGTAACTGCTACCGTGACGGGTGAGAGGTACGCCGATATGTTACAGAATCGCATCATCACCAGCCTGGCTGATAAGCACCTGCTGGAATGTACGATGTTTATGCAGGATGGCACTCCACCCCATATTACTAGACGCGTGAAAGATCTCTTGCGCTCGTCATTTGGTGATGATCGTGTGCTCAGCCGCCACTTTCGTCATGCTTGGCCTCCCAGGTCCCCAGACCTCAGTCCGTGCGATTATTGGCTTTGGGGTTACCTCGTCGCATGTGTATCGTGACCGACCGACATCTCTAGGGATGCTGAAAGACAACATGCGACGCCAATGCCTCACCATAACTCCGGACATGCTTTACAGTGCTGTTAACAACGTTATTCCTTGACTACAGCTATTGTTGAGGAATGATGGTGGACATATTGAGCGTATCCTGTAAAGAGCATCATCTTTGCTTTGTCTTACTATGTTATGGTAATTATTGCTATTCTGATCAGATGAAGTGCCATCTGTCGGACATTTTTTGAACTTTTGTATTTTTTTGGTTCTAATAAAACCCCATGTCATTCCAAGCATGTGTGTCAATTTGTACTTCTCTATCTACATTATTCCGTGATTTATTCAGCTTTCAAATTTATACTAACTTTTTGATCGCCTGGTACATTAACTGAGGGTTGTTCCAATGAATCTGAGTTCGGCATCCACCTTGCTTTTACTTTTGTGTGGTCTTTCCACTTTAAATACCAACGTAGGCATACTTCTAAATATATTATCGATGCGACTGCCTCCAGTGATTGTTCTGCAAGCATGTGATAATACAATAATGGGTCTTTCCGTTACGTAATCGCAGTACGTCACATCTGCTTCTGTTGAGGGTCAACTGTTACTCTATGCACCAAGCGTGAACTTCTGACGATCCCCACAAAGTCATTTATACAGGGTTTCCCAGAAATGTTGCCGCACAGTTCGAAGGGTTGTAAGGGCGTCCAGAAACGTCATCCAATGACGCTACAGAGCGTTACAGGTACCAGCGTCTGCCACTAGAGCGCCCCTTCTGCAGCAAACGTGACTTCGTACGCTGAAGGACCGCAGGCGGAACGTCTCGCAATGTTGTTTGTTATTCAATGATCGCGACTGATGGCCACGAACCCCAGTGGAGAAGACGAAGCTAGCTGTTGCTTAGATAGGCCTTATCTTCTATGAATGTGATACTCTGTTGCCTTCCTGGATGACGTTTCCTATCGGCTGAATATTTTTCTCCTGTATACTGAAAAATATCTGAGTTCTTAGAGAGTTCTAGAAGACGTGCGGATGGAAACTCGTGTCAGAAAGTGTCATCCACCAAGGCAACAGAGCATCGCATTCATAGGAGACAAACCCTTTCTACACAGCAGCGAGCTCCATCTTCGCCGCTGGTGATCGTGGCAATCAGTCGCGATTAATCGATAACAACATCGCGAGACGTTCCGCCTATAGTCTGTCAGCGTACAAAGTCTCGTTTGCTGCTGAAGGGAGGCCTAGGGGCGACAACGACGCCTGTAACTTTGACGGTGGGTAGCTTCGTTGGACGACTTTTCCGGACACGGATTTCTATCCCTGATTTGTTCATCAAGACGTCCTCTACAGCTTCTCGAAGTTTGTCATAACATTTCTGGTACAGCCTGTTTACAGTGGGTAAGCAGATACTGTGATCATTAGTACCTTAACATGTACCCACTACTGTGAGTTACTTGTTTTTTCTCCGCCTCTAACGATCTTCCCGCAAACACGTCACATAACTTACTATGTGATGTTTTCTGCGTGGTCGAACTGCACCATTAAGTGGACTATGCCCGCCAGTATAGAGTAACCGTTTTGCATCCACGTGTCCACACTTCACACCTGACCTGCTTCAATGGCTTGCTCTTCCCATATGTACTTGGAGATACTAACCAACCAAAAAACATACTACTCTCAATAGTTAACAATTATTACTCTGCAAATTAAGTAAACACTGTTGTAATGTTGTTCAGTATACTGTCTTCGATCACCAATAACAATATCTGCACTTATAACCTAACTCACTGCGTATAGTGACAAGTGATGGTCCAGTAACACTCCCTTGGGGTACGCCCAAAGATTTATCTCTGTTGAAGACGATATGCTGTATTATATTTCCTAGGAACTCTTCAATCCAGCCTGATATTCTGGACTCTCGTATTTTGTTAATTAGGTGGCAGTGCGGAACGGCAAATCTTGTAGTTATTGGAACAACCGAATGAAAACAATCGATTCACTCGGTTGTTGGGAAACAATCGACTCATTCGGTTGTTGCTATATGTATCGGTTAAATTATTCATTCATACTTTTGAGTGAAACTAGTCTGTGCTAGCAACGGAATGAAAACAATTGATTCAGTCGGTTGGACTACTCGTGCATTGTTCTGAGTGAAACCAAACTGTAGGAGCGACCGAGTGAAAACAGCCGTTCAGCTGGTAGGACTACTCATTCACTCTTTTGGATGAAACCAGTCTGTGGGAGCAGCCGAATGAAAACAACTGTCAGACCGTTTTACTTTCACCGGTCAGTTGGATTCTTATTCATTAACTTTTTTCGAGTGAAAGCACTCAGTGCCAGCAACCGAATAAACAGATTCGACACAATTATAGCTTTGCGTATTGACTGAATAATTCATTCTTTCTTTTCAAGTGAAAACAAGCAGTAGTTTTTCCGTCGGTTGAACCATATGTTCATTCTTTTAACTGAAAGCGATCTTTAGTGTTTCAGATGACCGAGCTATCTATTCATCTTTCTGAGTGAAACTAAACTGCAATAAATTAATCAGTTGAACTAAAGCTGTACTACATTATACTGACTGGGGGTGGTCCTAAGTGAAGACATATCTCAGGGGCACGTCAAAGTTAAAATAAGAAGATTATACATGTTCATTAAATTATGTACTCAAGGAAGTAATTTTTCTTTTCATCATTTAAAACTGATACATGTATTGCTGTGGATTAAATTATTCCAGGTGCCATTAACGCGTAACTAATGAACCTGAACATCGCTGGGGTAAGCCTGCCATCACTTAAATTTCCGTCACAAGACAAAAACTTCCGAAACCACTGGAAATCTGGGTCAAATAGGATTATTTTCCCGGGCACAACAGTCTATAGACGATAAGTTGGTCGATGGCCACGATGCTGCTCGGGGAGCGGGAACATGATGGGGGAAATGTTTTCTCGCACGAGTTTCAGTGCCGCCAACGCCAGCGCGAGCACGCCTCCATCCGACCAACAGATATAAATTACGCATAAGAGTGACAAGGATTAGTGAAAGTGCATTATAGAGACGTTCATGTTCAGATGCAGCACTAATTTGTAGTAAGGAATATGAAAGTAACTAAAATCAATTTCATACAGCTCAATGAGTGGAAGGCAAATGGCATTTAAGACAATCAGTTGTCTGGCGACGGGGTCGGCGTTGCTGTGTATGCGATCGCCCATTCTCGTTATCGGCGGCTTCTCGTTATCGCCGGCTTGTCATTGTCTCAATAAAGAAGAATGGACAATACAAGGTGTTCCAAAATGGTCTTTACAACTTTGATCACATGTATTTCAGACATGGGGATAGGTAGGAAGCCGTTGTTTGCGGCATAATGTTCATTCGAGGATTGACTGAAAAGTAATGCCCCCACCTTCGTAACTCTTCAACAGTTGGCTGCATTGGTATGCGGCAGGTACTGGCTTGTTCCGTAGCCTCTTCTCTACAGCGCCAGTTGGCGGGTGTGTTGTTACAGTGTAAAGTATGGAACCCTGTGCAGATGGTCGGTCAATGCGACTTAAGCAACGTGCGGTCACTGAATTCTTGACTGCAGAAGGTGTCACCCTAAAGGAGATTCGTCAGAGAATGAAAGCAGTTTATGGTGAATGTGTTGATGTGAGTACTGTACGTCGTTGGGCGAGTATGTTTAAAGATGTTTAGGCGGAAACATCTGACCTGCGTGACAAACAAAGAGTTGGACGTCCTGTGACAGATACCACCGAGTTTCACAAGCAAAAATGTTGACAGATTGATTCAGGACGATGGTCGTATCGCTCAGAGAAAAATTTGCAAGCACATTTCACAAGAACGTAAGGGTCACATTATTAAATATCTTCAACATTTCGCAGCCCTGTCAGCAACTGTGTAAATATTAATTTTAATTTTAATAATTAACAGCCTCAGTTGCACCGTTTACCTAGAATTTACCTAGGTTTCAGTCGGGATCACTAGTGGCTGCTGCATCGCGGTCGCGAAGTGGGGCCGAGGCAGTTCCAGATAAGTTTTATAGTCGGACGATGATTTATGGATTTGTAGTTTTAGTTTGACGATGTCCACTATGGGCAAAAGGTAGTTACTGTTATTCTCAAGAAGGTTGGGCTATCCCGACTGAAACGTAGGTAAATTCTAGGTAAACAGTGCAACTGAGGCTGTTAATTATTAAAATTAAAATTACCATATTGCTTTGCTTGGCTATCGGAAGATCTATGCACGATGGGTACCCCAGATGCTGACTCCTGAAATGAAAGAGCACAGACTTGAAATTTGCCAGGAACTCCTTTTGCGTTACTTCCATCTGTTGCCGATAATGAAAGACGATCTGCAAAAAATGGTTCAAATGGCTCTGAGAACTATGGGACTTAACTTCTGAGGTCATCAGTCCCCTAGAACTTAGAACTACTTAACCTAACTAACCTAAGAACATCACACACATCCATGCCCGAGGCAGGATTCGAACCTACGACGGTAGCGGTAGCGCGGTTTCAGACTGTAGCGCCTAGAACCGCTTGGCCACACCGGCCGGCGACGATTTGAAAGGATATCATTATGCTTCTGATGAAGTCGTTGAGAGAACTGTGAGACTGTGGTTGCGGAAACAGAGTGTCGACTTCTTCTGTGACGGCTTCAGAAAACTTGTTCATCGTTGGTACAATTGTGTCCAATTAGCTGGTGATTATGTGGAAAAGTGAATATTGGTAATTACAGAACCCATTCTAAGGATTATTTCTGTGTTTGATTTATTAAAATATTCCCATTCGAACCTAATTAACGAAGGTGGAGGCATTACTTTTCATTCAACCCTTGTACACACCTAAGGTTCTAGTAGCCGCTTAACAAAGTTCAGTGTGTTAAGCTGACCATATTTTCTAGAATCAAATTCGGGACACATAAAAAATTTTGACATTGCACGAAATTCTTAATTGAACCTATTAAATGCAAACTTTTAATTTGTTACAAAAAATATATTAATTTACATTTTATTTGTATCTTCTAAGATGAAGGAGTGCGAATACAGTAATCATCAGTGTTGTAAATTTTCTTCGGCAGGTCTGTATTCTTCAATAGAGTTATGAAAACAATCAACTCAAGTTTCATAATAATTGACTCTAGTTATTAACATTGCTTTCGCAGTTTCTACTACAAACTGTATTTTGTCACTGCTTCATACAGTTCTTATTTAGGAAAATACCCTTTCAGTAACAACATACTATACAGGTGAAATGAACCTACAATTCGGGATAAATCATTTCATAATTTTTGAATCCATGACAAATAGGTGTCCCGAATTGCTTTCGAATAAATTTGGGACAGAGATAGGAATATCGTGACTGTCGCGAAAGAAGGGGAAACCGAGGGACTGATGGTCACCTCAAATGTGTGCGCCGTCTGGAGCACAAATGTTATCTAAGCGATATTCCAGTTCCATGTCCGACCTAGGACGTCCTCATTGAAATTTGCTATTGCTGCTCTATAAGCGTATAGGAGAGGGTCTAGGCGTGCTTACCGCTGTGTTTCCAATGGACTGAAACGAAGAAACCATCTATGGTTCGGTCTTCCTTAAATGATTTTTAACTAATGTTTATTACACTCTATTTCCAATCAATCGAATTTCCTCAGGTTCACGTTTATTCCGGACAGTTATATAAAAATCCTTCCAGCACACCTATGGATACCCCCATAATTAGCACCAATCCATGGATATCCGGACGTATTGCAGCCATAATTGGGGATGCAAAGATGAGTGCAATGGTTCACTTAATAATATATGAAGAAGAAAGATATCTTGCCTCGTTTCAGCAACAGCTTGCATTCCGTTTTATAGGCAATGTGTAATGATGTCCACAAATGCAATATTAGTTGAATGTTCAGCTATTTATTTGTGTGAAAGGTAAATATTTTGTGCAGAAAATTAACTCACCAGCTACATACTCGCCCCCATCGTTTCCAGTTTTACAAGTAGTATCATAGCTATTAAAAATTCACAAACACAAATTTTCAGGGCTATCTGTTTGACGTTAGGAATCTGTATGGGGCTAGGAGAGATTATTTAATATTTCTTAGTCCATTTTAAAACCGTTTTATATTAAAAAGTTTTTCTATTTAAAAATTGTTTTCAGATTTTTAGCCTTGTGTGTGTGAAATTATTCAACTGATTTAAAACATTTTGATGAGATTACAGCAGAGAGATGTGGCAAACTTCAGGTTTATTTCAGTTTCTCTTCAGCTGAGTCAACCAATATTTTGCTTCCTCATAAGCATATCTCGCGAAAAGACCGCGAATGTAAAAATGAGAGAGAATCGAATTGACAGGGAAGCTTAGCAGCAGTCGTTCTTAACTGTGAAACATTCCCGACTGGAACAAGAAAGCAGGGAAATGACAGTGGTACACCAAATACCTACTCTCCGCCATACACCAGGAAAGAAAACGAGTTAATATTGCACTGTCATCCAGTTCTGGGTTAAGCTGAAAGTGTCGAGTCTTTAGCTTAGAGGGCACGTAGTTTAAAATCAAATGCAAAATTTATATCAGACAGACAGACCGAAAAACAAAGTATCCTCCACCAACTGCGACATAACCGCGTGTACAAACAGTGATCCAATACCGTAAAATGCTTTTTTATTCCAGTCTCTGATCACAAATGAATTCTTTAGACGATGATCGGTTTCAGTCTGTAATGACCATCTTCAGATCTTTTTTACACCATGTCCTAAAGTGATACGGCTACAATGGCATCGTCAAAACATATAATCAGCGTAGCATTGTTACATAGATTTAAACTATGGTGTAGAATAGGCCACATCGTCCACATAGTTGGCTAGTTGGCAATAATCACTATGTGGACGATGTTGCCTATTCTACGTCATAGTTTAAATCTATGTGACGATGCTATGCTGATTATATTTATATGTTTTTACGATGCCATTATGGCCGTATCGCTTTAGAACATGGTGTAAAAAAGATCTGAAGATGGTCATTACAGACTGAAACCGATCATCGTCTAAAGAATTCATTTGTGATCAGAGACTGGAATAAAAAAGCATTTTAAAGTACCCTCCGCCACACACCAGACTCGAAAACAAGTTAATATTACGGTGTTGTCGAGTTCTGAGTTATGGTGAAAGGTCCAAGTCTCTAGCTTATCGGGAAGCTAGTTTAAAATCAATTGCAAAATTTGTACCGAAAAAAAAGACAAGAAACAGACCTAATAAAAACGTGTTGGAAAGAGATTGTCCATTCACATACACACAAATCTACAGAGCAGCACCAGATATCAAGTTTTTAAAACTAACAAAAAATTGATATTAATGCCACAATTACGAAAATTTGTGTATCAGTGAGAAAACATATAACATTTTGAATATCTTTATTTTTAGAACTATACGTTTCATCAAATCTCCTTGAAATAAGATACTTTATTTGTCTCTAATAGAGTTGTCAACCCTGGTCTTGGTTCATGTATAACCGAAAAGACTGGAAAAGGTGAGAGCGAAATCACTCAAATACGGTGAGCGAGTGAAAACATTCGCGTAACGGCCGCAACCGACGGAGGCTTGTTTCTGTACGTCTATAATTTTAGAGATGGTTGCGGGACTCGGCTGTTTGATAGAGTATCAAGTTAAATACCTTACAGCCGTCACGTTTCCAACCTCATTTTATTTGGCAACCAGTTTCAGCGTTTTACTATGCCATCTTGAGGCCCCTGACCGACATGTAGGAAGAATGTACCTCGGTTGTGATCAAAACAGGGGCCAGCAGCACTGGTATGAGTAGAGTTTTGCTGTAGTGATCACTTCAACCATCACCTACCGACTCGGCACTAACCGAACATAACTGGGGGTGCTAACGATATATAGACGTTTCATACACAGCACTGACCGAACATTACTGGGTGCTTCCACCCAAGACGCGGTTCTGGGTCACATAGACAGTTATCATAACCGCAGAGATCGGCTTACATTAGATAAGCTTCGCACGACATTGCGTGCAGCCGAATTTTTCAAGACTGCAATTCATCGTTGCGACTGGAGCACCACAGTCATAAATACAAATGCTTAACGCAGTGTTGTGGCAAAGCGTAATGATTGGGGCATAACCCTGATGTACAGAAGAACATCGCCGGAACGGATCTCGTCAGATGTAGCGAGAGCTTTTTGTTATTTCTAAACCGAAGTAAAAAAATTTGGTTATTATTTTTAATTCAATTAATTAGTTTAAATGTATATTTTTTATTTCTACTACTTTGCCGCATCATTTTCATAATCGTGTTGACTTTATATTTCCATTTATTTTTCTACCTATCTCCCTTTTTTCGTTTTTGATCTCCCTATGTCGCCTATAATCTGCAATCAAGTGCCAACCAGGACTGCTCGTCGGTTTGTAACGCTGTAGCTCATGTAGCCAATGTAACCACCGATAGCAAGGAAATACAGTTTGCTTTTAACGGGGAAACTTAATTTTTTCTGACTTGAGATTGGTGTTAGAGGTTAGTTTTAATAGCCGTGAACATAGCAATAGTGATTTTGGTTCAGCTGCAGATTGGTTAGCGTTTTTTTTCCTCGGATGCACTGCACCTCGCCGCAGACTGGTAGCGTTATTTTTCCTCGGATACACTGCACCTCGCCGCATTTGAACACTGCACATCAAGACATGGTTAGCGTAGGACATGAGTTTCAATTTAGGGCTACAAAACGCGTCGTCTACCGTAGTTCAACATTTGTCGCTTAAAATCAACTGTCGACAGAGCAGCGCTCATTTGCGACATACCTCACGGCTGTCACTTCGACTTTCGTGTGTGAAATAACAGGAGCGCGCGCGCGTTGGTGTGTCTGTGTGTAACCGAGCGACAGCCAACGGCCAATGTGGCAACACTGTACTGGCAAGTGACAGACGTTGACTATCAAGTAATTTGAACACTGCACATCAAGACATGGTTAGCGTAGGACATGAGTTTCAATTTAGGGCTACAAAACGCGTCGTCTACCGTAGTTCAACATTTGTCACTTAAAATCAGCTGTCGACAGAGCAGCGCTCATTTGCGACATACCTCACGGCTGTCACTTCGACTTTCGTGTGCGAAATAACAGGAGCGCGCGCGCGTTGGTGTGTCTGTGTGTAACCGAGCGACAGCCAACAGCCTATGTTGCAACACTGTACCGGCAAGTGACAGACGTTGACTATCAAGTAATTTGAACTATGCACATCAAAACATGGTTAGCGTAGGACATGAGTTTCGATTTAGGGCTACAAAACGCGTCGTCTACCGTAGTTCAACATTTGTCAATTAAAATCAGCTGTCGACAGAGCAGCGCTCATTTGCGACATACCTCACGGCTGTCACTTCGACTTTCGTGTGCGAAATAATGGGAGCGCGCGCGCGTTGGTGTGTCTGTGTGTAACCGAGCGACAGCCAACAGCCGATGTGGCAACACTGTACCGGCAAGTGACAGACGTTGACTATCAAGTAATTTGAACACTGCACATCAAGACATGGTTAGCGTAGGACATGAGTTTCAATTTAGGGCTACAAAACGCGTCGTCTACCGTAGTTCAACATTTGTCACTTAAAATCAGCTGTCGACAGAGCAGCGCTCATTTACGACATACCTCACGGCTGTCACTTCGACTTTCGTGTGCGAAATAACAGGAGCGCGCGCGCGTTGGTGTGTCTGTGTGTAACCGAGCGACAGCCAACAGCCGATGTGGCAACACTGTACCGGCAAGTGACAGACGTTGACTATCAAGTAATTTGAACACTGCACATCAAGACATGGTTAGCGTAGGACATGAGTTTCGATTTAGGGCTACAAAACGCGTCGTCTACCGTAGTTCAACATTTGTCACTTAAAATCAGCTGTCGACAGAGCAGCGCTCATTTGCGACATACCTCACGGCTGTCACTTCGACTTTCGTGTGCGAAATAACGGGAGTGCGCGCGCGTTGGTGTGTCTGTGTGTAACCGAGCGACAGCCAACAGCCGATGTTGCAACACTGTACCGGCAAGTGACAGACGTTGACTATCAAGTAATTTGAACACTGCACATCAAGACATGGTTAGCATAGGACATGCATTTCAATTTAGGGCTACAAAACGCGTCGTCTACCGTAGTTCAACATTTGTCACCTAAAATCAGCTGTCGACAGAGCAGCGCTCATTTGCGACATACCTCACGGCTGTCACTTCGACTTTCGTGTGCGAAATAATGGGAGCGCGCGCGCGTTGGTGTGTCTGTGTGTAACCGAGCGACAGCCAACAGCCGATGTGGCAACACTGTACCGGCAAGTGACAGACGTTGACTATCAAGTAATTTGAACACTGCACATCAAGACATGGTTAGCGTAGGACATGAGTTTCAATTTAGGGCTACAAAACGCGTCGTCTACCGTAGTTCAACATTTGTCACTTAAAATCAGCTGTCGACAGAGCAGCGCTCATTTGCGACATACCTCACGGCTGTCACTTCGAGTTTCGTGTGCGAAATAACAGGAGCGCGCGCGCGTTGGTGTGTCTGTGTGTAACCGAGCGACAGCCAACGGCCAATGTGGCAACACTGTACTGGCAAGTGACAGACGTTGACTATCAAGTAATTTGAACACTGCACATCAAGACATGGTTAGCGTAGGACATGAGTTTCAATTTAGGGCTACAAAACGCGTCGTCTACCGTAGTTCAACATTTGTCACTTAAAATCAGCTGTCGACAGAGCAGCGCTCATTTGCGACATACCTCACGGCTGTCACTTCGACTTTCGTGTGCGAAATAACAGGAGCGCACGCGCGTTGGTGTGTCTGTGTGTAACCAAGCGACAGCCAACAGCCGATGTGGCAACACTTTACCGGCAAGTGACAGACGTTGACTATCAAGTAATTTGAACACTGCACATCAAGACGTGGTTAGCGTAGGACATGAGTTTCAATTTAGGGCTACAAAACGCGTCGTCTACCGTAGTTCAACATTTGTCACTTAAAATCAGCTGTTGACAGAGCAGCGCTCATTTGCGACATACCTCACGGCTGTCACTTCGACTTTCGTCTTCGAAATAACGGGAGCGCGCGCGCGTTGGTGTGTCTGTGTGTAACCGAGCGACAGCCATCAGCCGATGTGGCAACACTGTACCGGCAAGTGACAGACGTTGACTATCAAGTAATTTGAACTGGACAGTAGTTTTATGCTCGCACATTATGACATTTCTGGGGACCGAAAATCTCTTCTGTAGGAATCAACATGGGTTTCGAAAACAACGGTCGTGTGAAACCCAGTTCGCTCTATTCGCCCACGAGACCCTGAAAGCAGTAGATAACGGGTCACAGGTTGTAGTGATGGGACAATCGACTGTTTTTAACAGACGATTGGTCAGCCTTTTAGCCGGCCGGGGTAGCTGAGTGGTTGTAGGCGCTACAGTGTGGAACCGCGCGACTGCTACGGTCGCAGGTTCGAATCCTGCCTCGGGCATGGATGTGAGTGATGTCCTTTGGTTAGTTAGGTTTAAATAGTTCTAAGTTCTAGGGGATTGATGACCTCAGAAGTTAAGTCCCATAGTGCTCAGAGCCATTTGAACCATTTGGTCAGCCTTTTGTTTTTTCGTTGAGTCCGTTTTTCAGTCGAATGGAACAATCGAATGAAACTAGTCTCCGCGGCCATGTCAGTTATGTGAATGTTTTCACTAACTCGCTGTATTTGAGTGGTTTTACTCAGAAGCACGAAAACAGGAAGAAGGCGTGCTCAACTGAAAAGAACAGTATAATAGAAACAGTGAACGGTTGAAGCTTAACAAATGCAATATTTAGCAAAAATCAACTGCTGCGGCGTCTTGGTGAAGTGGTTACGATGTTGCACGACGAGCTCTCTCGCGCCATTTCTCTGTTTTTTATTCCCATAACATTATGAACTGTCCGTTCGGTCATTCAAATGTGTGTTCTCTTCCTGTAGTCTTGGCAGTTGTCACACTATTCATTGGTTATAGAATGTAAGCCATGTGGTAAGAATAAGTTACTGTCGCAAGTAAAATTGATGCATAGTGAGAGCAGGCGAGATACCACATAGACGTCTCACAGAATGAAAACAACAAATAAGTGAATGTGATCTATGTTACAACAAAGGGATTCAAAAGTCTAAACTTTCAAAAAGGAACGCAACTTCAAAATGTAAAAATCACGTGTTTTGACGGGGCGCAGAGAAACTACATTTTTATCATTTCCTTGGGAGTGTTCACATTCACATTCGTACGAACCCATAAATCTGGCAAGGAGCCATATCTCACTCACTTACCAGGCATACAAATCAGGTGCCTAGTAAGAGATTCCGATCATATGGCACATGTACTGTCACTGATGCCGTCTATGACACATAAAACGTAATCTCTGGTGGAGAATGCGGTCGACTTGTCGCCTTCTTATCAAAAATTTCCGGTTCCCATTCGAAAGCCACTTCCTTTTGGCTGCTGACAGAGTAGTTGTGCAGAATCAATTGTCACTATAAGTCCCTTTCTTACTCCTCGGTGTTGCAAATGGACCGACACGAATTTGAGTACAGCGGACAGCGGAAAAAAAATATTGGCGCGAGGGAGGTTTGAACGCGGATCGCCTGCTTGGCAGTTTATTTTAATCGCATTTTGTTCGTTGCATCTGTTCGGAGCGGATGTCCCATGACACCCGTTGAAGTTCGTCGTTGATCCATTCACTCATTTTTGTTATTATTAGAGAGGGCAGCTAACCCTCTGACCGAACTTAACCACGACGTTGTCAGGCTGATCTAAATTTAAAAAATGGTTCAAATGGCTCTGAGCACTATGGGACTTAACTTCTGAGGTCATCAGTCCCCTAGAACTTAGAACTACTTAAACCTAACTAACCTAAGGACTTCACACACATCCATGCCCGAGGCAGGATTCTAACCTGCGACCGTAGCGGTCGCGCGGTTCCAGACTGTGGCACCTAGAACCGCTCGGCCACTTCGGCCGGCGATCTAAATTTACTTCTTGTTCTTGGACCGTTCATTGTTTCTATTTTTCTGCTTTTTTTCACAGTTCAGTACACCTTCCTCCTGTTGTCATGCTTAATCTGTGTTAAGGTTCGTCGGGATGTCTACTGGCCCCTTTTACCACAAAATCTGAGGGGTGTGCCATGGGGAGTTTCCCTCGTCAGTGTGAGATAAACGACAGAACCAAGTCTCAGGATGTCATAGCCGTCAAGTTTACAGCCTCATTATATTTGACAACCAGTTTCAGCGTTTTACTACTCCGTCTTCAGACTCCTAACCGACGAGTAGGAATAATCTACCTCAACTGTGATCAAAACAGGGGCCAGCAACAATTGTATTAGTAGATTTTTGCTATATATCGTTACCATCGTTGTGTGTGTGTGTGTGTGTGTGTGTGTGTGTGTGTGTGTTGTTTTTGACGTGGTTATCATGTATGATATACGAAAGAAAATTACCAGACCCATTGTTCGCGATCCATACTCATTAAGAAAGAAAGCTGGACAAGGAAATGGAAGTGAAGTGACCAATTGTTGTAGCAGTGTGGCAACGACGAACTGTTCGGGTGCGACCTTGAGCGCTCTGATTGGAGGAAACCAGCTCCAACATGTGAAGTTGTAAGTAGGCTGTTTAGGTTTTTATGTTGGTAACGCCACGTAGTGCTCTGTATGAAAATCACTGACTGTGCTGTGTGCAGTCTGTGGCTGGTTTTCATTGTTGAAATATTTGCTATTGTAGTTTTGGGCAGTTGGATGTGACCAGCGCGTAGCGTTGCGCAGTTGGAGGTGAGCCGCCAGCAGTGGTGGATGTGGGGAGAGAGATGGCAGAGTTTTGAGAGTGGACGATCCGGACATGTGTCCATCAGAAAAAGGAAATTTGTAAGACTGGATGTCATGAACTGATATATATATATATATATATAATGAGTTTTGAACACTATTTAGGTAAATACATTGTTTGTTCTCTATCAAACTCTTTCATTTGCTAACTATGCCTATCAGTAGTTAGTGCCTTCAGTAGTTAGAATATTTTATTTAGCTGGCAGTGTTGGCGCTCGCTGTATTGCGGTAGTTCGAGTAACGAAGATTTTTGTGAGGTAAGTGATTCATGAAAAGTATAGATTATTTTTGGTCAGGGCCATTCTTTTGTAGGGATTATTGAAAGTCAGATTGCGTTGCGCTAAAAATGTTGTGTGTCAGTTTAGTGTTGATCAGAATAAGTAAAGAGAGAAATGTCTGAGTACGTTCAGTTTTGCAGTTTTGCTCACCAATTTGAAAAACAAATAACGTAAGAGGTTTACCAGCACAGTCTTTCTTAATTTTTCTAAGGGGATGTTTCAAAGTGTCAACTATCAAGAAATTTTAATCGGACTGTAGTTCTAAAATTCTATAACATACCGAGGTCTTCCGGGTACTTATCACTGTGCTGCATTATCAAACAAAGAAGTATTCATTGAGGACAACGCTATGCTTAAGTTGTATAAAACGCTTTTTCTGTTATTCAGGGAGCATTCAGTTAGATTGTGGGAAGTTGTCGGCAGCTACTGTCCACGGCCTCTCTCCTCGCTAGAGGTGGCGACCTGGGGCCTCCAGCCAGACGGTTTCGCTGCCTTCTTCCTGAAGACAGTGGGGGAGGCCCAGGCGGATGTGGTGGTAACGACAGCGCTTATTACGGCAGAGTCCCGCGTCCCTGCCGGCCAGGCACGGTGCCGGCTCCTTGTTGCAGAAGGCAAGCGCGACGTCCATTCCCTGCGAGCCCTGTGGCAGCTGCCAACCTACACGGTACCTGACAGGGTCATCATCGTCATCGCAGCGCGCCTGCCCCCGTGTCCAGCTGGTGAGTGCCTTCCACAGGGATTCAGTACTTTCAGTGGCATGTTGTAGTTAAACGAATATTGTGACTCGTCACCAAGGAGCTCTGTGGTGGCCACGTCTGATACTGAGGCCATGTTATGTACTTATGCTGGGTGTCTCAGTATGGGCACTCTGGGCAAAACTGACCCTATGACTTACCTTAGAAGATTGATTAAGGAAAGGCAAATCTACGTTTATAGCATTTGTAGACTTGGGGAAAAGGAGGAGAAAGGAAAAGGGAGAGATTATTGTGTTCGTGTGGCATCAGCAGCGACAAATGAAAATATGTGCCTGACCATGATCTCCTGATTGCTAGGCAGTAGGATTAACCACTGCGCCACCAACTGCGAGGACTATCTGAGAACGCCTCTCAGCCGACCCACATTCCCACCCGTCCGGAAGAACAGACACCAAGCATTCATATAGCTTCTGATGTATTGACCGGAATACTCTCTTTGAAATTCTGAAGGTATAAGGGGTAAAATCAGGGAACGAAAGGCTATCAACAACTTCTACAGCAACCAGACGGCAGTTATAAGATCCAAATGACAAGAAAGGGAAGCAGAGGTGGATAAACAAGTGAGATAGCGTTGTAGCCTATCCACTATGTTACTCAATCTGTATGTCGAACAAACAGTAAAGTAAACCAAAGAGAAATGTGGAGTAGCAATCAGAGTTAAGGGAGAAGGAATAAAAACTGCTGATGACATTATAGTCCTGTCAGAGACAGAAAAGGACTTGCAAGAGTAGTTGAACGAAATAGACAGCGCCTTGAAAGGAGGATATAAAGTGAACACCAACAAAATCGAAACAAGATAATGGAATGTAGTCAGATTAAGTCACATGATGCTCAGTGAATTAGATTAGGTTCAAATGGCTCTGAGTACTATGGGACTTAACATCTGAGGTCATCAGTCCCCAGAACCTAGAACCACTTAAACTTGACTAACCTCGGGACATCACACACATCCATGGCCGAAGGATGATTCGAATTTGCGACAGTAGCGGTCGCGCTGTTCCAGACTGAAGCGCCTAGAACCGTTCGGCCACAGCGGCCGGCAAATAGATTAGGAAACGAGACACTTACAGCAGCTGAAGAGTTTTGTCATTTGGGCAACAAAGTAAGTGACGGTGGCCGAAGCAGAGAATATCAAATGTAGACCGGCAATGGTAAGAAAAGGATTTCTGAAGAACAGATAATTGTGAGACGCTCTGCTAAGTCCGCAGCAGAGGACAGGTAGTTTAAATTGTGCTCTATGATCGCCAAACGGAAGGAACACAATATATTTTTTGAAATGTTTTAAAGCTCTTTTAAAGTTGAGTAATGATAATGTTGTCATCGATGTTTCATTTCTTACATTTAAGAACACCTTTGATATATTTCACTGAAGCGCCAAAGAAACTAGTATAGGCATCCGTATTCAAATGAGTAGCCTAGAAACAAAAGCTGTAAACTGCATGATAAGCGAAACTGAGATAATCGCGAAAAACTCGTCCCACCCAAGTTATTAAAGTTAACGACTTCATTTCTTTTTTAAAAACAAGTAAAAAAATTTAATCAATCGTTATTGATGACTGCAATCTGCGATCATGCTTTATACGTTAAAATCTTAAGTGAAATATTGACTTAGCGGTTTTTGCACCCGATTTATGCAGTTAGAAGGTTTTGCAAACCATAGACTGAATCAGGAAACAAACATTCAGTGATATGTTAGGAATGACAGAAGAATGGAATGTAATTATTGTGAATACAAACAAAATACGTTTTATTTGAAGATGTCTGAAAATTATACAAAGCTGGCATACAAAAGTACGAACGTGACAGTATTTTACCAGTGAAAACTTATTTATTTAACAGAAATGAATGTTCATCATTGTTGTTGTTGTGGTCTTCAGTCCTGAGACTGGCTTGATGCAGCTCTCCATGCTACTCTATCCTGTGCAAGCCTCTTCATCTCCCAGTACCTACTGCAGCCTACATCCTTCTGAATCTGCTTAGTGTATTCATCTCTTGGTCTCCCTCTACGATTTTTACCCTCCACGCTGCCCTCCAATGTTAAATTTGCGATCCCTTGATGCCTCAGAACATGTCCTCCCAACCGATCCCTTCTTCTTGTCAAGTTGTGCCACAAACTCCTCTTCTCCCCAATTCTATTCAATACCTCCTCATTAGTTATGTGATATACCCATCTAATCTTCAGCATTCTTCTGTGGCACCACATTTCGAAAGCTTCCATCCTCTTCTTGTCTAAACTATTTATCGTCCATGTTCCACTTCCATACATGGCTACACTCCATACGAATACTTTCAGAAACGACTTCCTGGCACTTAAATCAATACTCGATGTTAACAAATTTCTCTTCTTCAGAAACGCTTTCCTTGCTATTGCCAGTCTACATTTTATATCCTCTCTACTTCGACCGTCATCAGTTATTTTTCTCCCCAAATAGCAAAACTCCTTTACTACTTTAAGTGTCTCATTTCCTAATCTAATTCCCTCAGCATCACCCGACTTAATTCGACAACATTCCATTATCCTCGTTTTGCTTTTGTTGATGTTCACCTTATACCCTCCTTTCAAGACATTGTCCATTCCGTTTAACTGCTCTTCCAAGTCCTTTGCTGTCTCTAACAGAATTACAACGTCATCGGCGAACCTCAAAGTTTTTATTTCTTCTCCGTGGGTATTAATACCTACTCCGAACTTTTCTTTCGTTTCCTTTACTGCTTGCTCAATATACAGATTGAATAACATCGGGGATAGGCTACAACCCTGTCTCACTCCCTTCCCAACCACTGCTTCCCTTTCATGCCCCTCGACTCTTATAGCTGCCATCTGCTTTCTGCAGAAATTGTAAATAGCATTTCGCTCCCTGTATTTTACCCCTGCCACCTTCAGAATTTGAAAGAGAGCATTCCAGTCAACATTGTCAAAAGCTTTCTCTAAGTCTACAAATGCTAGAAACGTAGGTTTGCTTTTCCTTAATCTTTCTTCTAAGATAAGTCGTAAGGTCAGTATTTCCTCACGTGTTCCAACATTTCTACGGAATCCAAACTGATCTTCCCCGAGGTCGGCTTCTACCAGTTTTCCCATTCGTCTGTAAAGAATCAGAGTTAGTGTTTTGCAGCTGTGACTTATTAAACTGATAGTTCGGCAATTTTCACATCAGTCAACACCTGCTTTCTTTGGGATTTGAATAATAATATTCTTCTTGAAGTCTGAGGGTATTTCGCCTGTCTCATACATCTTGCTCACCAGATGGTAGAGTTTTTTCAGGACTGGCTCACCCAAGGCCGTCAGTAGTTCTAATGGAATGGAATGTTGTCTTCTCCTGGGGCCTTGTTTCGACTTAGGTCTTTCAGTGCTCTGTCAAACTCTTCACGCAGTATCGTATCTCCCATTTCATCTTCCTCTACATCCTCTTCCATTTCCATAATATTGTCCTCAAGAACATCGCCCCTGTATAGACCCTCTATATACTCCTTCCACCTTTCTGCTTTCCCTTACTTGCTTAGAACAGGGTTTCCATCTGAGCCCTTGATATTCATGCAAGTGGTTCTCTTTTCTCCAAAGGTCTCTTTAATTTTCCTGTAGGCAGTATCTATTTTCCCCGTAGTGAGATAAGCCTCTACATCATTACATTTGTCCTCTAGCCATCCCTGCTTAGCCATTTTGCACTTCCTGTCGATCTCATTTTTGAGACGTTTGTATTCTTTTTTGCCTGCTTCATTTACTGCATTTTTATATTTTCTCCTTTCATCAATTAAATTCAGTATCTCTTCTGTTACCCAAGGATTTCTACTAGCCCTCGTCTTTTTACCTACTTGATCCTCTGCTGCCTTCACTATTTCATTCCTCAATGCTACCCATTCTTCTTCTACTGTATTTCTTTACCCCATTCCTGTCAGTTGTTCCCTTAAGCTCTCCCTGAAACTCTGTACAACATCTGGTTCTTTCAATTTATTCAGGTACCATCTCCTTAACTTCCCACCTTTATGCAGTTTCTTCAGTTTCAATCTACAGTTCATAACCAATACATTATGGTCAGAGTCCACATCTGCCCCTGGAAATGTCTTACAATTTAAAATATGGTTCCTAAATCTCTGTCTTACCATTATATAATCTATCTGAAACCTTGTAGTATCTCCAGGGTTCTTCCATGTATACAACCTTCTTTCATGATTCTTGAACCAAGTGTTAGCTATGATTAAGTTATGCTCTATTCAAATTCTACCAGGCGGCTTCCTCTTTCATTTCTTAGCCCCAATCCATATTCACCTACTACGTTTCTTTCTATTCCTTTTCCTACTGTCGAATTCCAGTCACCCATGACTATTAAATTTTCATCTCCCTTCACTATCTGAATAATTTCTTTTATCTCATCATACATTTCATCAACTTCTTCATCATCTGCAGAGCTAGTTGACATATAAACTTGTACTACTGTAGTAGGCGTGGGCTTCGTGTCTACCTTGGCCACAATAATTCGTTCATTATGCTGTTTGTAGTAGCTTACCCGCACTCCTGTTTTTTTTTATTCATTATTAAACCTACTCCTGCATTACCCCTATTTGATTTTGTATTTATAACCCTGTATTCACCTGACCAAAAGTCTTGTTCCTCCTGCCACCGAACTTCACTAATTCCCACTATATCTAACTTTAACCTATCCATTTCCCTTTTTAAATTTTCTAACCTACCTGCCAGATTAAGGGATCTGACATTCCACGCTCCGATCCGTTGAATGCAAGTTTTCTTTCTCCTGATAACGATGTCCTCTTGAGTAGTCCCCGCCCGGAGATCCGAATGGGGGACTATTTTACTTCCGGAATATTTTTCCTAAGAGGACGCCATTATCATTTAACCATACAGTAAAGCATTAGGTCTTTTTTAAACACACCATCGTGTTTTCGACATCACAAGGTATTGTAGAAAGTAAATAAACTCCAAATTGCGTATTAGTAAAAACATCGTTGAAATTTTAGAAAATAATAAAACTGGTGGAAAGTTGCATCTTATTTAAAACAACGACAAAAAATTCTAGAAAATGAAATTAGATAAAAACTACTATAAATGACACCGACCTCAACGCCCTCCATCAACTCAAAATCGCTTCCGGCTTCTTCCTCGTTCTGAGGGTTGGCAGCGGCAGGAGCGACTCTTAGGTTTGCCTTCCTGCTCGCCTGACACCTCGGTGTGGAATTTGAGTTTGTTGTTGGTCACCCAACCTGCACCAAAATGGAGCTCCAAAAGTTTTTTAACGTCTCCGAATTTGACTTTTGAAAGTTCTACAACTGCTGTGATTGGTGTTGGGCCGTTATCTTTGCTGCAATGTTTTCCCCTCTTTAGGGTGCTCTTTCCCTCTCCAGCTTCAAAATTGTAGAAGGGCTCTGCACGAATTAGACAAATTTGATTTTCTTTTGAAGAAAATGAATTTTTTGGCTTTTTGAATCTGGAAATGCCAGTTACCAGTCACTTGCACTACGCCTGCCGCGTATGTCATAATTAGTGTCAACAAAGTTTTCACTGCATAAAACTGCTTTAATAACACTTTTCGTGTTCTTATCTTTCTGCTTTGGAAACATTTCTTTTCCACTGAGCAGGACGGCCCTTCCTTTTCCGGGAGTCTCGTTCTGGTCCAAATACAAATCCTGCTGATCAGACTAACTGTGCTTAACAGTGAATGTTTCGACAAAGCATCGGCAGCGAGAACTTCACTGTTGCGTACTCGTTTGGTACAGAGCAGCCAACCTAACTCTGAATAAGGAAAATATTCGTTCCAATCACAACAAACCGAATTATAGATTTGAATGTCTAGTCCGGTAAGTCTGATGTCAGTTAGCGTGGTCTGAATCCGTACGTGTTGAACTTGGCTGGTTTTGGAAACGCTGGACATTTAGCGCGCTTTGCACCCGAATAGAACGTGAAGTTAGCAACTTTCGCAATCGAACACGATTTTCGACAGCCATATTCAACAGTCTATAGCGCGGTTAGCACCCTGAAACTTATCCATCGGGTTGGCGCTGAAAAAACCTATAAGTCAGTGTGCTCACCTCAAAATCGACAAAAAATGCATTTAGCGGCTTTTGTATCTGGGCTACTCAAGTACAGAGGTGTGTAAAAAGGCAGAATACGGCGCAGCGGTCGGCAACGCTTGTATAAGACAAGTGTATGGTGCAGTTGTTAGATCGACTTCTGCTGCTACAATGACAGGTTATCACGATTTAAGTGCGTTTGAACGTGGTGTTATAGTTGGCGCACAAGCGGTAGGACACAGCATCTCCGAGTTACTGATGAAGTGGGGATGTTTCTCGTACGACCCTTTCACAAGTGTACCGTGAATATCACGAATCCGGTAGAACATCAAATCCCCGACATCGCCGCGGTCGGAAAAAGATTCTGCAAGGATGAGACCAACAACGACCGAAGACAATCGTTAAATGTGACACAAGTGCAAACCTTCCGAAAATTGCTGCAGATTTCAATGCTGGGCAATCAACAAGTGTCAGCGTGCAAACCGTCCAACGAAACATCATCGATATGGAATTTCGGAGCAGAAGGTCCACTCGTGTACCCTCGATGACTGCACGACACGAAGCTTTACGCCTCGCCTGGACCTGTCAGCACTGACATTGGGCTGGATGATTGGAAATATGTTGACAGATCAGACAAGTCCCGTTTCAAATTGTATCGAACGGATGAACTTGTAAGGGTAAACAGACAACCTCATGAATCCATGGTCCCTGCATGTCAGCAGTGGACTGTTCAAGCTGCTGCAGGCTATGTAATGGTGTGGGGCGTGTGTAGTTGAAGTGATACGGAACCCCTGACACGTCTAAATACAACTCTGACACGTACATAAGCATCCTATCCGATCACCTGCTTCCCTTCATGTCCATTGTGTATTCCAACGGACTTGGGCAACTTCAGCAGGAGAATCCCCGACACCCCACACGTCAAGAATTGCTACAGAGTGGTTGCAAGAAAACTCTTCTGAGTTTAAACACTTCCGCTGGCCACAAAACTCCCCAGACGTGAAAATTATTGAGCATATCTGGGATGCCTTGCAACATGCTGATCAGAAGAGATCTCCACCACCTCGAACTCTTACGAATTTATGGACAGCCCTGCAGGATTCATGGTGACAGTTCCCTGCAGCAGTACTTCAGACATTAGTCGAGTCCACGCCACGTTGTTTTGCAGCACTTCTGCATGCTCGCGGGGGCCCTACACAATATTAGACAGGTGTACAAGTTTCTTTGGCTCTTCGATGTGTTTCCAGCGCAACAAACTTTGTGTTGCGGTTGGCAGGAGAGCCAACACCGTGTTACTAGAGGAAGCCGAAAGGCACGCGTTTTAGCTCACGCAGGCTGGCGCGGGGTCTGGAACAGGACAAGGAAATTAGAATTTAGAAAAAACGGACGTAGCTGGTGGAATACCTAACTTTAATCCATTAATGGTGAACGTCGCTCTTGACGGTACATGATTCAAAGTATCACTAGTAACTGGTAATGGCGTCTTGTTAAGTCGTAGCAAATGACGTAGCTGAAGGCTATGCTAACTATCGTCTCGGCAAATGAGAGTGTATTTTGTCAGTGAACCATCGCTAGCAAAGTCGGTTGTACAACTGGGGCGAGTGCTAGGAAGTCTCTCTAGACCTGCCGAGTGGCGACGCTCGGTCTGCAATCACTGATAATGGCGACACGCGGGTCCGATTTAAAGGCTACCACCTAGCAAGTGTGGTGCCTGGCGGTGACACCACACTTTGCACCAGTCAGGATCACCATAAAATAATTTAGAAAAAATTGATAATTGCTTTACAAATTAAAAAGTATTTTAATGCTATTAAATTCCACACCGTAATTTTATGCTGTTCTTAGAAGCATTATTCATAACATCAGTCCACTCTCGACAAAGAGAGGGACTTTTCAGCGTTGTGGGTGTTGCACCAATCAGGTTTCTTAAAAACAAATTTTTAAAGGCTTCAAATGGCTCTGAGCACTATGGGACTTAACATCTGTGGTCATCAGTCCCCTAGAACTTAGAACTACTTAAAACTAACTAACCTAGGACATCACACACATCCATGCCCGAGGCAGGATTCGAACCTGCGACCGTTGCAAAATTTTTAAAGCCTCACCAAGTTAGTGCATGGCTACTTATGATAGTGAACTTTAAGTTTCACACTCGACAGGTTACACCGTAACTGTAATAGATGGTAGGTTGCACAGTTTTTTGTTATAACTAATTTCCTATGAATCTTGAAGTTCTCTAAACTTAAATTTTAAATCGTTTGTAATTTGCATCAGTTGTAGTGATAAAATAGTTTCTTGTCATAGATCTGAAAACGGGCAGCTGACTCAGCACCGGCCATATGGAAATAAAGGAAAGCTACCTGGAGAGTGCATATGGACTCTTTTTTTATGGGTATCGTGATAACTCAACGAAGACGAATACATGTAGTTTTGATAAATTGTGACTCAGCTTCAAGTGAGAGGCAGTTCCTCCGTTTCTTTCTTTCTCTGGAACGAAGGGAAAATTCATTCGCTTTCTTTAAACCTGGCTAGCAGGGACATGCCACATTGGCAGAAGCGCGTTCTCCCAACGTTCTTAATTTGAATCTTTTGTTTGGGCCTGTGGAATCGTGTGTAGCGCCTTCCCGTACATCCTGGAACATTTTCTCAGTTCTGAAAGAACAGAGGCCAATGATTGCACGCTCTTTCTCAGCCCTTGTGGTTGGCTTAGTGCATCAGTGGACGTGGTCGGAGGCCCCTCCATAAAGAATGCGCTCTGAAAGTAGCGAACGGAGGAGTTTTGTGAATTTTCGGAGAGAGCTGTCTCAGGCTCCAAAAAATCGGCGATTACACACGTTCTGTTAGAACGCGGTGTTAGATGGTATCTCACGTTGAAATTTCGAATTTGATATCGCGTTGAAATCTGATGGCATCAACGCCATTAGGAGTAGTGGGTGATCTACTTAATCGGTTTTAACCATTGCGTTTGAAGTTTAACTATATTCGCGTGGAGTTTAAGATCTTACACTTAGGGTATTGTGTTAGTTCGAAACCACACAGGTGATGGGACTATGAAATCAGTGGCGAGTCCTGAGCAGCATCTTTCCTGTACTTGATTTGCGTAGATCGCAATGCGAGGTACTAATTCGCAATATTTTGAAAACAAGGCTGATTAAATGCAGTGAATGGTTTTAGCATGGTGTCGGATTTCATGTGGTCGCAGACGGCCACCAGTATGTTAGCAGTACGCTTAGCTAGAGGGAGAAATCTCACTGGAGGGATTAAAGAATGCTAACTTCCGCTGCTATAAATGTGTAACTCTCGACTTTACTAAAATCTGTCGGAGTGGAATTACGGTTTCTCCTCTTGCTAAATTCTGTTTGTTCGGATTCCTTACTTGTATGCATATCCGTAATTCTGTTACGAACCAGATATTTATTCGATATGTAATATAAAGCTTTTCATGCTGAAGCCTCACAACATTCATTCCACCTGTTGGTTCATGTTGTGTCTAGACAAGACAGCCTAGACACAATGAGAGGAAGCCGAAAGGCACGCGCTTAAACTCACGCAGGCTGGCGTGAGGTGTGAAACAGGATACGTAATGAATGCTATAAAGAAAAGTACGTAGCTTCTGGAATACTTAACTTTAATCCACATTTGTAGAACATCGCTCTTGATGATACATGCTTCAATATTAATTATCAATTGAATACGGCGCCTTGCTAGGTCGTAGCAAATGTAGCTGAAGGCTATGCTAGCTATCGTCTCGGCAAATGAGAGCGTAGTTGTCAGTGAACCATTGTTATGAACGTCGGCTGTACAACTGGGGCGAGTGCCAGTACGTCTCTCTAGACCTGCCGTTGGTGGCGCTCGGTCTGCTATCACTGACAGTGGCGACACGCGGGTCCGACGTATACTAATGGACCGCGGCCGATTTAAAGGCTACCACCTAGCAAGTGTGGTGTCTGGCAGTGACACCACAGTTCATAAGGGACTGAAGGTAATCAGTCTCGTGGTAATGTTGCATCTGATGATTGATTTCTGTAATAAATGATAAGGTTTCTGAATGCAAGCGTATTGGTATGCAGTTCCCATCCCCTCGGTGAATATCCACACGATGTCTGTAACCCAACAGGGAGATTGTGAAATAAAAGGAGAGAGAGAGAGAGAGAGAGAGAGAGAGAGAGAGAAACAATGAATTCGTCACTGCACGGTCGTACTGGATATTAGCGTTTTCTTACGTTAACTTATTTATTTATGAGTCAGTTCATTTAGAAAAGTGTAGCACTTAAAATGTTTCAGTCAAGATTCAGTGCAACCCTTGCATGTGCAGTGAACGGTTCAGTCGCCCAAGAGATGAGTCACAGCAAGCGCAACCTTGCCCTTTGTGGTAACATAAATAGAAGTCCACCCACTTCACCTAGCAGTCACCGTGTGAGATCATTTCACGTATGAACAAAGAGTTACGAACAATTGTACATCCCCCTTCATAACGAAGATGTAATTGTTGGGTAGCTTCAAATGAAGTGGTACACATCTGAGCGTTTACTGTTCTCAGCTTTTGGGGTCATGTTGTTCCACATACGAAGATTAACAGGAGTCGCAAGTGAGACCATTCTGGATTGTTCCAATGATTAGCGTAGACAGCCTCATGCGTAGGTAAAATATAAATCTGGATGCCCTGCTCTGCTTTACCTTTTATTTTTCAAAAAAAAAAAAAATTCCACCATTTGACTGTTAATTGTTCATTTAATTTATAGAATCATGAGTTCTGCTTAGTAGCCATTCTCAAGCGAATGCTGACATGTTAAAATGTGTCTGAGCTGACTGTGACATGTCACCGTCGAAAAAACATGTATGTACTAGTACCCTGTAATACGACAACTGGTGCATAATGCCATAAAAATGTGTTTACGACGATGTCATGTCACAGACAGCTCAGACACATTTTAACGTGTCAACATTCACTTGAGAGTGGCTACAAAGCTGAACTCATCATTGTGTAAAATAAGTGAACAATTAACAGTATAATGGTGGAAATTTCTTTTAATAAATGCTATATGACAGTGGTACCCAACGAAGGAAAGATCGACTGGTTTACCATTTTTGCGACATGGCACTGACTTTCTTATTCGTTTCCTAACCTCTTTGTGGATTTCTCAATTTGATGTCAAAACAGAATCAGATATTGCGATCCATCGTGTAAGCGATGAGTTTCTGGACTCGTTGAACGTCATTTTTTTCTGCAGTGGAGAATTATATCACACGAGTTAAATTCTTAGCCAACTATAACGACCACAACTGTATCTTGACCGACAGGTGTTTTGCTTGCTTTGACTATAATTGTAGCCGTTAGCTGGCATTTGTTCAAGGACAGTTCGGAACAACAGAATTAATTTGTGGTGTTGATCGAACGAAGTTTGTAATGCACTGACAATTTCTCGTTGACCTCTGGTACTGAATGGCCAACGTTGGTTGAATTGTTCATCAGTGTTTCCCATGAAATGAAGTTGAAGAAATTTGTGATCTGCATTCGGCAGTGGTGGTAGTGTACCTGCACTTTGAAAGTTGTCATCAAATTCTCGAGCACATTACGTGTTGCACTTTCCACCGAATCATGTCATTTGGAAACATTAATTGTACTTGCTTATATTGGCTTTTCCAAGAAATGTTTCAGTTAGCTTGTGAACTTGATACTTACGTTGATAGCAGTTCATATGGTGAATGTAATTTGACTGTAATTCTGGCAGTTTTACTTTTCCCCCTGTGCAGCGTATTCTTGGCGTTTCATTCTTAAATTTGAGGGCACTGCAATATACACAAAACTCATCTATTTTTCCAGTAACCACACTTATGTTAATACTGTAATATTATTATTGGTACAGTAATGGATGTACAAAGAGTTAAATTAGAGTGCAGCGATCGCCTGGATCGAGCAGTGTAGTCGAGTGGTTTGCAGTCACGCTTCCTGTTGCTTATCTGTTTCACATGAATGGGATTGAGTAGTGTGTGCTTGAACAGTTGTCTGCCTTCTTTCCCATTGACCGTCTGTTTCTGAAGCTCTTGATGACTCATTCTTTTGTGCTTGAGATGTAGATTGGATTGGATTGGATTGTTTGGGGGAAGAGACCAAACTGCGAGGTCATCGGTCTCATCGGACTAGGGAAGGATGGGGAAGGAAGTCGGCCGTGCCCTTTCAAAGGAACCATCCCAGCATTTGCCTGGAGCGATTTAGGGAAATCACGGAAAACCTAAATCAGGATGGCCGGACGCGGGATTGAACCGTCGTCCTCCCGAATGCGAGTCCAGTGTGCTACCACTGCGCCACCTCGCTCGGTGAGATGTAGATCAACCAATCGCTTGTCGCTTGGGCTCTCAAAGGCTTTTGATTGTGTGAATCATGAAATTATTCTAGATAAGCTTACGTATTGTGTTATGAGTCGGACAGTGCACAAATTGTCCGATTCATACTTAACTGGAAGAATGAAGACGGTAGAAAGTAATAGTACAGATAGTCTGCAAAAATCAGAAGAGTCCTCTAACTGAGGAGGTATCAAAAATGGTGTCCCAAAGGGTTCAGTCTTGAGTCCCTTATTTGTTCTTAAAATATTTTAATGACTTACCACTCTACATTCATGAAGACGCAAAACCAGCTGTTTTTGCTGATGATACAAATATAGTAATCACACCAACAAGCAAGAATCAGCTGAGGATATTGTAAATAATGCCTTTCAGAAAATTATTAAGTGGTTCTCTGCAAATGGATTCTATCTAAATTTAGAGAAAACACAGTTTATACAATTCTGTACAGTAAATGGCATAACACCATTGATAAATATAGACTATGAACAGAAGTCTGTTGGTAAGGCAGACTACTCAAAATTCCTGGGTGTGTGCATTGATGAGAAATTGAATTGGAAGAAACACATCGATGATCTGCTGACAGATACTTATGCTATTAGGGTTATTGCAAATTTTGGTGCTATGCATATCAGTAACGTAGCCTACTATGCCTATTTTCATTCACTGCTTTAATACGGCATCATATTTTGGGACAATTTGTCATTAAGAAAGAAAGTATGTATTGCACAAAAGTATGCAATCAGAATTGTAACTGGAGTCCACCCAAGATCACCTTGCAGACATTTATTTAAGGAAGTCGGGATATTCACAGTACCTTCACAATACATATATTCACTTATGAAATTTGTCATTGATAACCCATGCCAATTCTAAAATAACAGTGAAGTGCATAGCTACAACACTAGAAGAAAAGATGATCTTCACCACTCTGGATTAAATCTCACTTTGGCACAGAAAGAGGTGAATTATGCTGCCACAAAAATCTTTGGTCATTTGCGAAATAGTATTAGAAGTCTGACAGATAGCAAACCAACTTTTAAAAGCAAATTAAAAGAATTTCTGAATGACAGCTCCTTCTAATCAATAGATGAAGTCTTTGATATGAAGTAGCAGCTGTAAAAAAAAAATAAAATAAAATAAAAATAAAAAATTAATTAATATTTTGTGTAATGAAAACTTATGTTAAAGTGACACGTTCTACATTATTACGAAATGTCGTATTCATGGTCTATTTTGGAACAGGAATTTATGTATGTATGTAAATGATTTGAGAGCGAAAGTAATGCTTTGAGATGACTGTTAGAAACTCACCTGGAAAAAGGATAGATAATACGTGTGATATCTGTTATCTAATGTCAATCGGAATCTGGAATTTCACGGTCAACGCCACTTGTTATGTCATACACGATAGAGAGAATGTGGTTCTTCGCATTTGATTGAATTCCGTTATGTCATATGTGCACAGTCAAGCACCGAAAACACATGAGCTGCAGTGGAGCTATACGAAATACACACTTTTGTTGAAACGCTTGGTGCGTCTCCAATTGTAAAATGGGTGTGCTAACTACTTTCACGAGCGAGTGTACAACAATTCAAAGTTTCATTGTAGTCGGATGAGAGGTATAGGAACGCATACCGCACAAATAAAGATAGGTTTATAGGCGTCCTCTAACACGCTTTTTACTTAAACCATTAATTAACATGTACAGTGTATAGCAATGAAAACATGACTGTTTACTTGCACTACGAATGTTCAGTTCACGATCTTAAATCATATAACGTATCTTGTTTCCAGTGGATACCAAATTAGACATCGTGATAGTTAACTACAACTTTTTACGCCTTTTTGAAACAGTAAGACAAACAGATTGAGCCCACTAATCTTTCCACACAGTCACGAGTTAATGACCACTACGAATAGCTGCTCAGAGATTAGCTGCAAGTAGGTGGTGTGCTATCAAAAATATGGGATATTATAGCAGTACAGCTTGCTCTCTCAAAGACGAGATATGGCTAAGTATTCAGAGTGATTCCATAATTTCCTAGCATTAACATTGTAGAGAGGTTCCAGAAATTTATTTCTGTCCCTCACATTTCATAAATGTAATAGTTATCTGGATACCCTAGAAATGACATGACAATAATATTACAGTTTTTGATCACTCACTGCAACTATTCCACGTAGAGACACTGGATTTAATCGAGCTGTAGAAGTCGTCCATGACTTAGCGAGCTTATGCTATGGCATTTGTTGTGGTAGTCAATAATTTCGACTGCATTAGTCTTCTGTCTCTCAGCTCTAATTGATTTCTCCTCAGAACTATTTGGGGGAACTTCACTGCCGCTTAACAGCACAGGTCTTTAGCTATTCCAATAGAACTAGACCACTAAGGAGCTTTATGTTAAGGGAAATGGTCCGCAGCCCAAAAGTTCGTTTCAGCTGTATTACACTTGGACCTATTGGGTATAATATACAGGGTGTTACAAAAAGGTACGGCCAAACTTTCAGGAAACATTCCTCACACACAAAGAAAGAAAATATGTTATGTGGACATGTGTCAGGAAACGCTTACTTTCCATGTTAGAGCTCATTTTATTACTTCTCTACAAATCACATTAATCATGGAATGGAAACACACAGCAACAGAATGTACCAGCGTGACTTCAAAAACTTTGTTACAGGAAATGTTCAAAATGTCCTCCGTTAGCGAGGATACATGCATCCACCCTCCGTCGCATGGAATCCCTGATGCGCTGATGCAGCCCTGGAGAATGGCGTATTGTATCACAGCCGTCCACAATACGAGCACGAAGAGTCTCTACATTTGGTACCGTGGTTGCGTAGACAAGAGCTTTCAAATGCCCCCATAAATGAAAGTCAAGAGGGTTGAGGTCAGGAGAGCGTGGAGGCCATGGAATTGGTCCGCCTCTACCAATCCATCGGTCACTAAATCTGTTGTTGAGAAGCGTACGAACACTTTGACTGAAATGCGCGGGAGCTCCATCGTGCATGAACCACATGTTGTGTCGTACTTGTAAAGGCACATGTTCTAGCAGCACAGATAGAGTATCCCGTATGAAATCATGATAACGTGCTCCATTGAGCGTAGGTGGAAGAACATGGGGCCCAATCAAGACATCACCAACAATGCCTCCCCAAACGTTCACACAAAATCTGTGTTGATGACGTGATTGCACAACTGCGTGCGGATTCTCGTCAGCCCACACATGTTGATTTTGAAAATTTACAATTTGATCACGTTGGAATGAAGCCTCATCCGTAAAGAGAACATTTGCACTGAAATGAGGATGACACATTGTTGGATGAACCATTCGCAGAAGTGTACCCGTGGAGGCCAATCAACTGCTGATAGTGCCTGCACACGCTGTACATGGTACGGAAACAACTGGTTGTACTGTACTGTACTTTACTGCTAGTACTGTAGAGCAATGAGTCGTATGTCAACACAAGCACCGAAGTCAACATTACTTTCCTTCAATTGGGCCAACTAGCGGTGAATCGAGGACGTACAGTACATACTGACGAAACTAAAATGAACTCTAACATGGAAATTAAGCGTTTCTGGACACATGTCCACATAACATCTTTTCTTTATTTGTGTGTGAGGAATGTTTCCTGAAAGTTTGGCAGTACCTTTTTGTAACACCCTGTATGTCCTTGCTATTCCTCTCTAAAAACTTAATTAGTCTACACGTCCAGTTACAGAGTGGCGTAAGATATATTGTGGACTTCGAACCACGGTGCAACATACAAGGGTTGGACAAAAATATGGGAATACAGCTGAATGTATGCCCGAACATAAATGCAGATGCTATTCAAGCCTGCTGGTGGCGCTGTTGTATTTGACTGCTAACGACACCTATGCAATGTCCTCAGTACGTTGCAAGTGTCAGTCGCGGTCAGAAGAGTATTCTATGTACTTGTGAGTGCATCATGTCAGAGCTAAGTGAATTCGAACGTGGGAAAATTGTTGGTGCTTCTGTAACCAAGTTAGCCAAAGTGTTTGATGTTTCAAGAGGCACGCTAAGGAAGATTTACGAGATGTGATTGAAAAGTTTTAAGAATGGGCTTGTAATTGTACAATGGTGGTACTTACATGCTACTGTGATGCATTTCCTTCAAAATAGTTCCCTTCTTAGTGAACACTCCGACTCCAACGATGTTTCCACTTTTGGAAACATTCCTGGAATTTTTTTTCCTGAAGTGTGTTAAGGACACTCTCCGTACTTGCCTGGATGTCTTCAGTCGAGTCGAATCGCTTCCCTTTCGGTGAAAATTTCAGTTTAGAAAACAGGTAGAAGTCCGCAGGGGCCAAATCAGGGAAATATGGCGGCTGTGGAAGCACAGTAATTTTGTATTTCGTCAAAATTTCAACTACGGAGAAGGCATGACGATCCGGAGCAGTGTCATGGCGTAGCACCCAACTCCTGTCTTTCCACAATGCAGGCCTTTTCTTCCACACCTTTTTGCACAAACGCTCGAGAACACATTTGTAGTATTCCCGGTTAATTGTCTGCCCTCCAGGGGTAAATTCATATGCACAGTACCGGTAGAATCGAAAAAAAATCACAAGCATTGACTTCACCTTCGACCGACTTTGCCATGTTTTTTTCGGTCATGGTGAACCTTGGGTCTTCCCCCGCGAAGACTGCATTTTGGTTTCAGGATGATATCTATATACCCACGATTCGTCACCTGTAATTAACAAATCTGGGTCGTTTTTAGTCCGATTAATCAGATCTTGGCACTCTTCAAGTCGGTATTGTCTTTGGTCACTTGGCAACACTTCCAGAACGAATTTTGCGCACATTCGATGCATGTTCAGATCTTCAGTTAAAATTGACTGAGTTAAAATTAAGTTCATCAGCCATCTCCTTAATTGTAAGTCTACGATCAGAGGGCACTAAGTTGCGAAGTTTCACAACATTTTCATTCGTTTTTCATGTGGAAGGACGGCAGGACTGTGGTTCACCTTCAAATGACTCGTGGCCATTTTTAAATCTGTTGAACCAGACAAAAACATTTTACTGGCTCATACAATTATCTCCAAAAGCTGTTTTTAATAGTTCGTCAGTCTCAGAAGCTGATTTCCCGGTTTTAAAACAAAATTTCACACAAATTCGTTGCTCCTACTTTATGTCCATTTTGACGCGGAAGAATCCGGCAATAAGCCCTAACAGACCCGCACTCAACCAGCTGCCACAACGAACAGAATAAAGGAAACGCTGTTTCCTGTCAGAGGGCGTTCAAGGGCAAGGCAATGACTCACTACCCACCCTCGGTGTACCTGCCCGCCAAACCAGTAAGCAGTAGAGGATCCATTCTTAAAACTTTTCAATCACACCTTGTATAACACATGCAAAAAAGCGGAGAAACGGAACCCACTAAGCCGCAAAATGAACGTACATGTGCGTAGAGTGGTCGTGACAGACTATCACTGAAGAGGATCGTAATGAAAAGTAAGAGGACGGCAGCTGCCAAAGTCATTGCAGAGCTGAATATCGCACTCGCGATCCTTGTCAGCACCAAAACAGCGTGAAGGGTGCTCCAAAAGTGAGTAGCTGTTGGACATGCTGGAATTCCAATACTGCAACTTCTCGCCATGTTTCCATCCCAAGAGTGAAACATGGTAGAGGTTCGGTGATGATTTGGACAGCCGTATAGAGGTATTCCATGGGCCCCGTGGCGTCATGGCATCACTGCCAAGGATTATGTGACCACTTTGGTTGATCAGGTCCATCGCACGGCACAATATTTTTTCCTCAATGGTGATGCTGTGTTCCAAGACGGCAGGGGCCTGTCCACACAGATCTTGCCGTCTAGACGAATCATCGCATCTCACCTGCCCTCCACAGTCGTCAGATCTCAATATTACTGAGCCTTTGTATACTTTGGAGGGAAGGGTGCATGATCATTGTCCATCTCCATCATCGTCACCTCAACTTTTTACAATTTTGCGGGCAGTATGATATAAGATTCTCTTGAAAACCGTACAAGATATGTATTAATCCATTCCTTGACGACGGGGAACTGTTTTGAATGCCATTGGTTTCCCTACACTATATTAAGCATGGTAATGTGGTGTGTTAATGATCTTTCCATATTTTCTTCTACGCCCTGTACTATGTACCATGTTCAGATTTATAAGATTATTATGATTAAATTATTGATAAGGGAGATAAAATTCTGTTTAGGGATGAAACTTAGAATCTTTACGTTTGTAGTCTGATCCTAACCACTCAGTAACTTAAAATTGACGCAAGTTTTATTACACGACATTTGAGTAAAGCTGTTTCTTCTCCAAGCAGCTAGTCATGGAGGAGTCTTTACGTAACTACAGAGATACTTGAGCAACTTCGTTACTTAAATTATAATTACATTTTTGGGAGACTAAAATTAATGCTTGTCGGGGCTTCAAATCCAGGCATTGCGTTCAACTCTCTATGAAATCGGGTAAACCAGAAGCATCAGTTGTAAACGTCAGTTTGTAAAGTTACACAATGCACTTAGATACACCACTGTCAAGTACACTGGGATATTATTTGCAACTCCGCTGTGTTTCAAAATTCGATTATTATTATTCTCAATGAAAAACATTTGCTTAACAGTAGAAGTGTTTTTCTTGGCTACATTTTTACTTGCCCTTGGTAATGTTAACATCCTTAACATACCTGATTCTTTTACAGGAAGCAAGAACGCGTATCACATTATTGCAAGAAACTTCTGGCTTGCATACCATACGCCACATGTGATCATAGTGCAGCTTCACCCATCTCCATGCGAGAACTGGACCGAACCACATGTTTGGATACATTATCCTTACAGGTAAGAACCAAGGGCGTTTTTTTTAGTGTCTCGTATTGCTGCAGGATATTACGTCAGCCTAAGGATAAAAGGACATGCACGGCATAACGACCCTAGATACAATACACACGACAATTAAAGTCAAAAATTTCAGTTTAAAAATATTAACTATGGGCAGTTCTGGTTCTTTCAAAATTATACATTGTGTTTTGGTGCAGGAAAACGTTATGATAATACTTTGTTGCTTGTCTGGTTGAATCAGAGCTGTTGAAGATTGTTAGACGTACTTAAATAATATCTACCCTCGCTGCAGAAGTTCTGAGGTTGTACAGGGCGTTCCGGAAAGAATCATCGATTTAAAAAAATCATAACTATTATATTATTTGAGCTTTGTGCGTGAACAACGCACTGTTGGAAAGAGCAAACTGTAAGAGTTTTACACGGTTCCCGCTAGATAGTAGCAGAGTGCGCCCAATGATGTCAGGACAACAGAAAGCGCCACGTCTCGCGCAATGTTGGTCAGTAATAACTGTTCAGAGTGACTTTCATACTAAGTATAGTGTAGATCCTCTAACAGCACTGATCATTAAACAATGGCATGAACAATTCCGAGAAACAGGTTGTTTGTGTAAAGGCAAAGGCCAGGGACACAGAGGTCGAACGCATCCGCCATAGCTAGGGTGACCACACTTCCGGATTAATGCGGACATGTTCTCCTTTTTAGCTTCTTGTTCGGGGTCCAGGCGGATTTTTACAGTGTCCGGCTTTTTCGCATAGTTGATTGTAATACAGTTAAATTAACAATTCGCCCCGTTCTATTGCTCTTTTCTTAAATACTTTAACTATTGGCACAGCCTTCATGATAAACATGCACGAAGATGGTGTTAGTAGGTGGCACCAGGATCGTCGATGTTATCATTGATCAACCTATAAGTGAATGCAAGTATCAATTATTTAAAATTTTCGTAAGAAATATTGTTCTGGGAATCATCAACTGACCACCACTAGCAATTAACTACTAGTTTTACCGGTAATTCCCGGCAGTCACGTGACTTGTCCAAAGCTGATGGGTGGTATCCTCACCTGCAGTTGACCCATTTGATGTGTCCTCTTTTTTCTTCCTTTGTCCTCCTTTTTGAAGTAGTTTGTCCTCCTTTTTAAACAATTGCATCTTGTCACCCTAGCAATAGCTCCACAAGGAGTCCGCAGAAATCCATTCGACTTGCAGCTCTATAGCTCAACACGCCCCCGATGTCTGTTTGGCGTGTGTTGCGTCGACGTTTACACATGGAACCATACAAAATACAGCTACTGCAGTCTCTTCATGAAGGAGAGAAACAGTAATGTGTGGAGTTATGTAATTTTGTTCTTGACATACTGGAGGATGACAATAGTGTTTAGTGACAAGGAAACACTCCATTTAAATGGAAGGGTGAACTATGATGATGTGAGAATAGCGGGTAGGGAACAACCACATTAAATTGCACAACATGGGAGGGACTCTCCAAAATTTAATATGTTTTGTGCAGTTTCACAGGAAAATGTGTATGGTCCGTATTTCTTTTGCTGAGAACGCTGTTATAGGAAACACATATCTCAGCATGCTTTAGAACTTTCTTTTCCCACAATTGAAGACTGATATGAACCACTTTATTTACCAACACGATGGGGCACGGCCACACGGGCACCTGGAAGTCCGGGAATTTTTAAATCAGAGGATTACTGAGTGATGGATTGGTCACACTGGACCAAATGATTCAGCGTTACGTTACTGGCCTCCAAGGTCACCAGATCTGACTGTAAGTGGTCATTTCTTGTGGGGGTTTGTAAAAGACTGTTTATGTGCTTCCATTACTAACAACAATGAATGGACTGAGGCATCACATAACAGCAGCTGTGGAGGCTGTAACTCAAGACATGCTCGTTGCAGAGTGGGAACAATTTGAATACCGCATTGACATATGACGTGCATCTCAAGAGGGCATATTGAACATCTATGAAAAGGTATGAAGAAAACTTTTTGAGTTTTCCGTTCATCAAAAAACAAAGTTCATTGTATATGTTTATTAGTTTCAGAAATATAGAGGTGGTACATTGGATGATTCTTTTTGCTACACCACGTACTTTGGACATTTGGTTGTGAGGATTTTGCTTAACAAAAAGTTTTGATACATCTTATTTTCTTATTTATAGATGTTCATTTATTTGTACAAACCAAACTGTACTCAACTGTTTTTCCACTGACTCATACTGCCACTCCCACATTGACTCTCACATCTAATAATAATGTGCTGTTGCATCTGATGTTGCCAATATACAGGATGTCAACACGGATTTCCTATTTCAAACATGGCCACTCGGGGTAGCCACGCGAATTGAGGCACCTTGCAGCGTTCACGCTGCTCACCCCGTTGGAGGTTGGAGTCTTCCTTCGGGCATGGGTGTGTGTGTTCTCAGTAGCATAAGTTGCTTTAAGTTAGATTAAGTAGTGTGTAAGCCTAGGAACCAATGACTTCTGCAGTTTAGCCCCGTGGAAATTTACCACAAATATCCAAATTTCCGTTACAATGGATTAAAACTCTGGCTACAAAAGTACACTTTGTGCCTTATCCTGAACTGACGCCGTTTCCGCTTCTATGGACAACAATTCAACAACGGAAGTGCACCAGATGTTGAAAAAATTTACACGACAATTTTAAGCCCTTCTCCACCCAACAGACAAATCAGACCTGAAACGAAGACAGATTTACTATTTTTCAATTGCCTCACAAAATAGAGAATTTCGTTGTAGATGCCATGTATTTCGACAATGTAAACAATATTAGAGATTATTAAAAGCAGTATTTTGAACAATTTACAAAAATATAAAATAAAATAAAACATGAACACAGTCATTTAATCATCACAGTACAAAAACCAGAAAGCATAAATGTATGTTTCACATTTTTTTGTAAAAATAGCCTTTCAGTATTAAATTTTACATGGCAAATATTTTTAACATTTAATTTTATAGTATCTATTTTTTCATTAGAATTAAATAAATGTTTAATTAGCCTACAATTGTGGTGTCCCATTCATCAATTTTAATTACCAGTAATTTATGCAAAGTACACCGTTCAATTTATATTTAAAATTAGTAACTAACACATTTAATATCATGAACAATTAGAGTTGAACAAAATTCTATTAAAGTATTTCCTACATTGTTTCAAATGCCAGTAAACTTCAATTAGTGTAAACCGGAAATCAAGCTCTGGCTATAAATATATGTAATCACACAAAAAAAGTACAGTGAATCAGCTGTTTATTAATCAGATATATCATATACTACAATAGATGAATTTTGGTCTGTTGTGTTAGGCTGGAAGCAACTACTTGTCGATAATTGAGGTAAGCTGTCCGATGAAAGCCATCACTGCATTGATGCTAGAGGAGAGGTCAATCCAGAGATGACTCATTCTTACAAATCCTTCAGTCCTCCTTCTTAAACATTCACAAAAACTTATAAACTCAGTTGGATGTCTTCTGATTTGGCCATATGCATGGGACTCACATTCTTGTTAAGTTTTCACATTGTTGATGTCTGTGGAATATAACAATGTTTTATATGTCTTCATTCCCAGAAGTCAAGTGGTTAAGGTCACATGGACGAGGAGGACATACTACTTTACCTCATCGACCAACGTATCGCTCATTAAACATTTGTTTTATGTAATCTTGCATAGGTGGAGAAATAGGGTGAGGAGGGTTTGCCCTATCCTAAGAGGCAATTGGAAGTGCTTTATCTGTCAATAATATCACAGCCAGAAGTCTAAGTACATACACTGTATGATCAAAAGTATCCAGACACCTGGCTGAGAATGATTTACAAGCTCGTGGCACCCTCCGTCGGTAATGCTGGAATTCAGTATGGTGTTGGACCACCCTTAGCCTTGATGACAGCTTCCACTCTCGTAACATATGTTCAATCAAGTGCTGGAAGCTTTTTTGTTGCATGGCAGTCCATTCTTCACAGAGTGCTGCACTGAGGAGAGGTATCGATGCCAATCAGCGAGGCCTGGCACGAAGTCGGCGTTCGGAAACATCCCAAAGGTGTTCTATAGGATTCAGGTCACGACTCTGTGCAGGCCATTCCCTTACAGGCATGTTACTGTCGTGTAACCACTCTGCCACAGGCCGTGCATTATGAACATGGAACATGGGCTTGATCATATTAGAAGATGCAATCGCCATCCCCGAATTACTCTTCACCAGTGGATAGCAAGAAGGTACTCAAAACATCGATGTAGGCCAGGGCTATGATGATGCTACGCCAAATAACAAGGGGTGCAAGCCCCCTCCATGGAAAACACTATCGCACCATAACACCACTGCCTTCAAATTTTACTGTTGGCACTATACGTGCTGCCATCCGATCGCCACATTGTGTACTGTGATTTGTCACTCCACACAACAGTCCACTCCACACAACAGTCGTCTGATGTTTATGCTCCTTACACCAAGCAAGGCATCGTCTGGCATAAGCGTGATGTGTGGCTTATGAGCAGCTGCTCAACCATGAAATCCAAGTTTTCTCACCTCCTGCCGAGCTACCATAGTACTTGCAGTGGATCATGACGCAGTTTGGAATTCCTGTGTGTTGGTCTGAATAGACGTTTGCTTATTACAAGCCGGTTGCTGTGACCGAGCAGTTTTAGGCGCTTCAGCCCATAACTGCACTGCTGCTATGGTCGCATGTTCGAATCCTGCCTCGGGCATGAATGTGTGTGACGTCCTTACGTTAGTTAGGTTTAAGTAGTTCTAAGTCTATGGGACTGATGACCTCAGATGTTAAGTCCCATAGTGCTTAGAGCCATTGGAACCATTTTTGAGCCTATCACACATTAGGACCCTCTTCAACTGTTGGTGGTCTCTGTCAGTCAACAGACGAGGTAGGGCAGTACACTTTTGTGCTGTACGTGTCCCTTCACGTTCTCACTTCACTATCACATCGGAAACAGACGTATCAGACAAATGACAGCCAATCACCTGACTACGTTCGAAGTCCATGAGTTCCGCAGAGCACTCCCTTCTGCTCTCTCATGATGTCTAATGACTACTGAGGTTGGTGATATGGAGTAACCGGCAGTAGGTGGCAGCACCTAATATGAAAAACGTATGTTTTTGGGTCTGTGTGGATACTTTTTATTACATGGTTTATGACTACTGAGGTCGCTGATATGGAGTAACTGGCAGTAGGTGCCAGCACCTAAAACGAAAAACGTATGTTTTTTGGGGCTGTCCGGATACTTTTTATTACATGGTTTATATAACCACAACCATTAAAGCATGAGGAATGGACATAAAGAAGAGAATAGCCGACACCACCCAGTATGGAGTTATCTCAATAAAAGTAAAGTGGCCTATATCACAAACATTTGTTTCTCCACATTATATCACTTCATCCTTGTTTTAATTAGTACTATAGTAAGAAAATTGGAATTCCTTTTTAAAAAGTACTCAGAATACTTCACTGCTTTCGTTTCAGTTTCCAGGTATTTGTACACAGATAATTTGCACCAGACTTTCAAACTTCATTGTGAACTGTAGATAGGAATACCTTACATGAAAATTACTTTTAATTTCGTTTGCGGTTGTCAGTGGCACAACCCATCCTAAATTCTCTGTTGTTATTAAGCACAAGTCCAGTATGAGATAAGGACTCTGTCTGCATGAATTGTCTTAATCATAAGATTTCAAGAACCTTGAATATATGAGATTCTTAAAAACAAATAACCCAAGCTCCCATCACTCTGTGTTGACTATCAGGGAGAATTAAAACTCAACAAACGGCAAGAGCTCAGAGGGGTTATTTATGTAACAAACATAGGTAAATATATAAAAGTAAATACTTAGACAGTAAGGTACTTGTTCCATAGATCACACTCACAATAGACATAATGAAGTCAAACATGTATACAGAACAAACATGGTGTGGACAGCCATTAATTATGACTTCAGGTCATGGCTGGTAATGATTGAGGGAATACTGATGGCACAAAACCATGCTACGAGCATCCTTCACCTTAATGTCCTACCTTTCAAGTGACAGTGCCGTAGTGCCATTTTTCTACACGACAATGGTTCCCTAAATATGGCGTGTGTGTCTACGAACTTTTTGCATGATGTTGACATACTCCCATGGCCCTGTTAGAGCATGTGTAGGACCATCCCGGAAATCAACTTCATCTCAGTGGCAGTATCCAGGATATCAAGGACCAGTTGCATCATTTATGGGACAACTTGCCTCAAAAGAGAATATAACGGGTTTCTCACACCCTTCCCAACCAAATCTGTGCATGCATCTATGGCAGAGGTTGTGCCACCTCATACTGATAAGTGGGCTTGTATTGTCAAGTTAATTGTAAATTTGACTTTGTAATGTAATCACTGAAATCACATCATATACCTCTCAACCTATGAAGTTTCATTTTCCACTGGTTGTTTCATGTCTTTATGCAAGTGAACAATACTTGTTCAGCTGCATGCTGACTAACTATTTGTATTCAAGAATTCCTCTGTGGTATAGAATGAGTTGTTAAGTGGAAACATCTTTAATACATACTTCAAAACGCTTCTGATATCTGTCAGACAATTTACTTACATGGTTAGAATGTCTAGGGGTTTTATAGCTGTGAATATCACACCTTTCTGTTCCCAAGTTTGATTTATTGAGGGGTAATGCATATAATTTTTCCTTGTAGTGTTATATTTGGGAATATCTCATTCACAATCAAATTCTGATGGGTTGTTGATAATAATATCGTAAGTGAATAACTGTTCTATGAGGTTGTGATTAACACTCCCAGCCAATAAAATTAGATGTCTGCAAGATATATGTACCCTAACCCAACACATAACTCTAATTGCCTTTTTGTGCAATAGATATTTTTTGACTGTGTGATGAGTTATTGCAGAATATTATCCAACAAGGATTTAATGGATGAAGATATGCAAAATATCTTAACTTACTCAATTCTGTGTTCCCAAAGTTAGGTACTACTGTTTTCAAAAAAAATTTAAACGTTTTAGCATTTCTACCATATGGTTGTCCTACTTCCAGTTTTCATCACTATGCACATCTAAGAGTTGAACTTCCTACCCTGTTTATTATTTTTCGTTGATCTACTAACCAAGTAGAAGATGGGATACATTTGACAGTACAAAAGTGGATGAGCTGTGTTTGTTTATTGTTTAAAGCTAGCTGATTTGCTTTAAACCAGTCAGTAACTTTTTCAAAAATTTGGGTTGGGTTAGGTTGTTTGTGGGAAGAGACCAAACTGCAAGGTCATCAGTGTCATTGGATCAGAGAAGGACAGGGAAGGAAGTCGGCCATGCCCTTTCAAAGGAACCATCCTTGCACTTTCCTGGAGTGATGTAGGGAAATCACAGAAAACCTAAATTAGGATGTCCTGATGCGAGATTGAACCACCATCCTCCCACATGTGAGTCCAGTGTGCTAGCCACTGCGCCACCTCACTTGGTCAAAAATTTCATTTGCTGTTTTCTCCATTGATGTTTCTTAGCTCTGATCATAACAAATCTTGTATAATCTGGAAACAGGACTAATTCTGGCTTATGATTAAAGTGAAACAGAAGATTAGAAGCATACAATAATAATAGTCACGGGACAATGATAGAACCCTGTGGAACAGCCATAGTAATTTCTCCAGTACGGAAGATGTGGTGTATCTCTTTGCGTTACTGTAACAGCCTAGGGTAGCTTCCTGCATTTTGTTTTTTGAATAAAATCTAATCCATGTATGTACTGAACTACATATTGCACAATACTTAGTTCTCTAAGAGAATACTGTAGTTGACAGAACCAGATGGCTTCGATAAGTCACAGAATATTCCAACTAAAAATATTTTGTCGTTTTAAGACTTTATTAATTGGTCAGCAAATGTGTAAATAGCTGACTTAGTAGAATGTGATGCTATTGAAATCCAAAGTGTAAATGGCTAAATATATTATTACCACGCAGGTGCATGACAATTTTAGAAAATGATGTGAGGAGTGACAATGGGCGGTAGCTATTGACATTAGTGGAATCATATTTCATTGTGTTTCTGAAAACCCTCTGAATTAATGATGCATTATGGAAGAGACTAAGAACATCACATACTACAAGGCCACAACATTTTAGTGTCTTATTGGAAATATTAGCCACTGCTAACAGTCATGATGAACTTCCTTACTTCAACTGCAAAAATGAGACTAATTTTTATTTCACTAAATATCCTCTGCATTGAGTATTTGATCTACTGTCTTGCTTTTATCTTCTGAACTGTTTGCACCAATTTTCTCACATATTTTTGAAACTTAATTACAAGAAATATCTGCTACACATGAACTGTCTTTTACAATTCTTTTATTCTCATTAACACAACTAGTGTCATCTTTGTCATCTTCTATGGATTCTTTCTCTGTCTCCCTTTAACAATATTCCATACTGAGTTTATTTATTTTATAGTATAGTCAGACATTTTCAGACAAGGTTTGGATACTCCTGGATTTTTATGAATTTTCTTTATATGTTATAGTATTGTTCATAATATGAGACTGTTTATGGAATTTTACTTCTTCTGACTATTTTGTAAAAGTATGTTTTTTTGTTGTGAAGAGACTCTGATACCCATAGTGACCCAATGTTTCTTTAATGGCTTCCCATTAGTAGATTTAATTACTTTTTTTCAAGGGCTACTTTTCAGAAGTGGATACAAAATCATTAAGAAATATATTGAATCGAGAGTTATTATTAGGCTCTTAGTAAAGTTTAGCACAGTCATCATTATTAAGCTTGCTTTAAAATTGTCGCTAGTTGTGCCATTAGTCAACCTTACTGTTTTCTTAGAGTGTTTCTTAACTGGAACAGAAGACGGTACTGCCAGAAGGTTGTTTTCAGAATGGCGAAAGGAGACAAAAAACATTTGTGTTGGTAAAAAATAAGACTCTCATGTGCATCTACAACTTTTTATTAAATGTCTTATTGTGTTACATATTAGTTCTCAATTTGCGATCTGTTACAAAAAAGAAATTACAGTAAGATGAGCACACCTAAATTTGAGCTATAGGGTACTTAAAAAGGGAAATAAATTAAAATGTTTTATCTTACTGTTTGTAAAATTGTCCAAAGCTTTGAAAGGTTTTCATTGTACATCCCTCCTCTCTCTCTCTTTCCTTGCTGTTGGCGTCCATAGGGAAATCACATCCACGAATCCGCCAAGATTCCAAATACTTTGAAGATTCAAAATGGGTCAGTGGTGGGCCATTCAACTTCACAAGAAGTAAGAGAAACAGTTTTTGTTAACAGAGAGGCTGTACCATCAGGAATAATCAGATTCATTTGGGAAAATGCACTTTCACATTCGCTAGATGATGCAGGAATTGTTTTCCTGGTATATGTGAATGGAAGCAAATTTGGGGGGGTACTTCATTTTGTTCTCACAATTTCCATCAAAATTCTCCCAACTGTCAAAGGCAGTCTCATGGAATACTTTTATTATATCTCATTTGTTCAACTGAAAGCAAACTGCAAGTGACTCATCATCTTTTTCCCGAAATCCATGGTCTTTGGACCAAGTGCTTGTGACAGCTATATGGACTGAATTGACCAAAGGTGCATCTTCTCCACTCACCTTTCTCTTTTCAGTCGCTTGTGAAAGGTTGCCATGAAAGTTTACATGATTAATGGCCCGCTGTTTAGTTCATGTACATAATATACAGGGTGATTCAAAAAGAATACCACAACTTTAAAAATGTGTATTTAATGAAAGAAACATAATATAACCTTCTGTTATACATCATTACAAAGAGTATTTAAAAAGGTTTTTTTTCACTCAAAAACAAGTTCAGAGATGTTCAATATGGCCCCCTCCAGACACTCGAGCAATATCAACCCGATACTCCAACTCGTTCCACACTCTCTGTAGCATATCAGGCGTAACAGTTTGGATAGCTGCTGTTATTTCTCGTTTCAAATCATCTATGGTGGCTGGGAGAGGTGGCCGAAACACCATATCCTTAACATACCCCCATAAGAAAAAATCGCAGGGGGTAAGATCAGGGCTTCTTGGAGGCCAGTGATGAACTGCTCTGTCACGGGCTGCCTGGTGGCCGATCCATCGCCTCGAGTAGTTGACGTTCAGGTAGTTACGGACAGATAAGTGCCAATGTGGTGGCGCTCCATCCTGCTGAAATATGAATTGTTGTGCTTCTTGTTCGAGCTGAGGGAACAGCCAATTCTCTAACATCTCCAGATACTGTAGTCCAGTTACAATAGCACCTTCGAAGAAAAAGGGACCAAAAACTTTATTGGCTGAAATGGCACAGAAAACGTTCACCTTAGGTGAGTCACGTTCATACTGAGTTGTTTCTCGCGGATTCTCAGTGCCCCATATACAGACATTGTGACGGTTGACTTTCCCGTTAGTGTGGAAAGTTGCTTCATCACTAAACACAATCTTTGAAACGAAAGATTCATCTGTTTCCATTTGAGCAAGGATAAAACCACAGAAATCGATTCTTTTAATCTTATCAGCTGCAGACAGTGCTTGAACCAATTTCAGATGATAAGGTTTCGTAACTAACCTTTTTCGTAGGACTCTCCATACAGTTGATTGTGGAATTTGCAGCTCTCTGCTAGCTCTGCGAGTCGATTTTCCTGGGCTGCGAACAAATGCTTGCTGGATGCGTGCTACATTTTCATCACTCGTTCTCGGCCGTCCAGAACTTTTCCCTTTGCACAAGCACCCATTCTCTGTAAACTGTTTATACCAACATTTAATACACCACCTGTCAGGAGGTTTAACACCATACTTCGTTCGAAATGCATGCTGAACAACTGTCGTCGATTCACTTCTGCCGTACTCAATAACACAAAAAGCTTTCTGTTGAGCAGTCGCCATCTTAGCATCAACTGACGCTGACGCCTAGTCAACAGCGCCTCAAGCGAACAAATGTACAACTAAATGAAACTTTATAGCTCCCTTAATTCACCGACAGATAGTGCTTAGCTCTGCCTTTTGTTGTTGCAGAGTTTTAAATTCCTAAAGTTGTGGAATTCTTTTTGAATCACCCTGTACAATCTAGTCTCACGCCGAGGATGCATAGTTATACATGGCTTCAGAGTAACAAAAGTTCCTCTCATACCACATCTCAAAACCTTTGGTCCTGATTTATTTGTGTCATATGTACCGATATGGAGTACCGGTGGACACCGTCACAAACCAGATACTGGTTGTCACCCTTCTACACTACAAAAATCATCAGACACAGTGCAAGGATCTAAAACCTATAAAAAGGCAAGGAAATTATATCATTTGTTGTGGAAGCAGGAAATTTGGACCCAATATAATTAGTTGTAGAGTTGACTGATTTAGTATACAGTACCAGGTCAAACTTGTATATGAAACTGCACTATAGTGACCAGACACAGTGAAAGGATCTCAAATGTATGACAAGTCAAGGAAATGGTCTCTTTTGTTATGGAAGCAGAGAATTTGGTCCCAATAAAATTAGTCACAGTTGATTGATTAAGTATACAATACAAGGTCAGATTTATTTATCAGCGCTGTGCAATAGTCACCTCAAGTATAAATAGCACACTTAGTACAATATAATGACTGGAAGTTAGTATGAGAACGCTGTAGTACACCAAACCTGTTGCCATGAAGCTGCAGCGTAGAAAGTATATATAGCGTGTATTCCTTTTACAGAAGCAACATTACATGGAGTTTCATCGCCACAGACCATGTCCTCATATCCACAAGCCTTAGACACTGGTTTCATTAACCTGCAACAGTTGTTTGTTACACACTGGGAACAACATCAGTTCATCAGTTTAACAAGTAATATCCGAGCACCCCTAATGAGGTCAGGAGTGTCAGACTGCTACCGAAAGTATTAGAGAAACACCAGGCTATTACTTTAGAGTCTTATAAGGATGACTTTAGTGTCCCTTTTAAAACACCACTGACACATTGCAAAGATTGACCAATATTAAATTCAGCACCTTGTTTCCAAATCACAAATAGTACTTAGTATTTCACAAGAGAGAGACCGGAACAACAGCAGTTCCAAGAGACATCTTCAGTAAACTCTCGGTGGAGGCACAGTACAATCATACCTTAAATAAAACACCAGCTTCGCGCATGCTTACATTGCTACAAAATGCATCTATCACTTTTCCTTTCAAGCACTGACACTCTTGCAGTACGACTGTTTTGAGCAAGGCTCCAAACACACTGCCTGTTAGTGGGCAATTCTCTTGGCTTGCCATTCACGTCAGGCCCACCATGCTTCAGATTGCCCCACCCCAATCAACAACCATCTCTTTTGCGGCCAACCACAGCACCCGAAAACCTCCAGAGATTTTCAGCCTGAAGATAAGTCATTGCCTTTGATGTGACAATCAGTAAGTACCAACATGGTATACATTCAAAGATTAGATGAGATTAGATTCAGTTTTCTTTCCTTAGACCCAAAAAATGATATGATTCTCTTGGGTGTGGAACATGTCAGAAAATATAACATAAAAAAAAAAAAAACATTTGAATATAATACTTTCTATCCTGATCATTTGTCAGGAGATTGTCAAAATAGGTGAATGCAACATAGTAAACTGGAACAGCTAATATTTACAGAATTAACACGCTGTCAGAATGAACTGTTATGCACTGTTAATAAATTTATCATACAAAAAATACCTAATCTTGACTATTGTCACCAAGTGCTGTCAAAAATGATATATAAAAGATATTTTTACTTAAGCTTGCCTAACAGTCTCTATTAAGATATTCATCTATGAAGTGAAAAGAGTTGCCTATTGAAAAGTCTTTCAGACTCTGTTTAAACCATGCTTTATCTGGAACAAAGTTTTTAATGGTGGCTTCCTCACCATATTTCTACTTATCACTAGTGTGATACCTCTAGCTGTGCAGAAGTGAGTATGTTGTCTTTTTAAAACTGAGGCTGAGACTGTTCACAGAAAATCAGCGAATGATATTTTTAACAACATTGTTTACCATTTCTTCTGTGTCTGTGTGTATGCTTGGATTGATTACAATACTAGTATCATATGGAAAAAAAACTAATTCTGCTTGTTGCATGTTAGTCAGAAATTGTTTACATTTATTGGTGCCCAAAATTAAAGCAATAAACTACTGTTTCCCTATCCTGTGCCTAACTCATGATATAATCATACAAAATATCAACAGATGTCAGTATGATCATCTTCTGCATGGAAGATGGCATTCTGATCAACAGACAGTCATGCTGATGATGACCCCAGGGCACCTATCAAATGGGACAGTGTTTGCTGGGTAATCCCATATCCACAGTTGCTATGTACACAGTCGCAGATGGTGCAGTATGGCACAGAGAAGATACCTACAGGCTCTCTGCAGTGGAGGTCCATAGGAAGAATGGAAGCAGGACAGTCGCACACTGGTGTGGCCCAGTGGCTTATTGTGAATCATTCTGTACTTTTTCAGATATGGCGACAGTTTATGGAGATTGAAACTGTATCCCAAAGATGAGGGCAGAGCTGACCACGTGTAGTATTAGAAAGAAAGAATCGTTATTTGGCTGTAAGGGCATGATGGTACTGCCTCAGTACTGCATGGCAACTGGCGTCTGACTCAGCAGTATCCACTGGATGTGTTGTAGCATGACAAGCAGTGTACAGAAGGCTTTGGCAGAGTGGCCTTTATTGTCAGAGACCTGCTGTATATGTACCTCTGATGCATTTTCACAGAAGGGGAAGTCTAGAGAGAAGCCGTCAACAAGCCAGCTAGACCGTCTAATGGTGGATCAATGTTTTCTTCACATATAAGCCCCAATATGGTCTGGGCAGTGATTCTCAATGGGTTCACATGTGCAAGGAATGTGGATCATGATTTTGAGACCAGACCATTGTGGAAAGAGACTGATATCGAGGATGATCCCTAAAGTGTGATCAGGGATTATGTTAACCATTCAGACACCTCTTCATGAAACTGTATTGTTAAATCAACAAGGTTTAACTGCTGTCAGGTATTGACGAGATCTTGGGACCTCCTGTGTAGTTGTTGATAGGTGCTGGATGATAATGCTCGATCTCATAGAGCGTGCGTGGTTGAGTGTTTCTTGGAAATGGAAGATATCGCCCCTATGGCACGATCTGCTTGCTCTCCCAATTTGAATCCCATAGAGCATGTTGGATGCACTAGGAACACAGGTTGCATCATGTCGGCATCCACCAACCACTTTCCAAGACTTGCAAGCAGTGCTGCAGGAAGAATGGGTATTATTGCCACAAAATGAGATTGGTATTACCATTCACAGCTTGCTCTGCCATTTGTCAGGCCTGTATTGCTGCCAGAGGAGGTCATATCCCAAACTGAGGGAATTAATCAGTTGTGCGGAGGTGTGTGTAAATATATTAAGTTTGAAAAAACTGAAAAATTATTTTGTCTACCATTATGCATCTTGCAGTTGTCTAAGTTCTGAGTTATTTATTGATTATACAGTTTTGTGCAATATAAAAGCAACCTTGCAAAATTTATGTTTGTTGCTTTAATTTTGGACACCAGTGTATAGCCGGCCAGAGTGGCCATGCGGCTCTGGATGCTACAGTCTGGAGCCGAGCGACCGCTACGGTCGCAGGTTCGAATTCTGCCTCGGGCATGGATTTGTCCTTAGGTTCATTAGGTTTAATTAGTTCTAAGTTCCAGGCAACTGATGACCTCAGAAGTTCAGTCGCGTAGTGCTCAGAGCCATTTGAACCATTTGAAACAGCATATATGAGGAACAATAATGGACCTAAGACTGAGCCTTTGGGAACCCCATTTGTGATTTCTCCCCAGGCAGAGTTATGTCTCCAGACTACATTTTCTTCATTACTAAGTACAACTTGCTGCATTATTTTATTAGGTTGACATTATCTGTTGGTAAGTTGTATCATCAGTCTCATAAAACTTCAATTTATCTAGGAGAATACAGTGATTGATATGATCAAATGCCTTAGATAGGTCACAAGAAATACCAAACAGCACTTTTTTATTATTTAATGCTTGTCAAAATTGGTGACTTAACATGTAAATGGCATTCTCAGCACACCAACTGTTCTGAAACTCAAACGGTGATTTGCTGAGAATATAATTGTTACAATACATCGGCTTCTCATCAGTTATGGAAAATGATATCAGCAGTGAAACAGATCAGTAATTTCTGAAATCTCTCTTATTACTTTTGTTAGATGTGGTCTAAGAACGGCAGATTTCACTCTCTGTAGAGAAATGCCTTGAAATAGTGATGCATTAGATATTTGAGATAAGACCACACCAGTTGTATGGGAATAAGTCTTTAGTACTCTATTGGAAACACCCTCAAAACCAGATGAGCTCTTATTTTTTAGAGAATGTGTATTTTTATTAATTTCTGAAGGAGTAGTTGGGGGTACATTCATATGTCTGAATTTCAAGAGAGCTATTTTTTCATCATACTGCCACAATTTTTCTTGTGAAGTGCTTGTCTCTATACTTTCTACTATATTTAAGAAATGATTATTAAATATATTTTCTACCTGTGTTTCATCATTTATAGTCCTTCCATTCAGTTCAATGGTGATGTTATCCTGTTCTGGTCTGGTTGTCCTGTCTCATTTCACTACATTCCATATAGCCCTAAGTCTGTTTTCAGAACTATGTATTTCTGACATATCTGTGTTCCTTGATTTTATGATAACCTTTCTTAGTTATTTTGAGTAATTTCTATAGTTTACAACAACTGCAGGATCTTTACTTGTTCTTTCCAACAGATGCAAATCCCTTTTTCTTTCACAAGATACATGAATCCCTTTAGTGATCCATGGTTTCTTACATGATGGTTTAATGTTCTGTCTGATCAGCTTATGCAGGAAGCAATTTTGAAATAATTATATGAAATTATCAAGGAAAAGTTTAAATTTTACATTAGCAATTGGTTCAATATAAATTTCATCCCAGGTCATCCTTTCTAAAGTATTCTAAAAACCATTTGTCCTGGAGTCATTAATTGTTGTAACTGATTTCCACTGAGAGTGTCCACTGTCCATACTATAAGGCACTGTATTATTTATCCCAACTAACTGTTCATCATGATGAGAGTGAGCATTTGTTACTTGGTAAACAGTTATTTTCTTACTTTGAGCCTCACCACAGAAAATATTATCAATTAGGGTACTACTATCTTTATCCACTCAAGATAGAAAGTTAATTAATGAGATCAAATTCTATGATCCAAATAAGGTTTTTAGATCATTTTTCTTATCAGGATCCTTTAGAAAATCTACATTGAAGTCACCACAGACTATGAACTGCAAGTTGCTGTCTGACAGATAGCCCAGTAAGGAATCCAGATTCCTCAGAAGCAGTTCAAAATTCTACACACAATTACAACCAAAAGTGAACTATTTTTCAGTGTTAATTCAGAAGCACACATGTCTGCTTGCTGATCACTACAAAATCTATTTGTATCAGTGTTTTGGCAACAATAGCAGAGAACCCCATGGAAATCTTTTCTCTTTTATTTGGATGATAAATCAACAGAAAAAATTGTCATATCTTCTGAAGCACACTTAATGCACATTTGTGCACAAATTGACAGATCTTGTGATGTGCAAGATACATGTCATGTGGAAATAAATGTCTTTCTGGGTCTGTGGCAGGAACTTAACAAAGCTTGCCATCTTTATTTAAAAACTTTTGGATATAGATGGGACTGATGTATTTGCAGTTACTGTGCCATATACTGTAGAAGATTCCTGTTTTTACTTCTCTTTATTTGCTTCAGTGATAAAAACCTTAGAGATAAGAGAAACATGTCATAACTGATGAACAGCTCTTTCCATTCTGAGAGTGATATTCCTTCTGAGAATATCTGCCAAAAATGTGTGAGAGAGATGTCATATTCTTTTGCTTTGGTGGACTTTTAATCTTACCCTCTCACCCATCACATCTGTTTTCCATCTGTTCATAAAGATTAATTCCTTTCAAAAGCTTCAAAAGGTGTAAGATGTAGAAATAACTTTTTTACTTTTCTTCATTTTCTCATTGTCGTCTGCAATTCGTCACATCTAAGGGTAGATTCTCCAGGTTTAAATGCTTTAACTTTTTGGGTTCCAGATGATACGTTAAATATTAAGTAATGCTGTTGTGTTATTGTTGTTCCTATAACTTTTTTATTTTATTCCATTCTTCTATGTCACACAGCCTTACAATCTTCACTTTAAAACAGAAATTTACATTGTTATTGCCAAGTATAAAAAGGAACATGACTGATTCCATCAGAGGCATGCCCATTACTACTACTACTACTACTACTACTACTACTACTTACTTACTTACTCATTCTGCAGCACTAACAATATTCTGAAGAGTTTACAAAACAAAACAGTTTACAAACTTTCTTGACAAAAGAAGAATCTTCACCAAGTTATATCATTATTTTGTAAATGACTCCAGAAATAAATTTAATAAATATCATCAGATTGTCAATTTTAAGTATACCAGATATTTTGTAATTGCAAATATTTCTAAAAGCAGAGTGATTTTAACTGTACATACAGAGTTAGTATATATCATTGTAACAAATTTATTTCATTTTATGCATTTTATCCTTAAATATAATGCACCATATACAAAATCATATGAAATTCTTTTAGTGAAACAGCTGAGATAATTTTAACCTATACAAGATTTGAAAATATTCCTGCTATCAACTAAGGTAATATTAGAGGAGCATGTCCTATTACTGACTGTACAACATTTCATTTTATGAACTCTGAATTACACTAAGTGATCAAATGCATTACCCTTTGTAATGCTGAATTGACCACTAGATGTCACAAGGGCCAAGTCCACCAATATAGAAGGAGTCAGGGAGTAACGTGTTGTCGGTAGGGAAGCACTAACAAGAGAATGGGTCTGTTGAAGAGCTCTGTGAAGTGGGCTTGTCATTAGATATTGCTTCAGTAACAGACTCATCAGGGACATTTCATTCCATCTAAAGCTGCACCAGTCAATTGTTGGTGATGTGACTGTGAAGTGAAAATGCAAATGAAGAACCTAAGTAAAAACCAAGACCAGCCAGACACAATGAACTGAAGGACAGGGACTATCAAGCATTATGGAAGGTGGTTTGTAAGAAATTGCATGAAATCAGTGGAAGAAATCACTTGTGAGTTCCAAACTGCCACCAGCATTCCAATTGGCACAATGACTATACATAGGGAGTTAAAAATAATGAGTGCAATGGTTGACCACTGTGACATAAACCACAGATTTCTGCAGTCAGTGCTAAACAGTGCTTGAGGTAGTGTATAGAGTGATTCCACTGGGCAGTGGATGATTTTAAATGAGTGATTTTAATTATGAATTATGCTCTACCCTATGGCAATCAGAAGGAAAGGTTTGGATTTGGCGAAAATGCCTGGAGAACGTTACCTGTCACCATGTGTAGTGCAAATGGTGAAGTACGGAGAAGGAGGTGTTGCATTTTTGAGATATTTTTCATGGTTAGAGTGTGGTCTCTTTCATTGCACTTAAGAAAAATCTAAATCCAGAAGGATATGAACACATTTTGCAGCATTGCATAAAGTAGAACCACAGGAATGTATCAGTATGACAATGCAACCTGTCATAAAACAGCCATATGAAACAGTGGTTTGTTGACAATGACATTCCTGAAATACATTGGTGTCGCAAGAGTACTGGCTGAGCCCAATATTGAATACATGTGGCATGACCTAGAAAGTAAACTTCACTCTAGGCCCCCACATCCAATAACACTACTTTCTCTGGTTTCACCTCTTGAGCAAGAATGGGCTGCTCTTTCTCCATAGAGATTCAGGCATATTATTCAGTGTGGGCACAGAAGAACACTAAACATCATAAAGATGAAAAGTGCATACATTCTACATTCATTTCCATTAGTAGTCTCCATATGCTTTTGATCAGATATTGTACATGTAGACACAGAGATAGATGGGCCTTTCAGCAAATGAAAAACAAAACTGAAAAATATATATTACTTATCTAATAGGTAATGGCAGGAATGTAACTACTGATAAGTTTTACACTAGCCTGCCTATTGTAAGAATTCTTAAATAAAAAGGCTGACATTAATTGAGAAATTACACAAGAACAAACCAGCCTACTCAAATATCAGTTATTGTGATCATACCATAGAATGTCAAATGTTATCTTCTTGATGGCAGAAATAGTAAGGTTTATATTTGCTTGTGTGAGCTGGCCAAGCTGGTAATTACATGGTATAAGCCATTAGGAAGTCACCATGAGAGAAGTTGCCTGCATATCTGCTCAGCAGTCTGCAGTTCAAAATACTGTCTGACTTATTATGAGAGTTGTTAAAATGAGCATCTGCATCTGGAGTCACAAAAGATTTAACTTGTTACATGATATATAAATCTGAATCCGGTGGCATACAGAATATGCAGTCTTACATGGACTTTCCTGAGTACTCATTTCAGAATGGATGTAATAATGCAGTTAACGTTCATTACTTTAACATCACCTAATTTAATTTGACTGTGTTCCATTACCCTTGCCTCACTTTTGTTTTAAGGTACTATACACTGCAGGGCTGCTCTTCCAACTCGTTTTGAACTTTAATTCCCTTTGCAGATGTTTCCTTTACTGCTTTCTCCATGTAGGTCTACAGATCAAGTAACATTATGGATAGAGTAAAATGCTATCTTATTCTCTTCCCAGCTAGTCTTTTCCTTTTGTGTCCTTCACTCTTATGATTGCCACCTGATTTCCATACAAGTTTTAAGTAACTCGCTGTATTTTATTCCTCCTAATTTCAGAACTTCAAAAAGCATACTATAGTCAACATTGTCAGTAGCTTTCTCTAAATCTACAGATATTTAATGCAGGTTTACCTGTCTTCAATCTATCTTCTAAGATAAGTTCTGGGGACAACATTGACAAGCATGTTTCTACTTTTTTCCAGAAGTCAAACAGATATTCCCTGAGATCAGTTTTTACATGTTTTTCATTCTTCTGTAAATAATTTTTGTTAGTATTTTGCTACCATGTCTTATTAAACTAACAGCTCTCTAGTATTCACCTCTATCACCACCTGTCTTCTTTGGAATAGTGATAATTGTTTAGGTCTCAAAGTATTTTGCCAATCTTATAATCTTTCACAATAGCTGGAATAGTTCTGTCATGGCTGTCTCTCAAAAGGACCTCAATAATTCTGATGAAATGATGTCTACTCAATGGGCCCTGTTTTGACTTAGGCTTTCCATTACTCTGTCAAATTTTTTCACAAAACAATATGTTTCATTTCATCTTCATTTACTTCCTGTTCCAGTTCAATAATACTCTCTTCAAGTACATTTCCCTTGTTCAACCTTTCTCTGTATTACTTCCAGCTTTCAGTTCCTTCCTTTCTTGCTTGTTACTAGTACGTCATATGAACTCTTTTATTCTTACAGCTGCTTCTCTTTTCTCCAAAGATCTCTCTAATGTTGCTATAGGCAGCATCTGCATTCCCCTAGTAGCCTTGATTTGTCCTCTAACCATTCCTACTGAGACGTGTGGACTCTCTGTGCATCTATTTTTTTTAGATGTTTGTATTCTCTTTCGTCCATTTCATACAATACATTTTAATATTTACAATTTTTGTCAGATGAATTCAGTAGCTCATATGTTATCTAAGGATTTTTATTAGGTCATGTGTATCTCCAACTCACAGAATGCCAGTTTTGTTTTGCCTGATGACAACAACCTCCTGATTGGTTTGTGTCCAAAAATCCAAATGTGTATTTGGCCTCTGAAATACATTCTAAGACAAAAAGCACAATGCACCACAAATGAATTATCTGAATGGGATGTAAATCGGTAGATGTGATGTATATGTGCAGAAAATGAATACAGTTTTAGAAAAATTTGATGACTTATTCGAAAGAAAGAGCTTCACAAATTGAGCAAGTCAATAATGTGTTGGGGCGCCTCTGACCCTTATGCAAGGAGTTATTTGGCTTGACATTGATTGACAGAGTTGTTGGATGGCCTCCTGAGGGATATCATGTCAAATTCTGTCCAATTGGTGCCTTAGATCATCAAAATCCCAAGTTTGTTGCAAAGCCCTTCCCATAATATCTGAATTTTTCTGCATGTTGCTGGCCAATGGTAGGCTTTGGCAAGCATGAAGACATGCAGTAGAAACTTTCCATGTGTGGATGAACATTATCTAGCTGACATGTTAGCCCAGGATACTTTCTCATGGAGAACAATGAAATGGAGCATAGAATATCATTGACATACTACAGTTCTGCAAGGTGCTGCAGATGACAACCAAAGGGGTCCTGCTGTGAAACAAAATGTCACCCCAGACCATGGCAGCTGGTTGTCAGACCATATAGTGGGTGACAAGTTGGTATAATACTGCTGTCTGGGGCATTTCCAGACACATCTTCACTTGTCATTGGGGCTCAGTTAGAAGCAGGACTCATCACTGAAGAAAATTCTATACCAGTCAGTGAGATTCCAGTCCCCAATTACCACCAAAGATTTGTCTGGAAATTCCCGGACTGTGGTGGGATACCAACCTGACTGTAACCTGCCATACAGTCTGACAAACAGGAGTGATGGTCTGGGGTGCCTTTTCATTTTATAGCAGGACCCCTTTGGTTTTCATCCATAGCACACATACAGCACAGCAATATGTCAATGATTTTCTATGCCCCAGTTTGTTGTCCTTTATGGAAAGCCATCAGGGCTTACATTTCAGCAAGATAATGTGTGCCTACATACAATGAGAATCGTCTTCATGCTTTTGAAGTCCTACCTTGGCCAGTAAGGTCGTCAGATCTCTCCCAAATTGAGAACATTTGGAACATTATGGGCAGTGCCCTCCAACCAGCTCAGAATTTGGTGACCTAATGCACCAAGTGTGCAAAATTTGGCATGATATTCCTCAGAAGATCATCCAACAATTCTTTCAGTCAATGCCAAGTTGAATAACTACTGGCATAAGACCCAGAGGTAGACCAATGTGTTACTGGTTTGTTCAGTTTGTGAAACTCTTTCTTCCAAATAAATCATTCATTTTTGCCTGAAGTTGTAAACATTTGTCTGATGTCACATTTGCTGACTTCCATCCCATTCAGATAATTCATTTTATGCTAGAGAATGCCTTCATTATAAAACCATACAGTAGAGCAGCATGCCCTCACAAAATATAAAAGCTGTAGTTATCCCATACAAGCAGCCATTTGAGAATACTAATGTATAAGTTGATATGAATGCAATCATCAAGGCAGTTGCCTCAGCAACTACTGAAAAGCCTGCTACTTCTCTTCAGGAACTAAAGGTTTGTCTGACCCACAGACAGATATCTCTCCATTGTAATAGCACTTAAGCTACTGCTGTATCACTGAGGCACACTAGCCACCCTGCTTCTGCATGGTCCGTGGTTCATGGACAGACTATATACAACAAGTTTTTGTAGTCATATCACTGCTTTGATTAAACTTGAGTATCTTGAGCAACATCACAAAAATTCTATTTGCTCAGTTGTTTTATAAGCAATAACCTGTTTATAATATTTCTATATGTATGTCATTATTTGGTAATAGGTCTTCTCAGGAACTTTCATGAAGAAATTGGACTCTGTATAAGAATAATATTAGATGTGTATGTTAGTTTTGTATTCATCCACAGATAATTTTACAATGAACATTGACATACCAGCTTAATAAAACAATAAAACATAGTTACATAGGTATATAATTACTTATAGGTCTAGTTATGCCCAAGACTAAGCTTGCACTATTTGTTCAGTTCTCATCTCGAATCCCACACTGCAAGCAGATACTTTCAGGTGTCATCAGGATCATAATGATACCCTTGCCTCTGCACTACATTGTTTGTCTGTTCTCATATATCCGCCTGAAAAATTAAGTCAGCATTCCTTCATAATGAAGGAGATGTTGAGCTCAGGCAGATGATACTGGTTAGCTACATGTTACACACAATGCAACCACCTGCACACTCACCTTCTAACAGTGTAGACACTTCTATACAAATGGTGTACCATCTGAAGATGCAGACTGAGAAGGCTCTAGCACATATGTCACTTGGATGTGGGCACTACCTTGGCACCCCATATGGTGTAATTACGTTGATTAGCTTATATAGTCCAGACATTCGAAAATTTATTCAGATTTTAATTTTGTTATAGGATTTATACGAAATTACATTTTGTAGAATCTTCATTTATTAACATGTGTGAAATACTAAAATATGTAATTAGTGATTCAAAAACAACAAAAATATATACAGGAAATATAATTTATGAGCTTCAGTATTCATAAAATACTTGAAAATATCACCAATTTCAGTATGGGTATCACATTCAATAGTAATCACAGATAAATTTATTAAGAAATATGTTTGCAATTGCAAGTATGATGAGACTACAGATGCACAGTGTATTGTTGACAATGAAAATCTGTGCCAGCATGGGACCCAAACCTGGATTTTCCACTTTACACAAGCAGTTGCCTTAACTGCCTCAACCATCCCACCATGCCTCCATGACTGACCCAAATTTCCATTTACTTATATGGATATGTCCAAAAGAACAGACACCATTGATGACCTGCAGCAGTCTAGAACAAAATTAGAATTGTATTAATACCTTCGGATGCTAATGGGCGTTGATATATATCAACGGGGACAGGTGAAAATGTGTGCCCTGACCAGGACTTCAAGCCAGGATCTCCTGCTTGCATGGCAGGCACTCTGTCCATCTGAGCCACCGAGGGCACAGAGGATATCATGACTACAGGGACTATCTCATGCATGCCTTCCGCGAGACTTACATTCTCACTTTGTATGTCCACACACTACATTCATAGTGTCCCACCACAACACACTTATTACTCGTGGAAGACATTCTTACCAAGTCCTGTAAAAGTTCGGGAAATATGTGTGCATCCGCACAGAAGAAAGAGGTCATGGCTGGTGTTGCCAGAACTATATACTTACGTGGATATGGTGTCTGTTCTTTTGGGCAAGTAATTGTTAAGAAAATAACTGATTATGTTGCATGACTTCTGAGTTAATTAGCATTGAAGTTGGCCAATGAGGCCAAAGTATGACCAGATTCAGCTGGCCTGCCAGGTACAATTAGTGTCAATTGTTCCCACAGCACTGGATGGCCACTTCAATTTGCGCATGCTATGGCCTAATTGGCTAACTTCAATGATAATTAACTAAGAAACAGTGCAATGTATCGAATTTTTTTCTAAACAGTTATTTCTCAGAACAACCTACCCTGCAACACATTAACAAGCTTTTCAGACTGTTTCTGACCACTGTGTGAAAGTTTTGTGTGAGTTAGAAAGATGTGTGGTTTCATTTAAAACACTGAGAGGATCAATAGCTTAGTGATGAGTTATGTGACCAGCCTTCATCACCCCCTGAAGCCAGTACTATGTGTGGTGCATCATTTGTGCTCCCAGGTAGGGCTGCTATAGATGTAGACATCATAAACTCACCCCCTCAAATGAAAACATTGATCCTTTGGAGTGATACCAGATGGTCATGTGATCCTCCACCACTGATACAAGTTATGGCACTGAAGTGGTGTGTAAGTGCCATTTGGTTCCATGGGACCAGTGTGGTAAAGTGTGTGATGCAAAGACATGGCAAAATGGCAGAAAGGAGCTATTATGTTTCCATGTGCCTATGAGAACACTATGAGTGACATTGCAAAATTTGTTGATGCACCAACATGGACTGTACAACGTGTCTACAAGGAACAGTGTACCATTTGCGGTCCTGTAACATGGCGTGAGAACAGTGGTCATGTAAAGACCCTACCAACAGAGACCAGCAATGAGTGTTACACATTGTAAATGCCATCAGTTCATGCCTTGAAAATGACAGTCACTTTCAAATGCAACATGAATTGCTGCTGTCAGTGAATGCAGTGTATTTAAACCACTTTCTGTGAAAACATTTGGAAGGGAACTGCATTCATTTGATACTTGTAGTTGAGTACCTCACAGAAGCTCTGTGCTCACAGAGGCACATAAGATTGCACCTCTTCAGTGGGTCAGACAATACAAGAATTGGACAGTAGTTGTGTAAAGGCAATAGTGTCATTCAACAAGTCACAATTTTGTCTCTTTTCAACTTATGAAAGTTTCTGAGTGCACTGACAGCCCAGTGAATTTTTTAACAGTATGCAGAGACTGTAGTTCATGTGAGAGGCAGTTTTGTGATATTTTTATACTGTGATTTGGACCCACTCTTTCAGTTTGCTGAGAACATGAACCAATGTGTTTACTTCAACATTCTCAGTTGCAATATGTTTAACATTCTTCTGCATCTTCATGGTGATTACACCGTAAATACTCCCTTATCGCTGGCCGGTGTGGCCGAGCAGTTCTAGGCGCTTCAGTCTGGAACCACGCGACCGCTACAGTTGCAGGTTCGAATCTTGCCTTGGGCATGGATGTATGTGATGTCCTTAGGTTAGTTAGGTTTAAGTAGTTCTAAGTTGTAGGGGACTGATGACCTCAGATGTTAAGTCTCACAGTGCTCAGAGCCATTTGAACCATTTTGAACTCCCTTATCCCATATGAACACAGCCCTGTTTACGAGGCTGCACAGATAAGTTTTTGGACTGACAAACATTCAGAAATCCTACTGCACTTCAATTTGCTCACTGAATTATCCAGTCTTGAACCTACAGAAAACATGTGGGACTCCTTCAAACCACAGGTGAAATGCAGCAGCACTCCCACAAACTGGTAACCTTACAGAATATAATTATCAGTGAGTAGCCTACCTGGGATATGGTATAACTGAAGAAACTTTAGTACTCTCCTCCTTGGTTAAATGAAGCCAGTATCAAATTTAGATATGATGTTATATGGTATGAATGTGGGGTCTGCTGGGTGTGCCTCAACTTCTGTTCATAGTACTTACGATAGCATGTGAAACACTTAACACATATACCTGGTATAACTACCAAATCCATCATAATGCAACTTAAATCATCACACTCAGACAATGTCTTTAACTGAAACAAAATGATTGTAAGAAAAAAAAAGAAATCTATATTTCTAGAAGATCTGTCAAAAGGAAAAGATAGAGTTCTTTTTACTGAGCTAATGCTACATCTCTGATATTCTTGATATTAGTGAGACATCACATTCTAATCTTTTACCACTGCTTGTAAGTGATCCTGTGCCATTTCACTGTAGACAGAAGAACCCCATGCTGCGAGTACCAGCATTGCAGTTCAGAGCTGTGGAGACGCTGGCAACAACGCGCCACTATTGGAACCTGGAAGGTGCACACATTCCCTCCATCATGTACCCCACATACCCATCTGCCATGCCTGTGGGCCGTCGTGTAACTGATACCAAGTCATGTGATGGTGCTCGTTCAGGCATTGTCATGCTCTATCCCAACAGTGCACGCATTTTCAAGTATGAGCGAGGCAGTGACCACTTTCTCAGGCTTATGCTGGTGAGTGACAATATCAATCTTAACAAGTAATATCGAAAAACTTGCATTCATAGCAGGACTTTTAAAAACTTAGAACTGCTTCAAAACAATTCTCAGGATATCCACAGAGCAACTGTAAAGAAATTTAACATGTGTCGAACTGTGTTACATCATTAAATTATACATGTCATATTTCCATTTCCCTACATTTTTTCACCACATGTCCATGAAAACTACTTTATTCATCTTAGATCACGTGCATGAACAAAGCACTGTAAAAAATTCTGCATCTTTCCTTCTCAAACCTTCTTGACATTTTCCAGTAGTTTACTTTCCAAAGCTTTTAGAGGACAGTCCACATTAATATCAAATCAATGATATGAATATAATAGAGGGAAACATTCCATGTGGGAAAAATTTATCTAAAAACAAAGATTTTGAGACTTACCAAACAAAAGCGCTGGCAGGTCGATAGACACACAAACAAACATACACACAGAATCCAAGCTTTCGCAACAAACAGTTGCTTCATCAGGAAAGAGGGAAGGAGAGGGAAAGACGAAAGGATGTGGGTTTTAAGAGAGAGGTTAAGGAGTCATTCCAATCCCGGGAGTGGAAAGACTTACCTCAGGGGGAAAAAAGGACAGGTATACACTCGCACATACACACATATCCATCCGCACATACACAGACACAAGCAGACATTTGTAAAGGCAAAGAGTTTGGGCAGAGATGTCAGTTGAGGCGGAAGTAAAGAGGCAAAGATGTTGTTGAAAGACAGGTGAGGTAAGAGTGGCGGCAACTTGAAATTAGTGGAGGTTGGGGCCTGGTGGATAATGAGAAGAGAGGATATACTGAAGGGCAAGTTCCAATCTCCGGAGTTCTGACAGGTTGGTGTTAGTGGGAAGTATCCAGATAACCCGGACAGTGTAACACTGTGCCAAGATGTGCTGGCCGTGCACCAAAGCATGTTTAGCCACAGGGTGATCCTCACTCAACAAACACTGTCTGCCTGTGTCCATTTATGCGAATGGACAGTTTGTTGCTGGTCATTCCCACATAGAAAGCTTCACAGTGTAGGCAGGTCAGGTGGTAAATCACGTGGGTGCTTTCACACGTGGCCCTGCCTTTGATCGTGTACACCTTCCGGGTTACAGGACTGGAGTAGGTGGTGGTGGGAGGGTGCATGGGACAGGTTTTACACCGGGGGCGGTTGCAAGGATAGGAGCCAGAGGGTAGGGAAGATGGTTTGGGGATTTCATAGGGATGAACTAAGAGGTTATGAAGGTTAGGTGGATGGCAGAAAGACACTCTTGGTGGAGTGGGGAGGATTTCATGAAGGATGGATCTCATTTCAGGGCAGGATTTGAGGAAGTCGTATCCTTGCTGGAGAGCCACATTCAGAGTCTGATCCAGTCCCAGAAAGTATCCTGTCACAAGTGGGACACTTTTGGGGTTCTTCTGTGGGAGGTTCTGGGTTTGAAGGGATGAGGAAGTGGCTCTGGTTATTTGCTTCTGTACCAGGTCGTGAGGGTAGTTGCGGGATGCGAAAGCTGTATTCAGGTTGTTGGTGTAATGGTTCAGGGATTCCGGACTGGAGCAGATTCATTTGCCATGAAGACCTAGGCTGTAGGGAAGGGACCGTTTGATATGGAATGGGTGGCAGCTGTCATAATGGAGGTACTGTTGCTTGTTGGTGGGTTTGAGGTGGACGGACATGTGAAGCTGGCCATTGGACAGATGGAGGTCAACATCAAGGAAAGTGGCATGGGATTTAGAGTAGGACCAGGTGAATATGATGGAACCAAAGCAGTTGAGGTTGGAGAGGAAATTCTGGAGTTCTTCTTCACTGTGAGTCCAGATCATGAAGATGTCATCATTAAATCTGTACCAAACTTTGGGTTTGCAGGCCTGGGTAACCAAGAAGGCTTCCTCTAAGCGACCCATGTATAGGTTGGCGTATGAGGGGGCCATCCTGGCACTTATGGCTGTTCGCTTTAATTGTTGGTATGTCTGGCCTTCAAAAGTGAAGAAGTTGTGGGTCAGGATGAAGCTGGCTAAGGTAATGAGGAAAGAGGTTTTAGGTAGGGTGGCAGGTGATCGGCGTGAAAGGAAGTACTCCATCGCAGCGAGGCCCTGGACATGTGGATTATTTGTGTATATGGGAGTGGCATCAATAGTTCCAAGGATGGTTTTCAGGGCTAACAGACTGGGTAAGGATTCCAGGTGTTCGAGAAAGTGGTTGGTGTCCTTGATGAAGAATGGGAGACTGCACGTAATGGGTTGAAGGTGTTGATCTACGTATGCAGAGATACGTTCTGTGAGGGCTTGGTAACCAGCTACAATGAGGTGGCTGGGACAATTGGGTTTGTGAATTTTAGGAAGAAGGTAGAAAGTAGGGGTGTGGGGTGTCGGTGGGGTCAGGAGGTTTATGGAGTCAGGTGAAAGGTTTTGTAGGGGGCCTAAGGTTCTGAGGATTCCTTGAAGCTCTGCCTGGACATCAGGAATGGGATTACCTTGGCAAACATTGTATGTGGTGTTGTCTGAAAGCTGACGCAGTCCCTCAGCCACATACTCCCGACGATCAAGCACCACTGTCGTGGAACCTTTGTCCTCCGGAAGAATGACGATGGAACGGTCAGCCTACAGATCACGGATAGCTTGGGCTTCAGCAGTGGTGATGTTGGGAGTAGGATTAAGGTTTTTTATGAAGGATTGAGAGGCAAGGCTGGAAGTCAGAAATTCCTGAAAGCTTTGGAGGGGCTCATTTCGAGGAAGAGGAGGTGGGTTCCGCGGTGACGGAGGACGGAACTGTTCCAGGCAGGGTTCAATTTGGATAATGTCTTGGGGAGTTGGATCATTAGGAGTAGGATTAGGATCATTTTTCTTCGTGGCAAAGTAATATTTCCAGCAGAGAGTACGAGTGTAGAACAGTAAATCTTTGACAAAGGCTGTTTGGTTGAATCTGGGAGTGGGGCTGAAGGTGAGGTCTTTGGATAGGACAGAGGTTTCGGATTGGGAGAGAGGTTTGGAGGAAAGGTTAACTACTGAATTAGGGTGTTGTGGTTCCAGATTGTGTTGACTGGAATTTTGAGGTTTTGAAGGGAATGGAGCTGGTAGTGGGAGATTGAGTAGATGGGAGAGACTGGGTTTGTGTGCAATTAGAGGAGCTTGAGGTATGCTGGAAAGGTTGTGAAGGGTGAGTGAGTTGCCTTTCCGGAGGTGGGAAACCAGGAGATTGGATGAATTTCTGACTTCCAGCCTTGCCTCTGAATCCTTCATAAAAAACCTTAATCCTACTCCCAACACCACCACTGCTGAAGCCCAAGCTATCTGTGATCTGAAGGCTGACCGTTCCATCGCCATTCTTCCGGTGGACAAGGGTTCCACAACAGTGGTACTTGATCGTCAGGTGTATGTGGCTGAGGGACTGTGTCAGCTTCCAGACAACACCAGATACAAAGTTTTCCGAGGTAATCCCATTCCTGGTGTCCAGGCAGAGCTTCAAAGAATCCTCAGAACCTTAGGCCCCCTACAAAACCTTTCACCTGACTCCATCAACCTCCTGACCCCACCAACACCCCACACCCCTACCTTCTACCTTCTTCCTAAAATTCACAAACCCAATCATCCCGACCACCCCACTGTAGCTGGTTACCAAGCCCCCACAGAACATATCTCTGCCTATGTAGATCAACACCTTCAACCCATTACATGCAGTCTCCCATCCTTCATCAAGGACACCAACCAGTTTCTCGAATTCCTGGAATCCTTATCCAGTCTGTTACCCCCAGAAACCATCCTTGTAACCATTGATGCCACTCCCATATACACAAATATTCCACATGTCCAGCGCCTCGCTGCGATGGAGCACTTCCTTTCATGCCGATCACCTGCCACCCTACCTAAAACCTCTTTCCTCATTACCTTAGCCAGCTTCATCCTGACCCACAACTTCTTCACTTTTGAAGGCCAGACATACCAACAATTAAAGGGAACAGCCATGGGTACCAGGATGGCCTCCTCGTGCACCAACCTATTCATGGGTCGCTTAGAGGAAGCCTTCTTGGTTACCCAGGCCTGCAAACCCAAAGTTTGATACACATTTATTGATGACATCTTCATGATCTGGACACACAGTGAAGAAGAACTCCAGAATTTCCTCTCCAACCTCAACTGCTTTGGTTCCATCATATTCACCTGGTCCTACTCTAAATCCCATGCCACTTTCCTTGATGTTGACCTCCATCTGTCCAATGGCCAGCTTCACACGTCCGTCCACCTCAAACCCACCAACAAGCAACAGTACCTCCATTATGACAGCTGCCACCCATTCCATATCAAACGGTCCCTTCCCTACAGCCTAGGTCTTCATGGCAAACGAATCTGCTCCAATCTGGAATCCCTGAACCATTACACCAACAACCTGAATACAGCTTTCGCATCCCGCAACTACCCTCCCGACCTGGTACAGAAGCAAATAACCAGAGCCACTTCCTCATCCCTTCAAACCCAGAACCTCCCACAGAAGAACCCCAAAAGTGTCCCACTTGTGACAGGATACTTTCTGGGACTGGATCAGACTCTGAATGTGGCTCTCCAGCAGGGATACAACTTCCTCAAATCCTGTCCTGAAATGAGATCCATCCTTCATGAAATCTTCCCCACTCCACCAAGAGTGTCTTTCCGCCATCCACCTAATCTTCCTAATCTCTTAGTTCATCGCTATGAAATCCCCAAACCACCTTCCCTACTCTCTGGCTCCTATCCTTGCAACCGCCCCCGGTGTAAAACCTGTCCCATGCACCTTCCCACCACCACCTACTCCAGTCCTGTAACCCGGAAGGTGTACATGATCAAAGGCAGAGCCACGTGTGAAAGCACCCACGTGCCAGTTGGTAACTGACCTGCCTACACTGTGAAGCTTTCTATGTGGGAATGACCAGCAACAAACTGTCCATTTGCATGAATGGACATAGGCAGACAGTGTTTGTTGGTAATGAGGATCACCCTGTGGCTAAACGTGCCTTGGTGCACGGCCAGCACATCTTGGCACAGTGTTACACCGTCCGGGTTATCTGGACACTTCCCACTAACACCAACCTGTCAGAACTCCGGAGATGGAACTTACCCTTCAGTATATCCTCTCTTCTTGTTATCCGCCAGGCCTCAACCTCTGCTAATTTCAAGTTGCCGCCACTCATACCTCACCTGTCTTTCAACAACATCTTTGCCTATTTACTTCTGCCTCAACTGACATCTCTGCCCAAACTCTTTGCCTTTACAAATGTCTGCTTGTGTCTGTGTCTGTGCGGATGGATATGTGTGTATGTGCGAGTGTATACCTGTCCTTTTTTCCCCCTGAGGTATGTCTTTCCACTCCCAGGATTGGAATGACTCCTTACCCTCTCCCTTAAAACCCACATCCTTTCGTCTTTCGCTCTCCCTCCCTCTTTCCTGATGAAGCAACTGTTTGTTGTGAAAGCTTGAATTTTGTGTGTATGTTTGTGTTTGTTTGTGTGTCTATCGACCTGCCAGCGCTATTGTTTGGTAAGTCTCAAAATCTTTGTTTTTACATATATTAATATCAAATCAGTAATAGTCTGTCACTTAAGGCTAAGATGTCACATGTGCATCATCATATGTGTATCAGTGCTGGTCCACAGATCTACTCAAATCTGTCTGTTTACATATTTGTGCATGTAATAAATCACTACAAATCTCATGCATCCACATGGCTCATTTTCAGTCTACTGGTGGTTCATGATCTGTCAATCTATGAGAGAAATTCCTGCATAAGTGGATACACTACTGGAAAAGATATTTTTTCAAAAAATAATCTTTACTTCTTTCCTGTTTGCCACAGGTTCATTTGTTCTTATTTTTTTTATGAATGTGTTCTTAGTATTTCCCAAACATGTGTGACATCTACATACTGTATTTCAATAAATTTAACGATGAACTCTTTAGAGCTCTGAGATCTAGCAGCCGTTTTAGAATTCAGTGTATACGTTTAGCTGAGAAACACAAAACTGTATAAACAGGTTATTCAAAACACATTTTTTGTGCCACATGTGCAATGGTTTCCAGTCCTTGCACTATGATTTATCTGCATAGATGTGATCTCCATCCATAGATTTAACCAATTTTGCTCAATCTACAACTGTAACATCTGGCTTTGCACACATCCCAAATCTGTGCAAATTTCTGCTTGACCCACTATGATCTGCCTGCACAGACATTTGCAGCAGACAGATTCCATTCTCCATGGAGTCTATCTGAGTGTTGAACATCTGTGGACAGAGTTAGTTTCCTCCACACCATGCTCTTTCCTGAGAACTTGGTCAGTAGATCATGAACAAATAGTGCACTACTAGCATTTATCAAATGTTGAAGAACTAGGGCAAAATTGTTATGTGATGGTAACCTGTGAAACATCTACAATCCATTCAGTCATGTCTAGTTGCCTGGAAAGTTCAATAGGTGGCAGCAAATGTTTAGAAGTCATTGTGATTGGCAAGACCCAAGTCTTTTTGAATGTGATATTGATGCCCACAGCTGTAGCTGAGGTTCTGCAGCCAATAACATATGCAATGTACCATCGGTCACACAAGGAGATTGTCTACTATAGTTGTGAAGGACACAAGAACACCAGAACTTGGATATATTATAGCAGATATTTGTTCTATTGTTAGTTAAGTAGTATCGCTTGATGACTGTGTCAGGTTCATTGTTCAACAACATTAATTGACTACTTTGTTGACCTCTCACTATTTCTATGAACAAAATACCTTCCTGACTCTTCTGTGATTTCATAAACCAATCCATTTAAACATACACAGATAAAGAAATCCAGCAGACTTAGGTCAGATTCTGGTAGCTGTTGAGACACAGCAATGTTAACACAATGTTGTATTCTTGGATGATGTTTAAGAACACAGGAACATAGCCTCAGTTTATATCTAGGCATCTCCTTAATAACAAATATTTTTGTCATTCTGAAATACCTCAGGCATTTGAAGTACAGTGAGATGTGAAAGAACAGTTTCTGATTTTTTTCCGCATACTGTTAAATAAGAGCTTCAGATAATGTATTTTACAATTTTTGGTAATATTCAGCAATTTACTTCTCAAGAACATTACAGTAAGATTCAACCAACAGGAGGAGCGACTGAATTCACATGTGGTGGCACGATACCCTAAGGATGTCCACTTTGTAGAGGGAGAGGAACTACCAAATGGAAAGCTGACTGGTGCTTTGGCAGATATGGCTTCAGGGCTGGCCCAGCTGGGACTCAATTTGCGGATTGTACGAACACTTCCCACTCCTGAGATCTTGTATCTGCAGCCCATACATGAATTCAGTCACGTGGGCATAGCTGTGGCTCGAGCACCACTTGCACCACTCCATGTGGCCATTATGCGAAGCTTTGACTTAAAGGTCAGTGAGCCATGACATTTACTTTGTTATCAGTTCTCTAGTGAATACAAGCACAATAATGCTTGAAACTATAAGTTTACTGACATGTCTGTCTGGTTCCTCAGAAGTCTTATCCTTCTTTGTCCACTTCTTCTTTGTACGAACAATTTTTTATTTTTGTTTGGTATTTTCAGTGAGCTTTGAATAGCTTTATACAGCATCAGACAGTATATTTTTGCATCAAGATATTTTATTTTTACCATCTACATTGCTGATGGTCAGCTTTTATATAGTAAACTCACATGGGTAATAATAGAGAACAGTAAATTGACATAGGCCATGATGAATCTACATTACAAGAACAAAAAGTCATACTCTATAAATATCCAATTGGTAAGTAACATCATCTTTGTTTTTAAATATCCAATTAAATCTTTATAAAAGAGTTAATCAAAGTATACTAATGATAATAATTATGTACATTTGACTGCACTCTACTGTAGCTCACCACTGATTAATGTAGTAATTGTACCCTTTGAATGCTGTTTGGAAAATGACTAACATAGTGCCTGTACATAATGGAAGCACATCCAGAACTCACTGCATGAATGAACGTCAAACTGTGAGCAACTGTGGCCTTGTACACTATTTTATTGTGGACCACACAGTCAGTGTCAGACATGCATTTCTTAATGTCAGTTATGTTTTGGGGTTTATGATTTATTTGTCAATAATCAGGAGGTTGATTGAAGATATTGGCCACTGAGTGATCATGTTGCCACATGCTTACCACATGAAGGATGATATGGAATGGAGACAGTGGAAGAAAATATTGAACAATAGGCTGTAGGAGAAAAGAGACTATTAGAGGCGGTTTTGTCAGTGACATTCATAAGCAGAAACATTTCAGGAAGAAGAAAAAGAAGAAGTATTTCGAAAAGCCCACCAAGAATCTTCTACAAATTCATTAACTGGCATATTATTTTAAAAATTATTCATTTTTAGAATCTGAAAATCTTAGCTGCTAAAGTATGATACTGGATTTATGACAGGATGACAGTTCAATATTCAGACATTCTCAAACACAATAATTTTGAATAGTGACAATTTTTGAAAACAAAACTTTCAGGAATTTCAAGGCCTTTGCTAGAAAGAAGAAGTTGAGGTCTTTCAATTAAGATAAGCCAATCATAAAACAAACAACTAATCGTGGGTGGGTAGGTGGGGGGTTGGGGGGTTGGGGGGGGGGGAGCTAAATTTTCAAATATATCTGGTATCTAAACCTTAAATGTCGAAAAAAATTTTAAATAAAATATTTCTATATGAACTCTTTATACTGTTTATAAATTACTAAGGTTTCTGTCACAGTTGCATATAAGTATACAGTACCAACATAGTTTTGGAATTACATAAATTCATCTTTGTACTGTTGTTATAAATAGCCTGTAAAGTATACATAAAATGAGAAACATTTGAAATTTACGGATTGAACTGGAATTAAAAAGTTCACCTATGCATAGTTCACATATGCATGATATCCATATTAGGTTGTAGGACCATAGAAACTTGCATAACTGGGGCAGAGGTAGATGCCACTTATGAGAAAAGACAAACAGCTGTAAGATATAAAGAGCTCAGATGGAAAGCCAGTACTAAGCAGAGAAGGGGAGCTGGAAGGTGGAAGGAGTATCTAAATGATCAATATCAGGTCTGTTTAAAAAATTCTGGAACACTCTTCATTTCGCACCAATGGTGTGTTGAAGCAAAATGTGACATTCCTCAAACACCTGTGCTTCATGTGTAACTGCCAGAAGTTTCATTGTTGTAAGTCTATTAGTTCTTGTTCAATGCTGCATTGATTAGAACATTGTATTGCACAGATTGTGAATTTCAAGATGGCAGAGTTAGAGGAACAATGCATCTGCATTAAATTTTGCATGAAACGCAAGAAAACCTTTACAGAGACACCAAATGATGCAGGAAACCTACAGTGATGAGCACTTAAGCCCTAATTGGTTTATGAAAGGTTCATGTGGTTTAAAGATGGCCAGATGGAAGTTAAAGACGAGTCTTGTTCAGGACACTCTTCAATGTCTACTGATGGACTTCATATCAGGAACATCAATGAAACAGTGCATGCCAGTTGAAGACTGACTCTCCAAGAGACTGCAGAAGAATGTAACATTTCAGTTGGATCATATCATGAAATCCTGACACAGTGTCTTTGATTGTATTGTATTGCTGCCAAGTTTGTACCATGGCTCATGAGTCAAGACCAGAAAGGTCTTCGTCTCACAGTCTGTGAAGAACTTCTGGATCATGTAAATGAGAACAAGATGTTCCTTAAGAGAATCACATCTAGTGATGAGATGTGGGTCTATGGTTATGATGTTGACACCAAGTTTCAGTCTTCGCAATAGGTTGGTGAAATTTCTCAAAGAACAAGAAAAACTTGTCAGGTCAGATTAAATATTAAAGCCATACTGATAGTTTTCTTTGATTTTGAAGGATTATTTCATAATGAATCTGTGCTACAGGAACAAACTGTTAATCAATAGTACTATCAAGATGTGTTGTGACGTCTGCAAGAAAATGAGAGAGGGAAATGATCTGAAATTAGGTGAGACAATTCATGGCTCTTGCCTAATGATAATGCACCCACACATTCATCTCTATTGGTGCATGACTACTGCACGAAGAAGGGACTCACTGTGTCACCTCATTCTCAATATTTGGCCCCTGTGGACTTTTTTTATTTCCAAAGTTGAAAGACCTGTTGAAAGTATGAAGATTTGCAATGACAGATGAGATAAAAGAAAATTCAAAGATGGTGCTTCATATGATCTAGAAAAAGGCATACCAAGACTGGTTCTGGGAGTAGAAGCAGCATTGTGAGCAATGTATCAATTGTGAGAGAGTATTTTGAAGGAGACCATGCATAATAAGTAAAATGTAACTGTAGAAAAGTTTTGTGGACAAAGTTCCAGAATTTTTTGAACAAAACTCATATTAGGGAAACAAACCTGAGGATAACATTAGAGAAGCAGAAGTAGGTGAAGTTGAGATGGGAGATTTGATATCACAACAAAAGTTTGACAGAGAACTGAAAGACCGAAGTGGAAACTATGCCCCTGGAGTAGATGACAAGATGTCAGAATTATTGAGATCCTTGGGAGAGGTAGACTGACAAAACTATTCCACCTGATGTAACGAAGGAAAATATTGTGGGACTTCAAGAAGAATATAGTGATTCCAGTTGTGAAGAAGACAAGTGCTGACAGACGTGAATACTGCCAAACCATCAATTTAGTAAGTCATGTTTACAGAATAATGATATGAATTATTTGCAGAAGAAAGCAAAAACTTGTAAAAGTTGACCTTGGGAACAATCATTTTTGGTTTTGGAAAAATGTAGGAACACATGAGGCAGTACTGCCTCTACACCTTACCTTAGCTCACAGGCTGAAGAAAGGGAAACTATGATTTATAGGAATCATAAATTTAAAGACAGATTTGTACAATATTGATTGGGCTATCCTTTTTGAAATTTTGAAGACAGCGGGGATAAAATACAGGGAGAAAAATATTTTTCAAACTTTTACAGAAACCAGACTGAAATTACAAGGGTCAAAAGACACAAAAGGGAAACAGTAACTGACCATGCAGTAATGGAAACCAAGGAGAAATTTGGAAAGGGAATTCAGGTAGAAGAAATAAAAAAGTTTGATTTTTGCCAGTAACATTGTAATTCTGTCATATATGGGAAAGGACTTTGAAGAGCAGTTTAATGGAATGGTAGTTTTAAAAAAGAAAAAAACTTTTATCAAATTAACACCACTAAAAATAAAACTTGGAAAATGGAATATAGTTGAAATAAATTAGCTGAAGTTGAGGGAATTAGCTCAGGAAATGTAATGCTAGATATACCAGATGGCTTTTTCTGTTTGGGTAGCAAAGTAACTGATGAAAACTGAAGTAGAGAGGATATAACATGCAGACTGACAATAGCAAGAAAAGCATATCTGGAAGTGAGAAATTTGTTTATATCTAACATAAATTTAAATGTTAGGAAGTCTTTTCTGAAGGTATTTTTCTGAACTTTAGCATCATGCAGATGTGAAACAAGGGTGATAAGCAGTTGAAACAAGAATAGACATGAAGCTTTTGAAATGTGGTGGTATAGAAGAATGCTGAAGATTAGATGGGTGGATCAAATAACTAATGAGGAGTTGCTAGGTTATATCTCGCAGAAGTTATTCAAAGGTGAAACGGTTTGTACAGGATGGAGTAGCAAGGAGAGCTGCATCAAATCAATCTCTGGATTGAAAATGACAACAACAAGACATCTATTAAGTACATAAGGAACTGTAATACAGAAGGTGTATCTATTCCACAATTGTATGTTTGAAAGTGCTTTGGTTTCAATACAGACAACACATAACAGGCTATGGCTGTCAACAAAACATGCATTTTTGGACTTTATATATATTGCAGTGCACTGAAGGATTTGTAGACAAGGTACAGAATTTATGTTAGAGATAACTGCTGATGATACAATAAAAAATTCTGTACTAGGTTATACTATATAAACATATACTCCAGCTACATCCCTCTACCTATTGCTGAGGACTGAACAAGAGGGCACAGTTGTTAAGGGAATGGACACACATTTGGGAAGACTAGGTTTCATTTCCCTGTTTGATGACTTAAAGTCTGAGTGCTGGTGTGGGTTATACTGATTTATTGCCCCAAACCACATTTTCCTTCTTTATGAGGTGACTTACTTGGGGTTTGCAGCCACTCTTCTTCACTGGATAGTCAGTTGCCAGAAAATCTTTTGACTTCTTCTCTGCCAAATAATGCTAGGTACAGGAACTTCTAAATCACTTTCTGCTTATAAAATGAGTAGGCATACAAACTTTCCTTTTTGTCAGTTAACGATGTATTTGGCTTTCATGCACAACGTAATTCTCACTTTCAACATGCATATGTAGCATTCTGTAAGTACCTTGTACTGTCAAACTTTAGAAACAAAATGAGTTACAGTTAAAAGAAAGTTGGCTTGATACTATGACTTCCTTAAAATGAATCGGAAAATATGTCTTGCCTCTACCAAGGCTGAGTCAAGAATCTACAAGAGTTCTATTTCAACTGTTCTTGTTTCACATAACAATAGTCAATAACACAGTAAGCACAGAACTGCATATAGATTCCATGGTTCTTCCTTACACACTCACTAACACATCTAGGGATTGTCCGACAGGTACTTGTCGGTGCCGTTCGACTGCCACGTCTACTTTCTTCCCACGACTGATTTTAAACCTGCGCACACAAACATGTGACATGCAGTAAGTAGGATTCTACCATTCCACACTTATATCTAGAATATCATGTGTTCAAGTTGGTAGAAGGCTGAGTGGTTCTAATATTTATGCAGAAATTCTCGCATCACTACATATCCTCCCCTCAGATTGAACACGCGATATTTTATACATATATTATTCAAATAATATCACTCTTCATAACATTTCATATCTTAAAGTATACATTTCTTACTTATATTTATTAGATACATATCTATCCTTTGAGTAACAATTTTCTGTCCTCTCTTACACAATCTTTCGCTTATTTTTCTCTACTCTTCTCTTACTTTACTTTCTTGTTAAGACATGAGCATTTATTCATTGTTTTAGTCAGCTTTACTAATATTTAAGGATTTTGAGGACTCTTGTTCTTTTCTTAATTTCCTTTTTCAATCAAAAACTTCAGCTGTTTATGACACATGAGTAATCTATTTTCTATTCTTATCTTTTTGTACTACCTTTTCCTAGTATGTACTATTTTCATTAGTTGTAGCTTGGAGGAACTCTGGGTGAAATGAGTGTCCTTTTGACACTCATTTACTTTTACAAAACATAATAATGCCACTTGTTCATAGAATTTACACTTTCCAGAAAAATTCCTATAAAGTTTGTGACTTTTTCACAGTACAGTCCCCTTCTCTAAGGATCAGCACCTATTCCTTGCTTGTGGGTTGACCTTATGAGAGCACTTCCTCTTTCCATAATTAAGTATCTTCTGGCAAATCTATAAATCTATTTTAAACTTTGCATTCATTCTTTAATATACCATTCACTCCATAGAGTCCTCCTCTACTTATTAACTTATGTACTTTCAATAGATATTATGTCTATCCTTCAGTTCATCAGAGTTTTTATTGCACTGACATTGCTCATGCCTTTTTCTTATTTATCCATTACTCATTACTATTTTATAGTTGTTCGTTATGTATGGGCACCTATCCTTGTTGATGTAGAACCATCATAACACCCCATATATGTGTGCATAATCCTCTACAACACCTAGCAGTTCTCACATTGTGACAGGTTTTGTCTTATATAATTTAATGTTTGCATAGAAGTTGTGTAGAAGCTGATCTGTGTTTGTTTGTCTGATTCTTTGGGCTCCTTATCTAAAGGTAAGATGTAGGTTAGTAGTAACAATGGAAATAAGGAAGGACTTCAGCAATAGAAGTTTATGAATATGGAAAGAGGGAAATGATAGACAGGTCCTCAAGATGAGAAGTAAGAAAGGAAAAAATAGATGTGGGATATGGTATAACTGAAGAAGAGGAGAAAGAAGATAGCCCAAAAGACAGGAAACCCTTCCCACCTCCCTTCCTCAGGATCCCTGTCTCTCAGGTACTTGAGTGAGACGCTGGAAAAGGTTTGGTTTTAAATTGTCTCCTACAGAACAGACTTGTCTCATCTTAACCCTTTGAGGTCCCCAAAGAAAATCCTAGCAATCCTATGGAAATGCAAATGAAGAAGAATCAGGCACACTTGTTTTTGAGGGTTGTTTGATGTGTGTTTTATGTTAGTCATGATATATCTCTTCTTGTAAATCAAGCTTTCAGCTGCAGTACCCACCCCGTTCAAAATTTGTGCAAACCCTCCCATCAATATCACATCTCATAAAAGGTATCAAATACTCTAAACAAAATAGAAAATCTTTATGGTATAACAATTGTTCTATTAGTCACATCATACTAGATTCTACACAAATATAACTCTGTTTAGTTTATTTTGCATAGGCATCACTTTTTTCTGTGATTCTCTTAAGTTGTTCTCTATTTCATAGTCATATCCAGTTTTTTAAGCAATAAGATTACAGAATAGTTCTAGATTTTAAAGGAATTCGGTGCAGGAAACTATTTGGAAAAAACACCAAAAACAACTTGGGATCCAATGGTCATTAATGCGCTCATTAACTTGGAATGTTAACGTCCCTGTGGGGTAGATGACTCCACCTGGGTCCCCTCCCTAAGTATTATTATATTTTGGATCCCATAGATCTGATTTTCTTGAGCACTGGTAAACCAGTATCTCTCTTTAAATTTCTTTTGAAAGTCTTCCCAAGAAGAAAAATTCTCAGTATTTACTGTACCCCATTCTGAGGCTTTCCCTAGAAGGTACCCCACAGCAAATTCAATTTTCTTAGAATCTTCACAATTTTTTGGTAGTGCTTGTTTAAACTTTTTTAAGAAATGGGTCAGATGTACACCTCCATCTGGCTTAAACTTAGGGATTTGTCTAGATAACCCTGAATTAGCTCCCCATTGCAAATCATTCACCACTTCACTAGTTAATACCAAATTAGGTGAAGTTACACTTACCTCTACTATGTCTTGAATCTGCATAAATTCTTTCCTTAGGTCTTCTATACCCTTCCTGGTATCAGTGAGTTCAGAAGAAGGAATAGGCAATAATATGATCCCAGATGTTATTCTCTCGGTAACTTTTTGAACTATAATTTCACCAAATTGCTCCTCCAAACTAATTACATTTATAATATGAGAGTTGGCTATTTTCTCTTTGAAACTCCATCCTACATTATCTACTCATGTACTCACACCTGTAATGGCATTAACTCATTATGATTATCTACCCTCTCTTTCAAAGTATCCACTACTTGTCTTACAGCATTGTATTTAATATTGTACACATTTTCAAAAGATCCTAACTTGTAAATGAGTTCTGATTCTACATTATTACATTTGTTCTCAATGTCAAGTTCTAACCTTTTTGATAAATATTTAAAATTGTCATTATGTTTCTGACTTATGTCGGTAAACATATGATTTACGTGACTACTCAAAGAGTTTGTCAACTCATTCTTTAGATATACTTTTAAATTCTGTACTTTATGACTTATAGCATTGAATCCAGCTTTCAAAGCACCCATGCCTTTGCATAGATTACTAAATTCTTTACTTTCAATGTCGACTTTGGCATTTGAAGTTCCACTCTGGGTATGTAATTGACTTAGATTCACACTTTGAGCATTTAATTGCAAACTCTGTGCTTTGATTAAATTTATCAACTCAGCCCAGTCAAGTACTTCTTTGCCAACTTTCATGGCCATAGCAAGTTGCTGAGATTCCCCAACTTGTTGTAAATTTTCCATACTTTTAAATGCTTTAGCTCTTGTAATCATATAAATCTAACTTTAAATATGATAATTGCACAAATAAAAGTTCACTCAAGAGTATTTTGTACCACTTTGTACTAAAGTGATGAAGTTTTGTTTCATGCTCACCCGTAGAATTCTCGTTGCAAAGGTGAGTGGATGTGGAGGCAGGTCAGCACCGGTGAACAGCAGCTGGTGCAGGCGCCATCAGATGTATGTTGGTTTCCATGCCTGCACCCTCACAGTGTGTGTGAGAGCTGTATACTCCCTGCACAGGATCTTCTTGGCTGAAGTGTTTTATGCATACTTCTTCTTACACAAATACGACGAAATCTTCTTTGATGTCTTGTTGTCATAAAATTTTCATCTCTTCATCATTTTTCATTCAAATTTTGATCCATTGGATACTTGAACATATTCCAATGTGTCAGAATAAATCCTTTGTCTTTTTATGCCTAATTGCTATGGCAACACACAAGAGCTTCTTTTCTCATTTTTGACAGATAATTCCTATTTTTTCAGTCCTTTCACACAGGTTGCCATGTTCTAACATTCTCAAAACTTAATGCGTGAAAGTAGACATACAAACTTTACATTTCTTAAATCAACAATGTATTTGACTTTCATGCACAATATAATTCTCACTTTCAACATACATATGTAACTTTCTGTAAGTACTATTAGAAACAAAATGAGTTACAGTTAAAAGAAAGTTGGCTTGACTACCATTACTTTCTTAAAATGACTCAGAAAATACATCTTGCCTCTACCAAGGCTGAGTCAAGATCCTACAAGAGTACTTTTTCAACTGTTCTTGTTTTACATAACAATAGCCAATGACACAATACACATGGAGCTGCATATAGTTTCCATGGTTCTTCCTTACACAATCACAAACATATCTATGGATTGTCTGACAGGTTCTTGTCAGTGTTGCTAGACCACTGCATCTCCTTTTTTACTGCAGCTGATTTTAAACCTGCACACACAAACATGTGACAGATGCTTGGTTACATTACCCAGTACCCACAATCTCTTGCAAGCATATCTTTCAGCTCCCTCATTAGAGAGAGTTCTCATGACAACTTCCAGTGGATAGGTAATTTCCTGTCTAGCATTCACATCAAATGCTGAAACATTCTTTTGTGTACGAAATATGTTTTTCAATACCTTCTTCACATCACATAAGAAACATTAATGAACAAAGTGAAAAGCAATGAAAAAAATGAACTAATAAGGTAATGCACACAGATATGCCCAGATTCTATTCCTAATCTTTGAAGTGCAAGTTATGAATATTGTTCTATTTCAGAACTGTAAAAAGCTCTACTCATTTGGTCTCATGGCGTTTATATATTTAGTCTAATACACAAATCTGTTACAGAACATAATTATTTAGCATATCATAGATTTTAACTCAATCAATAGATAAGATACAACTTCAAAAATCACATCAACTCAAATACTTAATTTCAGAAAACAAAACACAGTTCAGTAGTCTTATGAATCTACAGAAAGATTTAAACTCAGTCAACGGATAAAATAAAATCCTAGAAACTATGTCAGTTTATGTACTAAATTAATGACAATGGAAAAAAATGATGTCTATCAACACCTTAGATTCCTCTTTGGTTTCACCAACACAAGATCTCCTACTTCAAACTTAGAAAATCTACCTTCATCGTCATGTATCTGTTTTCCCTATCCCCCCGTTTTTTCACCATTTCCCTCAGTCAATTTCTGGTTTGTGGTTAGTGCCTACACCATTATATTTAAACATATTATTCAAAAACTTTTGATCAAAACATAAACGAGAAGTCCAATGTTCTTTCTGTTCAACTTCAGATATCTATGCTGCATTATTAATACCTTGTTATTGTCTAAATGTACATGTAAATTGGTTGTCCTGTACTAGTTGTGTTTCCTTGCCCCAAAACTGGGAACCTTCATTGAGGCAGACCACTGTTTCCTAAATAGTTGCCTTTGTGAATCTTCCTCCTATTATATTGCCCATGGTTATCTCCATTATTCCTATTTTGGTAATGTTTAAAATTTCTGTCTCTGTTACCATTTTGAACATGACAGAAGTTATCAACATACCTGTTTCTGTAATTATTACCATTTTGATCTCTATAATTTCAGTTATTATGGTACATGCTTTTTTCTACTGCCCTGTCTAGCCTGTTAACATATCATAAAAATTGTTCAAGATCCATGTACTAAACCTTTCTGGTCATCTCCTTTTTAGTGCATCAGTCAAAGTCATTTCATCAAGTGGTTTGTTAACTTCTTAAATTGACACTTACAAAACTCTTTCAGAGTACTGGTTTTCACAGTTTCTTTGCTGACTACACTTTCATTTGGTTCAAACATGTCCTGGCTGGGTGCTACAGCTTTCACTTCATCACTACTACCCTCATCTCTATTCATTTTCCTGGCAATCACATCAGCCAAAAAAAAAAAAAAAAAAAAAAAAAAAAAAAAAAAAAAAAAAAAAGTCCTCCTTTAATTGATCCGGTCTGTCATTGTTGATGATATCTTGTCACTGTGGATATGACTTTGTTGGGTAAGTCTTGGTCTTCTTTCTTTGAGTGACTGGAGTTTCAAATAAACTGCAACTGCCACAAATCACTGTCCTTTCTTCTTCTGCAACAGACAAGACTTCATTATCAGTCAAGTGATTGCAAATGATGCCTGTAATTGTAATCTTACTCTCACACACATCACCAATATATTTTTCAGTCTCTTCAAAAAGATTAATAGCTTTGTTTCAAAAGATTTGAAAGGAGTAAGATGTACAAAATACTTATTTTACTTCCAGGAGTGTTAGTTCTGCAAGTTGCACAGGAGAGCTTCTGTGAAGTTTGGAAGGTAGGAGATGAGGTACTGGTTGAAGTAAAGCTGTCAGGATGGGGCATGAGTCGTGCTTGGGTAGCTCAGATGGTAGAGCACTTGTCTGCAAAAGGCAAAGGTCCCAAGTTCAAGTCTTGGTCCGGCACACATTTTTGACCTGCCAGGAAGTTTCAATTTTTTTACTTATCATCATTTTCTCATTGTTGGCTGCAGTTCTCGCATCTAGGGGTACTTCCTTGAGGGTGAAATTTTGACTTTATGGGTTCCAGTTGATGTGATAACTGATGAAGTAATTTATGTTTCTGTGATTGTTTATTTTATCCCATTTGTCTATATCACACTGACTTTATAATCTCTATATCCATAGAAACAATAATTACATTGCTATTGCCAAAATTAAAAACACATCCAATTCCATCAGAGGCATGCCCACTACTCTCTACTCATGCTGTGATGCTGTGGTCCTGACAACATTCCAAAGAGTTTACAAAACAAATGAGTTTACAAACTTTACTGGCAAAAGAAGACTCTTCACCAAGTTAAACCATTATTTTATAAATAAATCCAGGAATAAAGGTTGTGCAATTAATAATATGAATTTTAAGTATGTCAGATAGTTCATAATTTCAAATGTTTCCAAAAGAAGAGTGATTTTAGCCGTACAAACAGAGGTAGTAAATATTGATTGTAACAAATTACTTTCTTTTTATACATTTTAGCCTGAAATACAACAGACTGTATGCAAAATCATATGAAATTCTTTCAGTGAAACAGCCGAGATAATGTTCGCTTATATAAGGTTTTAAAATATCCCTGTATTGGCTAGTTCTATAAAGAAAGATAATGTTAGAGTAATGTGTCCCATTACAAGATTCTCTCAAGGTCTGTTGTAGAAATGAAATGTTCTTGGGGATCTCCTCAGGACTATCACTTGTGGCAACTCATCCAAATGGATCCATAATATTGGTGCTTGAGACTAGAATTTTAGACAACATTATAGAAATAGGTAGACACAGATGATTGTTTGTGGTAGTAAAAGCATTCTACAATATATGGAACTCATCAGAGAAGTAAGAATGCATAATAGATAACATTCAGAAATGACTTGTGCTAATGTTCTTTCCACAGAGCCTGAGTGACATGGTTATCAAGAATGAGTAAAAAGCTGAAATTTATACATTTTTTAATTTGCACATCAGTTAAATAGATTCACACAAATTAATGATTTTACACCATTAAAAATGTAAGTGGATTACAGTTAATCATAATTTATAGTTACTACATTTTACTGGAGTAACGTTGAATGACTGCTTCAACTTATTATTGTATACTGACTCTTTCTGTATCCACAAAGGCTACATTTCTTGGTGGGATAAATGAATTATAATGAGTGAACAAATAAAATGAATCAATGTATTCATTTTGCTAATAAATACAATTTATTTCAGGTATGGTTCTCTGTTGCTGGCTGCTATATCTTATCTGCAGTTGTCTGGTCACTACTAACAACCAGAATCCATTATGAAAGTGTTCTACAAGAGATACAGAAATTTATACTTATTGGCTGTGGAAATTCAGCACAATCTTCATCACAGAAATTCTTTGCCTCAGCATGCGCTATTTTTTCTCTCATTATTGTTACCATCTTTCAGGTGAGACTTCAGAAAATTAGGAACACATTTCAGTTATGTTTTTGTTTGCATGGCAATAGGAATTAATAATATAGTTATATTTAGGTGATGCCAATTCAGTGATGAAATTTCTTCTAATTAAAAACAAAATGAAAAAAATTGAGAGAAGGTAAAAAATAGATGAAGTTCAAGATGCAATTTCTGACATTAAACTTTACCAGATATTTGTTAGACGTACTTACTTCTTCAACTACTGCTGCACAGACTTGGCAAACTGGACAGGGGAAAATCCAAAGAGTTCAAGGTATACTATAGAAATTACAAAAGCACACAAAGGAGAGTTATCAAATAGGCTAAGAAAGCTCATAATGATAAAGCAATTAGGTGCTCATCCAACAAATGCAAGACCATCTGGGGTATAGTAAATGAACAGACTATCAGAAATTTAAGGATAGAGGATAAAATCACACTAAATATAGAAGGACAAAAGACTGAAAATGAACATAAAATTGCCAGTAAATTTAACAGCTACTTTTCAGAAATTTCCACATACTGCTTAACCAACTCTTCAAATACTGCATCTTCTCTTCTTCTGACTAACTCTCCAAACACTGTACACTCTCTTCTCAAAAACAATATGCCTCTGAACTCCTTTTTCCTATCTGCTACAATGCCATATAAAATTGAAGATATTATTAAAAAAAGAGTTAAACAGATTTATTCTGCAGGGCATGATATGATACCCTGCTTCTTACTTCATAAGTGTTCAAATTACATCAGTGGGCCCCTGTCAAATATAAATACTTCGTTTCTAGAAAGAAAATTTCCAAACCAGCTAAAATTATATCTCTATACAAGAAGGGAGAGAAAACGGACATAGCAGACTATAGGCCAATTGCTGTACTGTCTACTTTCTCAAAAGTATTTGAATACTGTATGTCAATCAGATTAGAAATATTTTTAAATTGTAACAACATAATCACATCTTCCCAACAAGGATTTTGGAAAAATAGGTCCACCACACATGCTTTGTATGCATATCTAGAAAAGTAAGTTTTGTTGACCATAAACAGCCTGCTGTTGGTATATTTCTTGATCAGTCTAATGCATTTGATATGGTTGACCGCAAGCTCCTTCTTATGAAACTCCAGAAGTATTGGATAGAGGTGTAGCCCACAATTGGTTGTGTAGCTACCTTAGTGAAAGAAGCAATATGTAGAAATAAGAAAATCAAAGACATCCAGGCACTGCACGTTGGATACACTACATACAATAAATGACGTCCCTCAGGGATCTGTTCTTGGCCCTGTTTTTTTTTCATATTGTTCATAAATGATCTCCCAGAACACGTACCAAATGCCAGCTCCTTTCTGTATGTCGACAACACAAAAATCCTGATAACCAGTAGAGGCGACACATTGCAAGATGAAGTCAATGAAACTACTGTCAATTACAATCTTGGTTTGAAGCAAATACTCAAAAAACTGTAAGTATGAACTTTCACACTAGACAAAATCTTACTCCCTTCAAGGCAGTTATAGTTATCGGGCACAGATGACATTACAAACGGGCAGGACACCAGATTTCTTGGACTTACCATCAATAACACTGTAAATTGGAAACCACGTATTGAGGCACTGTCACAAAAGCTTTAATAAAGCTCATTATCTATTAAGATCATTAAAAGATACAATAGTGTAGATACCTTGAAGCTGGTGTACCAAGCAATGTTTGAGTCTGTCTTGAGCTATGGCCTAATCTTCTGGGGAAACAGCTCTGATTCTCTCATAATTTTCAAGTTACAAAAACAAGTGGTAAGAAGAATGAAATGTAAAAAAAGAACTGAACACAGTAACCCACTGTTTCAACAGTTAAAAATCATGTCACTGCCATGCCTCTATATAATGGAAATAGCTTGTTTTACAGTACAACACTTGGAATCCCTCCACAGACATGAAGACCAACACATACATGACACCAGAAAAAACCCAATTACAAATTATAGCTCAACACACAAAATTGTATGTGAATGGGGTTAAGTGTATGGGCATTAAAATATACAACCACCCCCCAACAGACACAAAAACAAGCAAAAAGTAAAAAAATAATGAGAATTAAATTAAAGGAATTACTACTTAATCACTGTTTCTATTCCATACATGAATTTCTTGAAACAAAATATTAATTACTTCTAATAAGCTGTTACAACTTAATTATTGTGTGGTATTCACATTCTGTCTGTATCTCTTATATGTATTTCCATATGTACCACCACTGTCATCTCTCATGTCACACCACCTTTTTAATATTTTGCCTGTATATCCTTTATGTATTCTGCTATGTGAGTTATGTACCACTACCGTCATCTCTTATTATACACTGTCTTAACATAATTTTCAATATTGATTTGTCCTATAACTTGTTGTGCTTTGCTGTACAAATTATATGATCTACATGAACAACAATAAATAAGTAAGTATTATTCAAATGTTGTACATTTATATTGATAGTGTTGATCTCAACAATGAGTATTATAATTTTACTGCACAACATTTAATCTGTTAATTTCATGCCCGGACTGTGTTTACTGAGGAAATATAAATGTATTTGTATTTATCTTTTTCTAAATAAATATTCTTAAAATGGTAGCATTCCATGGTTGTATGCTGAAAAAGAAGTGTGTCATCCAGAAATACAGTGATCAGTTATGAACTAAAAAGAAGACTGTTATTAAAAAAAAGTCTTTTGTGAAATTGAATATGGCTGACATAAAAATTCTTGTGTTTGATGTAGAAGGCTATGGGAAATGGAAACAGTGAATGGAAATGTATCTGAAAATGAAGAAATGCTATATGGTGGCTTCAAGAGTGGAAACAAGCGTCGACAAAGGATGAAGAAAATCTGACTGCTATCAACTACATGTATGGAGCAATCCCAAACATTGATGAGCAATAAGGAAACTGAATTGGAAATAATAAGAAGAAAATTGACCAATAATGCTACAAAAAATCAACAGCACTACAAATTGTGTGCAGAAAAAACTTGAACAAACTGAGGTTAATATTCTTAAGCTACAGTGGTTGGATTTAAAAGGCAAAGATGGAAGTGAAAGTGTGAAATGCTAAGCATTTCATGCTGAAAAGAATGCTGGTACAAGCTACCAGGAGAAGTTGTGTTACATATGTGGCAAACCAGGACATTTCAAGAGGGACTGTCACAGTCAGGAACAAACATAGATTCATGAACATGTGCCAGACATCATCTAGGAGGTAGTAGCAGCAGTTGCAACATGGGCAAACTGATCAGTATGGAGGGGACAACAACTTGTCATGTGGTCAGAGTAAACATAATGGTTCAAGTGGCAGTCATCAATAGAATGCTGAGGATGAGATTTATCTTTCGAAAACAATAGAAGCAAAGCAAAAGAAACATTAGAGATTATCCCCTGATTTGAATGGGCCTTACTCAACTCATTGTTTGCATGGGGAAAGACATTTTCTCACTTTTATTGATGGTTATAATAAAGCAGCTAGAGTCTACAGTATCAAATCTAAAAATAAAGTTTATGATTATTATGTAGAATATGTTGATGAAACTGAAAATTTAACTTGGGAAACTATTAAGGAATTGAGATTTGACAGTGGGAAAGAATATTTAAATTCAGATGTTACCAAGACAGAAATGAATCATTTTAAAAGCATATCCTCCCTATGTACATGAATATACAGGTTCAGCTGACAGATACAACAGGTCAGTTATGGCTACTACAAGATGCCTATTAGCTGAAGCGAAAGTAGATAGAAGATTTTGACCTGAAGTACTTTGTGCAGTGGTGTTACTTAAGAACAGAACTTGAGCTAACATTTTTGAAAGGTTAAGTCCCTATGAGATACTGGTTTGGAAGAAACATAGTACTAAAACATTTAAAACTGTGTGAAAGCAGGGTTTTTGTATGTGAGCCACAACAGCTGATAATGTCAAAGTGGGGTCATAAAACAGAATTGGGAATTTTAGTAGGGTACAGTGAAGTTGGATAACAACAAAGTTATCATTGCAAAACATGTTGATGTTGAGGAAAATGGCATCAGATGCATGGATATTAAGAACCTTGATTCAGGGAGTGAGCATTGTAGTGATTCTGAGGGCAAAAGCATAGATAGTGACTCAATAAATGGGCAAATGGAAGAAAGGGAAAAAAAAAAAGCAGGAACAAGAGCTATGAAAACTTCTGTGTTGCTGATAGTTCAGAAAATTTTGGGGAGGTACTGAATAATAATGAAACAGAAACTGGGAAACAAGCAATGGATAAGGAAATTGAAAGTTTAAATGAAAATAAAACATGGGTTTAACCATAGGAAAAATGGATGTGCAGACTACATTTATTAACGGTAAAGCCTTCTCATAAACTCATGTGAAGCAATTTCCTATGTACAATGTTAAAACACATAGAATTTTAAAGTTATTTGGGGCATTATATGGCTTGAGGGATAGTCCTAGAGTGTGGTGTGATTGCTTGGGCGATATTTTAAAATGTCAATATTTAAAAAAAAGTAAAAATGATTATTGCCTTTGTGTATTGCTGACTACAAATAATATATCTAACAACAAAGATTCTGTGACTTACCAAATGAAAACGTTGGTATGTTGATAGAGACAATAAGAAACACAAACACACACACAAAGTTCAAGCTTTCGCAACCCACGGTTGCTTCATCAGGAAAGAGGGAAGACGAAAGGATGTGGGTTTTAAGGGAGAGGGTAAGGAGTCATTCCAATCCCAGGAGCGGAAAGACTTACCTTAGGGGGTGGGGGTGGGGGTGGGGCGAAAGGGACAGGTATACACTCGCACACACACACATATCCATCTGCACATATACAGACACAAGCAGACATGTGTAAAGGCAAAGAGTTTGGGCAGAGACGTCAGTTGAGGCAGAAGTACAGAGGCAAAGATGTTATTGAATGACAGCTGAGGTATGAGCAGCGGCAACTTGAAATTAGCGGAGGCTGAGGCCTGGTGGGTAATGGGAAGAGAGGATATATTGAAGGGCAAGTTCTCATCTAAGGAGTTCTGATAGGTTGGTGTCAGTGGAAAGTATCCAGATAACCCAGATGGTGTAACACTGTACCAAGATGTGCTGGCCGTGCACCAAGGCATGTTTAGCCACAGGGTGATCCTCATTACCAACAAACACTGTCTGCCTGTGTCCATTCATGCTAATAGACGGTTTGTTGCTGGTCATTCCCACATAGAAAGCTTCACAGTGTAGGCAGGTCAGTTGGTAAATCACGTGGGTGCTTTCACACGTGGCTCTGCCTTTGATCGTGTAAACCTTCCTGGTTACAGGACTGGTGGTGGTGGGAGGGTGCATGGGACAGGCTTTACACTGGGGGCGGTTACAAGGATAGGAGCCAGAGGGTAGGGAAGGTGGTTTGGGGATTTCATAGGGATGAACCAAGAGGTTACGAAAGTTAGGTGGACGGCAGAAAGGCACTCTTGGTGGAGTGGGGAGGATTTCATGAAGGATGAATCTCATTTCAGGGCAGGATTTGAGGAAGTTGTACCCCTGCTGGAGAGCCACATTCAGCGTCTGACCCAGTCCCAGAAAGTATCCTGTCACAAGTGGGGCACTTTTGGGGTAATTCTGTTGGAGGTTCTGGGTTTGGGGGGATGAGGAAGTGGCTCTGGTTATTTGCTTCTGTACCAGGTCAGGAGGGTAGTTGTGGGATGCAAAAGCTGTTTTCAGGTTGTTGGTGTAATGGTTCAGGGATTCAGGACTGGAGCAGATTCATTTGCCATGAAGACCTAGGCTGTAGGGAAGGTACCGTTTGATATGGAATGGGTGGCAGTTGTCATAATGAGGTACTGTTGCTTGTTGGTGGGTTTGATGTGGATGGATGTGTGAAGCTGGCCATTGGACAGATGGAGGTCAATGTCAAAGAAAGTGGCATGGGATCTGGAGTAGGACCAGTTGAATCTGATGGAACCAAAGGAGTTGAGGTTGGAGAGGAAATTCTGGATTCTTCTTCACTGTGAGTCCAGATCATGAAGATGTCATCAATAAATCTGTACCAAACTTTGGGTTTGCAGGCCTGGGTAACCAAGAAGGCTTCCTCTAAGTGACCCATAAATAGGTTGGCGTACGAGGGGGCCATCCTGGTACCCATGGCTGTTCCCTTTAATTGTTGGTATGTCTGGTCTTTGAAAGTGAAGAAGTTGTGAGTTAGGATGAAGCTGGGCTAAGGTAATGAGGAAAGAGGTTTCAGGTAGGGTGGCAGGTGATCGGCGTGAAAGGAAGTGCTCCATCGCAGCAAGGCCTTGGACGTGCGGGATATTTGTGTATAAGGAAGTGGCATCAATGGTTACAAGGATGGTTTCCGGGCGTAACAGACTGGGTAAGGATTCCAGACGTTCGAGGAAGTGGTTGGTGTCTTTGATGAAGGATGTGAGACTGAATGTAATGGGTTGAAGGTGTTGATCTACGTAGGCAGAGATACGTTCTGTGGGGGCTTGGTAACCAGCTGATGATTGGGTTTGTGAATTTTAGGAAGTAGATAGAAGGTAGGGCTGCGGGGTGTCAGTGGGGTCAGGGGGTTGATGGAGAAAGATTTTGTAGGGGGCCTAAGGTTCTGAGGATTCCTTGAAACCCCGCCTGGACATCAGGAATGGGATTACCTTGGCAAACTTTGTATGTAGTGTTGTCTGAAAGCTGATGCAGTCCCTCAACCACATACTCCCGACAATCAAGTACCACAGTCATGGAACCCTTGTCCCCCGGAAGAATGATGATGGATCGGTCAGCCTTCAGATCACGGATAGCCTGGGCTTCAGCTGTGGTGATGTTGGGAGTAGGATTACGGTTTTTCAAGAAGGATTGAGAGGCAAGGCTAGAAGTGAGAAATTCCTGGAAGGTATGGAGAGGGTGATTTTGAGGAAGAGGAGGTGGGTCCCACTGTAATGGAGGACGGAAATGTTCCAGGCAGAGTTCAATTTGGATAGTGTCTTGGGGAGATGGATCATTAGGAGTAGGATCAGGATTTTTTTTTTTTTTTTTTTTTTTCGTAGCCAAGTGATATTTCCAGCAGAGAGTATGAGAATAGGACAGTAAATCATTGACAAGGGCTGTTTTTTTGAATCTGGGAGTAGGGCTGAAGGTGAGGCCTTTGGATAGGACAGAGGTTTCAGATTGGGAGAGAGGTTTGGAGGAAAGGTTAACTACTGAATTGGGGTGTTGTGGTTCCAGATTGTGTTGATTAGAATTTTGAGGTTTTGGGGGGAGTGGAGCTGGAAGTGGGAGATTGAGTAGATGGGAGAGACTCGGTCTGTGTACAATGAGAGGATATAACTGTGTTTGTTGATGTTGTTGTAAAATTATAGGGAAAATTCAAGAAATAAAAACTCTGTCATCTAAGTGATACCAGGTGTAACACTTACTTCATCTAAGTCTTTCATCTGAAACAACTTAGATAACAGGTTTTGAATTATCTTGTGATAAATATTAATTATAATTACATAAAGAATGTAATGACTCTGAGTCAGGAAAGCTATATTGAATCTCTAGCTAAGAAATATCAAACTGAACATTCAAAGTCTTACAGTACTCTAATGGAAGTAAATTTGAAACTAGAAATAGCACAAGATGGAAGTCATGACATTAAGTACATTTGTGCTTTAACTCAGGAATATAGCCAGATATATGATACATGATGAACTATTAAGTATATTTCAAAACTATTACAATAAAACTCACCTTAGTATGAGCATGTGTATGAAAATATTTGTATCAAACAAAAGGTTTGAAGTTTACATATGAAATGGCTGAAAATAGCAATGTTGTAGATTGTTTTGTAGGTGTGGCTTGGATCTGTGATTCTGTAGATTTTATGTCCACATCAAGATATGTAATTAGCTTATTTGATATTGTAATGTTTTGGAAATGTAAGAAATAAGGAAGTGTTACAAAATCTTATACTTTTGTTGAGCACACAGCATTTTCGGAGCATGTCACTGAGATTAAGTAAATTATTGATATTTTGAATATTTTTGATGCAAAGTATGACAAGCCTGTTACAATATGGTGTATAAACTCAGGGGCAGTCAATATTGCTAGATATGGTAACCTTTATAAAAATTCAAAATACCATATAATATATTGAGGTACAGTATCATTTTGTAAATGAATACTATACAAATTGAATTAGAGATATTTGTAAAGTACTAGTAAATTGAGAAAGGAATGTAGCAAACATTTTTACCAAATCTTTGAGCAAGAATAAATTTGTAGAATGTTGAGAAATGTTGAATGTAATTTTATTGTGATACACATGTAAGGGGGCACACTGGAATGTAGTACATTTATAATAGTAATATTGACTGTGTCAGTAGGAATCTCAGTGTTGAGTATTATATTTTTACTGTACAACAGCTATTCAGTTCTGTTCTATGAATGTGTTTGTGGGAGTGACAAGTCGATAGTCGAGAAGACACTGAGAGATTCGCTTTACGAGCGGGGTTCTTTGGAGGACACAAAGAGTGTTTGTTTCCCGCATTAACGTATGTATCTATTGTGTTTGTGCGGTACAATAAAGGTGGTCGTTCACAGTATAAATTCCACACAAGTGTTTTCCTTTATGTAGTGAAATTACTCCAACATAAGTGGTGACCCCGTAACTAAGCAGTGTGACAGTAGACAAGTTTCTTGAGTAATTTTCCGCGACGTCTCATATCGACATGTCTGCACAGAACCTCTTCCGCAACATTGACAGCGTCATCCAAAATATCAAGAAGGAGCTCGACATGATGCAGCAAAACCCTCAGTTCACAGTGCCACGGATGCCTACATCTCAAACCGACTTCGCCCACGATGTTATGTTTCCAACCGCGCCGCGTGTGCCGGCGGGTCCCACGCCGCTGCCACAGGATATTGCCTCACACAACCAGCATGCAGGACACGCCGATATCAGACCAAAAGTGCTCCCGTTTTCATCACCCCCATTTTTACCGCGCCCACGAGTTTTGCACTTTTCGTTTGCCAGTGATGTGGCCCACCCGCATCGCGGTTACAAATTCGACCCCCACCTTTCGTTCCCGAGCGTCCGGAAATTTGGTTCGCTATTATGGAGAACATTTTCGTGCAGCAACAAACAGTCAACGATTTTGAACAGTTCATGCTAGTGATATGCAACCTGGACCAACGTGCGTCGTCAGTGGCATCTGATATAATTATGCAACCCCCACCACAACAAGCCTACGCCATTCTCAAGACGGCTTTAATTTCGCGTTGTACAAAACCTGTGGATCAGTGGATAACACAGCTCCTGTACCACAAGAAACGCAGTGACAGGTCGCCTTCAGACTTTTACCGGCATTTACGTGCTATGGTGGACCCTTCCGTGTTCTCAGACACATTACTTTTGCACATATGGCAACAGCAGTTACCTCCGCAGGTGGGCTTAACCTTAATTGCTTACGAGGGCCGGCCATTAAGCGAGTTGCTGCAAGTGGCCGATAGAGCGCACTCCCTGTTCGACTCGCGCGCCACAGTGGCCGCCGCCGCAACCACCTCGGCTAACGACACCAGCCGAGCATGGCCGGAGCCAGTCAATGCGGCGCCTCCAGCTTGTGCTGCCACGACCGCATGACAAGCGCCGGACGCGACCGAAGATTTCCGATCTCTCAGCACTGTCATCGATCAGCTGACCGCCCAGCTGCATTGGCTAGAGCCACATGACGTTGCGGCGGCTGACACACACATGCGTCATCGCCAGCCGACGCGACCGCCGCGTCACGCAAACAATGGCACCGGTTACTGCTGGTTCCACCAGTGCTTCGGCGCGCAAGCTATGAAGTGTAAGGCACCGTGCTCGCACTCAAATGCATCCCACAGCCTGCTTTAGGCACAGCCGACCGTGACAACAAGCAACTGCGCCTAAACTCACAGACGCATGGAAGGGGAACATCCCCATTCCAGCACGAGCCTACGTTATACGGATTGACTTCTCCCACAGCTATAAGGTATGCTGCTTCACAAAGACTTTTCGTTCCTGATCGCTCTACAGGATGGATGTTCTTGGTTGACACCGGCTCAGATGTCAGCACTCTGCCTGTAAATTTTTTCCCTTCAGACAAACGCACTGAAGAGACCACTTTGAAAGCAGTCAACGATTCAGTCATCCACACATATGGACAGAAAACACTGCCAGTGGACATTGGGCTACCAGAAAAATGCAACTTGACCTTCGTTATGGTCGATATCAACCAGCCTATTCTACGTGCTGATTTCCTGGCAAAACATGCATTGTCCCTGGATTTACACAAGTCACAACTCGTCTATTCTGTCAATAGATTTGTTATTCTGGGAATACAACGACGTCCGACTTCTCATGCATGCCAAAGGGTAGATAACCTCAGTGCACCCACCTGGGAGGACACCATAGCAACAAAGGAAGCTGACCGGCACATGGCTCAAACGACATCAAAACAGTTGACGACACAACAACAGGCTCCTGCTGTTTCAACCACAAAGGCAACATCCAAACCACAACAGGGAACAAGAAAGAGCAGGGCGAAGCATGAGACAGTGCACCACATCCGTACAACTCCAAGCCCACCAGTCTCCTCACGTGTTCGCAGGCTTGCACCTGATCGCTTGCGGGAAACCAAGGCCATTTTCAACGAGATGCTACAGGAAGGAACTATACAGCCATCCAATAGTCCGTGGTCCTCTCCTCTGCATCTCACCCGTAAAAAGAATGGGTCATGGCGCCCGTGCGGTGATTATCGAGCTTTGAACGCCCAAACTGCTCCAGACAGATACCCTGTGCCACATATACAGGAGTTCACCCATTCACTGGCCGGGGCAACCATATTCAGTGTTTTGGATTGCCATAAGGCTTATAATCAGATCCCAATGGCAGAGCAGGACATACCAAAGACTGCAGTGACAACCCCATTCGGGCTGTTTGAATTTTTGGCGATGCCATTTGGGCTGAAAAATGCGGCCCAGACATGGCAACGGTTCCTAGACAGCGTGCTAAGAGGACTACCATATTGTTTCGACTATTTAGACGATAGTCTGGTGTTTTTGGGGAATGTTTCTGACCATCAGAAACACGTAAGCGAGGTGAAAAGCAGGCTTAGTGCTCATGGAATAACACTTAACAAGGACAAGTGCATGTTTGGGGAACCCGTGGTAACCTTCCTGGGTTATAAAGTGTCAGCTCAGGGCATTTTCCCACTGCCAGAGAAGCTGGAGTTGTTGCGTACCCTACCACGGCCTCAAACCTACCACAATCTCCGATGATTCCTAGGGATGATAAATTTCTATCGTCGCCACCTTCCCGGAACAGCAGCAATCCAGACGCCACTGAACAATGCCTTGGCCGGACACAACAAAATTGGCAAGCGCCCACTCCCATGGACACCCGAGATGGACTCGGCTTTCAAGGCACTGCAAAACAGCCTTCACAACACAGTGGGGCTTGCACTCCCTGCACCAGGAGCTCAGCTAGCCATAGTAGTGGACGCAAGCCAAGTCGCAATCAGGGCAGCACTGCACCAGAGAGTGAAGGGTCATTGGCAGCCACTAAATTTCTTCTCACGAAAACTACAGATTAGTCAAACTCGTTGGAGTGCATATGACAGGGAACTCCTTGCAATGTATGAAAGCATCAGGCACTTCCGCCCCTTCGTTGAGGGCAGGCAATTCACCATATACACCGACCACAAACCTCTCGTGGCAGCTTTCTACAAAGTCAGCGATTCATGTTCCCCCCGCCAGGCCCGCCATATAGAGTTTATATGCCAGTTTTCAACAGGCGTGCGTCACATCCATGGTGCCAACAACATTGTGGCAGACTATTTCTCATGTATTAATGGGATAAGCCCAATGTTGGATTATTCCGAATTGGCAAGGGCTCAGGCTTCAGATAAGCAGCTGCAGTCCTTGTTGGTGGACCCGTCCACTGGCCTACGTTTACAACTTGCGGACGTCCCCTGCAGCCCATGTAAGGTATGGTGCGACACCTCCACGGTTAGACCACGCCCATACATCACCCCCCAGTTCCGACGAAAGGTATTCGACAGCATTCACAACCTGGCACACCCGGGAACCAATGCCTCAGTGAAATTAGTGATGGACCATTTTGTGTGGCCTTCAATCAAGAAAGGTACACGGGAGTGTGCCTGCAGCTGCTATCAGTGTCAACGTAGCAAAGTGGGATGCCATGTTCACGCTCCAGTAGGACAATTCCCAAAACCAACAGCACGTTTTGGGCATGTACACATTGACTTGGTTGGACCCCTCCCCCCTACAGAAGGTTTCAGGTACTTGTTTACGGCAGTGGATTGTTGCACACGATGGGCAGAGGCTACACCAATCAGGGACATTTCTGCAGAGACTAATGCACGGACATTCTTGGAAACTTGGATGGCTCGTTTTGGGTGCCCATTTTTCGTTACCACTGACCAAGGACGCCAGTTCGAGTCAACACGGTTCCAACAATTGTCAAAACTCTGCAGCTTCCAACAAAACCGTACTACTAGCTACCACCCGGCCAGCAATGGTTTGGTGGAAAGGTGGCACCGGACCTTAAAGGCTGCCCTGATGTGCTATGAGGACTCATGGACTCAGGCATTGCCATTGGTTTTCTTGGGGTTACGGACCGCATTAAAAACAGACATCAATTGTTCCTCGGCAGAGTTGGTATATGGAGAACCACTCCGTGTCCCAGCAGAATTCCTTGCACCAGTTCCTCTCCCAGATGACACACAACTACCCCACCTCTTGCAACAAATGAGGAAGCAGGCAGAGACGCTACGTGCATCCCCGACGTCTCAGCATGGCACACATCCAGTGTTCATGCACAAGACCCTCGATACTTGTTCCCACATCATGCTCCGCACAGACCTGGTACGTCATTCGTTACAGCCACCGTACACTGGACCATACCAAGTGCTAGGACGGGACACACACACAATGGATATCCTCCTCCAGGGAAAGTCGACCAAGGTTTCCATTGAGCGAGTAAAACCTGCTTGGACAATGACAGCACCGACTACAATCTCACAGATGACCTCAGACACAGCTTGCAACGAACCCACACCTTCTGCAGAACCAGACAGCTGTGACCCACAGGAGGCCCACACCAGGGAACCTAATGCAGCAATGGAATCATTAAGCAGCACCCACACCCGCACTATCCGCACTCGGGCAGGCCGAGAGGTGAAGTTTAAATACCCCACCATACCGGGTGCTCCGCACTTCAGGGAGAGGGGGGGGGGGGCTGTGTGGGAGTGACAAGTCAATAGTCGACAAGACACTGAGAGATTCTCTTTACGAGCGGGGTTCTTTGGAGGACACGAAGAGTGTTCGTTTCCCGCGTTAACGTATGTATCTATTGTGTTTGTGCGGTACAATAAAGCTGGTCGTTCACAGTATAAATTCCACACAAGTGTTTTCCTTTATGTAGTGAAATTGCTCCTACATGTTCATTGTGTAAAGATAGATGTAGCTACATTTACCTTTTCCTAAATAAATATTCTTAACATGTATGAAATAGGATAACTGATATTGTTGCAACAGTATTATATATCTTTTTTCGTGCATTGAAGAACAGCTTATTAAAAATTATTTTTATTTGTAAATTTTCTTTTTGAGTATTGCTTTGTGAAATCTATTTGAAACTACCTTCTCAGATAGATGAATAGGTCAACTGTCCAGATTATATAATTAGAGGAAAACAAGTTAAGAATACTCTGAATTGCATCATAGCTGGATATAACTTTTAAGCAGAATTGACAACCATTAACATAATGGAGCAATATTTTTCTGTTTCTGTTCAAAAATATACTACACAAACATGTCAGTCGTGAAAATTCAAAGATTTAATGAGATGGACATGTTGTCAGTAACTATAATTGAAATTAACCATCTTTATTGCTTTATTGGAATGTAAGTAACAAATGTGTTATTAACTACTTAGCAAAGTGTCTGACAGCAGAATATGAAAGAATTTCATTGTAAATGAAAGCTCAATGACTGTGACAGCAATAGTAACAATTATGTAATTATGGAAATCTGTAGGCAGTGTGTTGACAAATGTAGAGACTGTTGTGCAGGAGGATTATAATAGTTTAGGAAGGGTGACTAATACAACTGTTTGTATGATTCTGACAGATATTCCTTAACATAATCAGATGAAATGAGGCAGACCACAGAAAGATAGTTAAGGAAATAGTATGGATGACAGATAGGAAGCAAGAAGAAAGTATGGTAAGAATTATTAATTTAAAGCTTTGTGGCAGATTAAAACTGTGTGCTGGACCTAGATTCAAGTTTGAGTCTCGGTCTGGCACACAGTTTTAATCTGCCAGGAAGTTTCATATCAGCACACACTTCACTGCAAAGTGACAATGTCATTCTGGAATTGTTATTTTGTTTGTGAATCCTTTGTTTCTCATTAGCTCAGTTTCTACCAAAATGAAGAATAATTACTCCATTTAAAGGATACAAAAATATGGTTTGTTTCAGTACATGACCATATACTGGCCATTAATACACTAAATAGCACACAGGCTTAGATTTGATTATAATTAATATATCAATCCCTAACATTTTTTTGTATTTTTTGATTGACACTCTTAAATTCAACAAGAAAAGTAAACATTTGGTCTTGTATACTTCCACAACACTCACCAAATACTAAAATATATATTTAGAATAAGTGTGTGAATTGGATCCTCTCACACTAAGAAATGAGTAATCTGTGCCTCTTTCTAATCTCCTTTAACCTATGCCTCTTTCTTCTTGAAGAGGAAACATTTAGTTACAGAAGTTGGGGTTACTTTTTCTTTTATAGTGCTTTTTTGATACTACTAGGATTTATGTTTCTCTTCTTAATTAAAATAAATGACAGATCCCCTGTACTATATCACTTATGTTCATACTCTTACAGTAATTTGCAGAACAGCACATTTCTGGTTATCACAGTCAGTACGAAATAAATCCAATCTATCCCAGGTCAATAAGTACCTGTCCTTAAGCCTCAATAAGAGACATAGCACGCTACGAAAGTCTACCTAATCATCCTGGAGTGGTTATTCAATGAATAATGAATCTGAGAAAAAAAATTATTTTACTCTGTAATTCATCTCCTGCTTCCAACTCTTTGCGCCCAGTGTCATACTTTTGTGAAGCATCACACTGAAACAACATCCTTATGCCTCATCCATCCACAAAAGTTGCGTTTGACACTGTGTATACCAACAGAAGCCCTGTAGGGCTCACAGCGAAAAGTGTCTGCATATGTATGTGAAAAATTTGGGTAATCATAGCTAGAGGCTTATAACCGATACCAGTCATGTGATATTGCAAGCTTCCTGATTTAGTTTTCTTATTGTTTGTTGTGGCTTCCATGATATACAAGGTGATTAAAGAAAGTAACTCATTTTACTTGTGTCAGCAATGATGAACATTAAGTAGTGTAAGCTGCCTTGCTGTTGACACCAACTACCTGTTTCCTAGTTACAGTGTTTGTCTCTGTATTTAGTCCTCTGATTGTGATACCATAAGGACTGGTCCATACTGGAATGACTTATGTCACAATTTTTTAGAAAATGACTTAGTGCAAGAATAATATTCCTTGTGACTGACCTAATATGCTATGACAAAAGGACCTCAACCTCATGCTCAGAAAGCAGAGAATTTAATACTCAAATTTCATATCTCCAAGGAGAAAAGGTGTCATTCCACGACTGAGACCCTTACTGTGTATGCAAGTGGCAGCGTCATAGACAGCTGACTTGTGTATTTACCTCCTCCTCTACTTTATTTGTGTCTCCAAGAAGTTACCATTGTGAAAACTTTCATACAGGTGCTGTAACTCAGTAGGCAGACTTTCCTTGTCACACATGATTCCTACTCTGTGTAACAGAGTGGTGAGCACAGGTTGGCATTGGGCTGGATGGTGACAACTATTGGCCTTTATGAATGTATCTGTGTGTATTTTCTTACTGTATGCTGTATGCCCCTGCCTGCCTGTAGGCTTCTTCTTTAGCAATAATGTATACAAACAATAGATATTCACCTTTTTCCGTATACAAACAGTAGATATCCACTTTTTTCCATCTCATTGTGAACCTGACATTTTGTATGCTGTTAAAATGGCATATGAATTCTTGCAGGTTTCCATCCAGATGAGCAATAAGAAGAAAGAAAACCACCCAGAAAAAGAAACCAAGCAACTGGGCCCATTCCTTCCATATACAGGGTACTCCACAGCCTAGATTACCAGGATATTGGAGTAGCACAATGTAAAAATCATTATATGCTCAATATTTATAATCAAAAACCTACTGGAGTCAGCCATAGATCAACTAGGGCTATGGAATTTGACATTTAAAGCATCAGTTGCAAGTGTGGCATGCATTACATTGACCAGATGCAGCAATGTATGTTGCAGTGCTATTCAGAATATGTGAGAAGCATTTGCATTGACCAAACAAAGTCTGTTGTCTTGTTACGTTTGGTTGCTATGGCAACATGTAACAGCTTCTTTTCTCATTTTTGAGTTATAATTTCTGTTTTCTCAGTCCTTACACAGAGGTTGCCACGTTCTAATGTACTAACAACTTAAAGTGTGAGTGTGGATCTGGGTTATATTGGTTTATTTCCCCAAACCACCTTCCACTTCTTTATGAGGTGACTTACTTGGAACTTGCATCCACTATTCTTTATAGGATAGCTAGCTGCTGGAAACCCTCCTGTCTTCTTCTCCATCAAATAACTCGAGGTACGGGAATTTTTAGACTCTTTCTACTTATGAAATAAGTAGACATACAGACTTTGCTTTTCATCAGTTAATGATGTATTTAACCTCCATACACAATAAAACTCTCACTTTCAACATAAATATATAACTTTCTGTAAGTCTCTGATACAGCCAAATGTCAGAAACAAATTGAGTTACAGTTAAAAGAAAGTTGATTAGATACAATAACTTTTCTTAACATTAACCAGAAAATAAGTCTTGCCTATAGCAAGCTTACATCAAGAGTTTTCGAGAGTTCTTTTTCAACTGTCCTTGTTTTCATAATAATAGTCAACGCCACAATAAGCACAGAGCTGCATATAAACACCATGGTTCTTCCTTACACACTCACTAAAACATCTATGGATTGCCCAACAGGTACTTGTCGGTGCTGTTCATCTGCTGTGTCTACTTTCTTCCTGCGACTGATTTTAAACCTGCACACAGAAACATGTGACACGCAGTAGGTAGGATTCTACCATTCCACACTCGTATCCAGAATATCATGTGTTTGAGATGGTAGAAGGCTGAGTCGTTCTAGAATTTACACATAAATTATTGAATCACTGCACTGTGTGCCTTGTCTTTAACATAGCCCCACAAGAAGGAGTTGCACATGTTCAGACCTGAAGAATATGGTGACCAGTTGAGGCCCATGACAGTGGTCCCCAAAATGCTCCTCCAGTACATCAAACACTGTCCTGCTTTGATGAGGTCAAGCTCCATATTGCATGAAGCATATATTGTCAAAATCAGGGTCACTTTGCATAATGGGGATGAAATCATCTTCCAAACCTCATGTACTGTTCAGTAGTCACCATGCCATCAATTAATATCGCACCAATTATTCTGTGACTGGACATTACACTCCACACAGTCACCTGCTGAGGCTGAAGAGAGTTCTTGATCACAAAATGCAGATTCTCAGTCCCCCAAATGTGCCAATTTTTCTTACTGATGAACCCATCGAAATGAAAGTGGGCTTTGTCACTAAACCAAACATGCATGTACATACTAATTCCCATCATGCCGTGTGGAAAACATACATGTTGTATGTCCTAATGGAAACCGTTCAGAAGTTATGACTATTTTATTTCATTCAGTTCAATAATTGTCACCATATAGATGAAGATAAAATGGGAGATGTGGTACTGCAAGAAGAATTTGCCAAAGATCTGAAAGATCTAAGTTGAAGCAAGGCACCAGAAGTAGACAACATACAATCAGAACTACTGATAGACTTGGGAAAGCCAGCCATGACAAAAGTCTTCCACCTGGTGAGCAAGATGTGTGAGAGAGGCAAAATACCCTCAGACTCCAAGAAGAATATAGTAATTCCAATTTCAAAGAAAGCAGGTGCTGATAAGTGTGAAAATTACTGAACTATTAGTATACTAAGTCACAGTTGCAAAATACTAACACAAATTCTTTAGAGACGAATGGAGAAACTGGTAGAAGTCAACTTTGAAGAAGATCAGTTTGGATTCCAGAGAAATCCAGGCTATGGCTATCCTGGCCCTACAAATTCTCATGGAAGATAGTTTAAGGAAAGGCAAACCTACATTTATAGCATTTGTAGACTCAGAGCAAGATTTTGACAATGTTGACTGAAATACACTCTTTCAAATTCTAAAGGTGGTGGCAGGGCTAAAGTACATGGAGCGAAAGGCTATTTATAATTTGTACAAAATCTGAACACCACTTATTCAATGACAGAAATGAATTTTGCAGTGGGAACATTCCTGGATGTAGGGGCAAAAATCAATCCCTTTTCCAATACTGCCAGTGTAGCATCATCCAGTTGTTTGGTTGTGAGACTGAGGGCAACATGTTGACGGGTGTCATCATCCGTTATTGTAGACTGAGAAGAAAGCTGTTGAAACTTTGAAGATTTCTTACTCATCGCATTTGTGTGGACCCAGTCTGATATTACTCAGAATGAACTGTCAATCCAGTCCCAGGATGCAGTAGACAGCAGTGCAAATAAAATATATCCTTGGATATGAAATCCAGTTGTCTATGTGTAAAACAAATGTGCTCCCTTATTAAAGTAAGAAAGCCTGGTGTCTACAAGATTCCCTGCCATTGTGGAAAGCCTATATTGGACAAATGATTCATACAGTCCAGGATCATTGTATGGAGCATCATTGCTACGTTCATTTATTTCAGCCAGAAAAATCTGCAGTGGTAGAACATTGTTGTATTGAAGAACATAAAATGTTGTACGATGACACACAAGTGGTTGCCTCTGCATTGTGGTATTGGAAATGTTCAATGAAAGAGGCCATTGAAATCCAGCTGTCTGACAATATTATAAACAGAGATAAGGGGTATCCTTTAAGTAAGAGTTAGAACCCTGTTCTGTTTGACATTAAGAAACAATGGTCCTTGTTTCAGTCACCAAAAGCTGTCAATAGTTTTTGAGATCAATTCATGTTTCTGCGAGCTTTCACCACTGGTGCACTGTTGTGGCTTGTGCTAGAGGGCAACTACTATGTGCATGCATGGTGGACCCATGGTCAGCATATAAAGGAGCCACCATGGTGTGTTTGATTTATATTTCTGGCAATTTAGTGCGATGGACTACTCACCTGAAGATGATGGCCAGATGGACTGCCAAAACATTGTGTCCAGATAACAATACGTTCCGGCTGGAGACCCGACATGAATACAACTTACATAAAACTTTTCTTATTCCTTAACACACTGATAATAGGCTAATAGAGTGATTTATTATCACAAACAATGTTTTTTACTATTGAGATAAAATGTGTGGAATGTCAAACTTCAGTGATATGTATATCCAGGAACATTAACTTTGAGACTAATTGTACATGCAGACTTCATCAGTTCAGAATAATGCCAGATTACTAATTTTAGCTCTTCACAGGGATCATTTGTTAATGTGTTGACAACGCCGGTATACGACCGTGATATAAACACAGCAGCTGAACTTCTTCAATCTGGACTTCCTATTGTAACAAACAGATCAAGCTTAATCCATATGTTCCATGTGAGTATGCATTGTTATGCATAACATTACATATCCAGATAGAAACTGAATTATATACATTTTTTTCCAGCAGATACTCTACAGTATGGACAGTTTTATTCCTAAGATACTTGTATTAAAAAAGTAACACTAGCTTTGTTCAGTAATACTGGCAATTCCAGTGACCAGTCACTGTTTATTTATCTCTACTTGAAGATTTAAATCACCATAATCAGGTGGAGATGTGGATACTGAAGAATGTTGTTACATTGTATAGACATAATATCAGAAGTAACACCAAGCAAACTATATTCCATGAGGGTAAGTCACTTATTATCTGCAAAGTAGTTATAAAATTTCATTGTAATCAAATAAGAAACTTACAAGAACATCATTTTTCAACATAGTCTGCTTGCATTTCAATGCACTTAGTCCATCATTGTACAAGCTTCCTGATGCCATCATAAAAGAAGGTTCTCAGTTGAGCCGTGAGCCAGGAATGCATCGCTTCTTTCACTGCTTCATCCAAGGCAAATTGACAGCCCCTTAATGCCTGTTTGAGTGGACCAAACAAGTGATAGGGGCAAGATGAAGACTATGTAGATGATTCGGTACTTCAAATTTGAGTTTTTGGAGCATTTCAGCAGTGTGGGCAGCAGTCTGCGGACAGGCATTGTTCTGCGACAACACAACTCCTATTGACAGCAATCCACGGCATTTTTTTCAAATTGTAGGTTTTAGCCTGGCAGTAAGCATCTCACTGTAATGTACACTGTTTATTGTTGTGCCCCTTTCCCCATAATGTTCCGGTACTGGACCTCGCACATCCCAAAAAACCGTAAGCATCAGTTTTCCTGCCGACACTTGGGTCTTGAACTTTTTCTTGCGCGGTGAATTTGGATGTTTCCATTCCATACTCTGCAGTTTACTCTACAGCTCATAATGATGGATCCATGTTTCATCACCAGTTATGATCCTATCAAAGAAGTTGTCCCCTTCATTACCATAGCGATCCAAGTGTTTTTTTGCAGACGTCCAAGTGTGTTTGTTTAGGCAACTATGTGAGTTGTTTTGAGACCCATCTTACACAAACTTTATGAAACCCAAGTCAGCTGTGGATGATTTCATAGGCAGAACTGTGACTAATTTGCAGACAATGTGCCACTTCATCAATAGTTAATCATCTGTCTAAGAGAATCATTTATCATGAACACTCAATGGTTTCTTCATTTGTGGCAGTAAATGGTAGTCTGGCTCCTTCATCATGTATAACATTTGTGCTACCATTTCAGAATTTTTCAATCCATTTGTAGACACTCTGTTGTGGCAAAACACTGTTCCCGTACTGTACTGCAAGCCTTCGATGAATTTCGGCCCCTGATATGCCTTCTGACCACAAAAAACAGATCACTAAACGTTGCTCTTCTTTGGTGCAAACAGACAGCAGAGGAGCCATGATTAACAGCATGGCAGCAATAACGTAACTAAACTAGCAGCTTGAAAATTGCAAAGATATAACAACAAATAAACAAAGCATGTGTCATCAATGTAAAATGACAGTACTACCAAAATAAACAAAAGTATAACTAAACTGCATATAATAATTGACTTACCCTTGCACTTCTACATGAAGAGATCCACAATGACACTGAATTAAGTGTAGAGCAGTAGAAAGTCTCATAAGCATAGAACAGATGACTATACAGTTTCATGCGCAAACGAAAAATAAGCAAGTAAGCATAAGTGAGGCTGAGGCCTCAGCATGCCAGGCTTATTTTGGGCTGTTGTGCACACAGCACAGTGCTTGCTGTGCATCTGTCCAGGTTGCAAGTCAGTCTCTCTAGGCTGGCATGGAGGAATTGTATCATGCTTTTATTACATATGCTCACACCATAAGGCTACAAAACTCCTTCTCCCTTGGGGAAAAGTGTTCACTGTGTAGATGTCCATGTCTTCATTGGTAGATGACAACCAGTGGTGAAGGTGTTGTGCTGTCAAAGGAGATGTGCTCTGAAATGGTGTGGACAGGCATGGTGCCCACTAACCTGTGAGTGGCTTCAAGGGAGTACTGGTGATAATAGTGCTATATGCATGTCCTCAGCTCATGTCAAGAAAATACCCAGAGTGAAGGTAGCTGCAGAGCTGCAAGAGGTTTGGACAGGGAGAGAGGACTGTCTGGTGTGCAGTCAGTCAAGCATAGATGAGCTAGTTGTAGCGTCATGATACCTAGCCATCAGACATGTGCCCAACACAGAGGCAGACTCAGCATCAATGGACAACTGCTACTATCCACTTAGGGCCTCAACCAATCCTGAAGGCCCAGATAGCAGAGCCCACATAGAACCATTGTGAGGTGGTCACTGGCATGTGGCCAGGCATTGGCCAGAGCAGATGAAGCAGCATATAGGGCTGGCAACTGTGAAGCAGTTCTGATGGGCTACAGTCACCAATTGAAGTGAACCTATATGATATAAAGGATCTACTGAGAGCTTTCTTGGGAGAAGATTGAGTGATATATTTTTTCATCTGGGTTTGAATGTATGAACCAGCCACTCTTCCTCTCCATTGACTGGGGATTAAAAGTAGGAGCTCTAAGATACCATACTGCACTCACTGCACAAAAATCTTCAGAATCTTGGGACCCAAACTGTGGGCTGTTGTCCATCACAGGTGTATACAGCAATCCTAAGGAAAAAATCTTTAAGAGGTCCGTAACTGTAGCCACCATAGAAGTGGACGGGCAGTGAACCACATATGGAATTTTTGAGAAAGCATCAATAACTAAAAACCAAAAGGACTTAAGGAACAGGCCCACAAAATAAGCATGAGTACACTCCCAGGGAGGCTGGGGGCGGGCCATGGGGAAAGAGGCTTCAGCTCTTCAGTAGCACCAATAACTCAGTCTCAAGAACTGAGAGGCAGACCGAGCGAGATGGCGCAGTGGTTAGACACTGGACTCGCATTCGGGAGGACAACGGTTCAATCCCACATCCGGCCATCCTGATTTAGGTTTTCCGTGATTTCCCTAAATCACTCCAGGCAAGTGCCGGGATGGTTCCTTTCAAAGGGCACGGCCGACTTCCTTCCACGTCCTTCCCTAATTCGATGAGACCAATGACCTCGCTGTCTGGTCTCCTTCCCCAAAACAACCAACCAACCAACTGAGAGGCAGCGGTGAAGAGCATAACAATTACACAAAGAATCTGACACTTGGCTCAGTGGTACATTGAGTGAGTCATGGTGGACAGAGAGAGCAACCTGACATTATACATGATTGCCCTCGACAGCCACCTAAATCCAAGAACTGGCATTGGGAAAACCATCCATAGTATTTAAATGGAAACATAACAGTTCATTCCAAGCAAATACTGGATCAGATCCAATCAGCAGTTGAGAA